>NC_064881.1:34271752-34588419 GCF_929443795.1 Astur gentilis | reverse complement strand
TTAACCCCAGCCAGCAGCTAGGCACTACGCAGCTGCTCGCTCACTTCCCCTCCACCCAGTGGGATGGGGGAGAGAATCAGGAAAAAAAAAAAGTAAAACTCGCAGGTTGAGATAAGAAATTTAATAGGACAGAAAGGAAAAAAATAATAATGATAATAATAAAAATAATTAAAAAATGGGACTATGTAAAACAAGTGATGCACAATGCAATTACTCACCACTTGCCAACAGATGCCCACTTAGTTCCCCAGCAGTGACCATCCCCAGCCCCACTCCCCCCAGTTTATATACTGGGCATGACATCACATGGTATGGAATACCCCTTTGGCCGGTTTGGGTCGGCTGCCCTGGCTGTGTCCCCTCCCAACTTCTTGTGCCCCTCCAGCCTTCTTGCTGGCTGGGCGTGAGAAGCTGAAAAATCCTTGACTTTAGACTAAACACTACTTAGCAACAGCTGAAAACATCAGTGCGTTACCAACATTCTTCTCAAACTGAACCCAAAACATAACACTATATGAGCTACTAGAAAGAAAATTAACTCTATCCCAGCCGAAACCAGGACATATGTTTAATTCTAGGACAGACTTTATATAAGATCAGAGTATGAGCTATTAGGCTGCACAATTATTGGCTTGTTTAATTTCACACATCTTTTATCATAGTGATCCTTATTTTCCATTAGTGATGCCACCATTATCACTACACTTTGCATACTTCTCCAAAACAATTTGATATGGATTCATGCCTTGTAATTGTTGAAATTTGACTGAAGTGACTCAGATAATTACCTAGGAGTGTCTTGAAGACAGGGATTACACCTTCCATCCTTTCACATTTTGAGGACTGCATTTTGAAGGCAGGTGTAGCTGTGGTGTGTTTCCTGATGTGCTGTGATGGATGTGTAGTTGTCATGGAAGTTCATCCAGATTATACAACTCACTAGGCTGGGACCTTGGTAATGATCTTTAGTACCAATATAGCGGGATATAGTCTTTGACTGTGCCTGATACAGGTGAAATCAAAAGTATGGTAACTGGTGTTCTCTAGGAACCTCGTAGGGAGTCCATATTCGTCCTTACAACAAGCATGAAATGAAACGCTACTAGTCAAGAAATGTGTTTTGGTTTATATTGTAGTGGTTTTATCATTAAAGCTGTGGTGGTTCACAAATTCATTTCTCAGTCTCTACTTATCTTCTGCTTCTCACATAAGACCATCCTGAAATGGCTGGTTTAGTTTTTTGCTTTCCTACATGGCTTTTCTGAGTTACAGTACTCTTTCAGTTGTTGTCATTATTTATCAGAAGGGAAGTCAATCTTCTGTGGCAGAATGAGTAGTTACATTGAAGTCTCTTACAAGATCATACAGACCCTCATCCTGACTACAAGAATGACTGATTATAGACTGAGGTGAAGGTCAAGTCCCATCTTATTTTTAGGAGCTCTTCATTCTTTCCAGCGTTAACATTTATATGCGTAGGTCTCCTGACTTCTGTGTGGTCATGATATGTGGCTGAGAAATACTTTCCTACCATGTGGTTTTGGTTGTCTTTGTTTTCTATGTCCATTGTTGGAACTAGTCCTCTTTTTTTCATTATTTTTCATGATTCCTAGTTGCCAAGCACTGCTTGATCTCTCTGCTATCACTGTGTCTTGCTCAGAGTCGAAGAAAGGAGAGGTTTATGTACCAAGACCACATAGCCCATTGACTCCACCTCCACCAATTCTCTCTCCTTTACTAGGGCCAAAACCAGATGTCTCGGAAGGAATTTCAGAACAGAGAAAACATAGTGAAATAGTCAGTAATTTAGTCATTCCAAAATATTCTTCCAGCCTCCAGTATTTTGTGGCTCAAGAACTTCCTGATCCTGCAGCTGTGTGTCTGAGTACAATGATCATGAACAGAAGAGGTAAAATAATACAATATTACTAATTTTGCCTAACGTTACAACAAAACTGCACTGCCAAAGTGAAATGTATGCATTTCACACATGCTTTTAACAAGGGCTTAAGTGGGTGAATCTAGCCATGGCACTAAAGGTGGTGACAGGCTACTGCTATGTGCACTGATCTGCTGCTGTAAATTACTGACACCATAGAATGGGCAGCAGAACAGAAGATATTCAACACAACTCTGGTATCCTGCTAGCACCTTTTCTGATGCTGCTTTTTGTGGTTTGATGTAACTGTGAGCTGTGATGGCTGAGGAGAGAACAGACTGAGTTTTCAGACATACCTACTATCTCCATGATGATTTTCAGCAGAGGATCAGTTAGGACATGTGAGGGTGATGATGGCTTAACACTGTTGTATTAAATAGGGAAGCCCTAACTTCCGAAGTAGGAGACTCAGACTCAGAAGCACTCTTGACGTGAGCTCTGCATCGAACTCAAGCTAAGCCAGATGAAAGAACAAACATCTGGATTCTCGTTCCTATGAGCTGAGGCCTCTTGGAGACCTCTAGTCACCTTATGAAATTTTCGGCAGCCCAAACAGTGGTGATAAACTTCAGTAAAGACATATCTGTTACTTATTGGCATTAAAAACAGCTAGGGAGCATTATTTGGCAGTAAATCTACTGTGTTTCAACAGTAAACATGCTTTAGTAAATAACACATGCTTGTAAAACATCTGTGTATTACACAAATTTAAAGGCTAAAGGAGTTGTTAAAAATAAGCATGAACTTAATAAAAACCATTTTATGTCCAAGTCCCTAATTAAACTGCTGTAGCCAATTTAGCATAACTTCAAACTCTTCCTGCCATGCCTTCTTTTACAACTGTATCACATTCCACCATAAAAGGAAAATCTCTGTTGATAATGTTTGATATCTTTAGTCTACTGGAGCCAAGCATAACTAAATCATATTTTCATTGTATTTCATATTATGCTTACTAATATTTGTGCTATGCGGCTAAGTTTCACCAGAAAAACAGTCAGTATATCCAGCAACTGATGTAGAATGGTAAGGAGAGCAAATTAAAAAGCTTGTTTCTATAGTATAATTTATATAGGCTAAACCAATGTAAATCTCAGACTGTCATGGTATTCCTGGTTTCTCAGAAGAGCACCTACTGATGTCTGCTGCTGCACAAAATGATAATATTTGTATAGGTTTCTTCAACTCTGGCCTTAGTTATATATATTTCAATAGATTTTCATTTAATAGATTTATAGCTTTCATGTCTTGTTTCCATGACTTTCCCAATTCAGTCACGCTTTTCTCTCCCCTTTATATAAATGCCTTGGGTCATTTGCTTATTTTAACCTGCATAGAATAATTCTATCTCAGCCTATTCAGATAGAGCTGAAGTTTTTAATACAAGTGATCTGTAAATCCCATGTGGAACCACCAGGGAGGTACCAGTTGGTACAAAAAAATTCTGCCTACTTCTGTTACCAGGTGGTACTTTGAAACCCAAATATTGTTTAGGCATTTATTCCTTGGAGTTTTTAAAGAGAGGTGAGAATATTTAGGCTTCTAATGTGGGCATTTCAGTTGGACAGGCTAAATATAAACATGCTTGGCAGTTATTCAGTTGGATTATAACCTGGAGAAGCATTTGTTGGGGCAGGCAAAAGATATTTTGGGTTTTGTTCTGATACTGTCACTGATTTGTTATCTTGCCCTGAAAAGCTCATGCCATCTCTTTATTGGTTCCTTTCCTATTTTTTTGTCTGCCTTGGCTTTTCTTTTTTTTAATTCCTTTTTTTTTTAAATCTCATCAGAGTTGGGACTGTCACATTCTAGCAGATTGTGAAGTACCTTGCATAACCCTGTCCCAGTCCCCATGCAGGATCAGCACTGTTCCTGCAGTACCATATGTAAACATCTGGGAATTCTCAAAATTAAAGTTCAGGGATCCAAAAGTATTAAAAATTGTTTTCCAAGTCAGTCACTCTGTACTAGTTTTTTCTTGGGAATTTTCAAAATATGTTTTTTATACTAAGGCACAGTATGCAGTTATCATGACAACCACGAACTGTCAATCATTAAGAAAAAAAAGGTCCCTTCTTCATGACAGAGTCCTCAACAGAAGGGTCTCTGAGGCTTCTTCTGGGTAAGAGAAAGAACCAACAAAGAACACACATGTATACACGGTGCTAAATTCTGGACATGGAATAATGCATCATACTAAACAGGCAGTACTTCCTTACAGAATTGCCTGGGTCAACATTCTAGGAAAAGGCAGTACCTTATATGGAAAACAACTGTGGCATTCTGATATCCAAACTGATGATTCAAGTGTCAATTGAAGGAAGAATACACATGCCCAATCCTTTCTCAAGAAGACAATGCTGTTCCAAGCATCATGCTGAATGGGTGACAGATGTACAGAAGACAGGAAAGATCCTGAGATTTTCCTGGCTTTAATGGCATTTTCAGAGAACTCTACAAAAAAAGTTCTTCTGGTGTAAAAATGATTTACCAGCTGAGCACAACTTTAAAGCTGTATAAATTAAGAAAGTGTGTGTGTGTGTGGCAGTAGATTTAAGGACAGCCTACCACATGTTACGCTTGGACTGAAAAAAATGAGCTAGCTTTATAGAGAATTTGTGCCACTCAGAAATAATGATTAGACCAAATTCAGATTTATTTTCCCCTCTGAAATGCCCTGAACAACTCCCTTAAATTTTCCAGAAGGCAAGTAAGGTGGAAAGTGACATCAAATCTGTCCCTTTCATCAAAATGAGTCATTACAGATGGAGCAAGGAGAAAACACCTTACTGATCCTCCCAGTAATTTCATTAACCAATCAGTCCCCTGAAAGCAAGATACTCAGCTAAATTCAGTGGAACAGAATGGCTTATGCCCAAGAGAATGCAATAACCTATGGAGCCATTTTCATGTCCTTACCTAACTAAATGATGTCATTGTTTTATCCTAAAAGAGCAATTTCAGACAACAGGACTCTGAGATGTCCATCATGAAACACGATGGACACTGTAGCCTTCCATTTTGCAAGACAGTTTCAAAAACCTAGAAGGCACCACATTCAAACCTGGGTATCCTGCTTGTTGGTACAAAGTCTCGGCTCATTGGGTCTTCTGGGCACCTGGGCCTTTGGTAGATACGTGGACATTTGGGTAGCTGTGTTGGAAGCAACTTTGGCACATAGGAAATACAAGTGCTTCCCCGAACATTAGCAGTGGAGGCACATGGTTTTTCATGATTTAAATCTTAGGTCTAAATGCCTCACCTTAGCTCCAGCTCTCGGTTGCTCAACTACAGGAAACACTTTAGCAGCAGAGGCTGGGTCCAGTTTGACATCTGTCCAGAATTCCCTGTGCTAATAATATTTTATTACATTTTAGAGAATTCACAGCAAGGTTCCTGCTACATAACTGCTCAGGACAGGTGGACACCAGACTACAATAATGCAATACTATAAATTTTTTAGTAAATTGGATCCTATATGATTGCTATTACATTTTAATTACTATGATTATTTTACAGGTATTTCAGACATAAATTGTGTCATCACAACTGTGTTACTTATTGTTTAATTGAAATAAAAAAGCCTTACATATTTTTCTATCTTGGAATAAAATCCTTCCCCATGCCCCCCTAAAATTTGCACAGCATTTATATAGAGTTTACTACTCACAATGGAATTGTAGCTTAAAAGATTGGCCAGCTGGCTATGACTGAACTCTTGTCTCTGTAAGAGAAAAAAAAATCAGTGACTCAAATGCAAGCATATTGATATTATAGACTAATTTCAGAACTTCTCTTTTAACTTTCATTTACCACTGTACAAGGAAAAAATACCTATTATAAAGCATTATGACATTCAGATACTAATAAAATAGTTTTCCCAAGCACACACTCTCTTTATTTATAGTTCTGTGTAAAATGTGATTATTCGTTTACCAATATGCCATATTTAGTATTACCACTATTCATTACCTATTGCAGGGAAGAATAATATGTAAAAAACTTACACTAGCTAACATAGCTCTGATTAGTTGCCTACATGGTCTACTGTCCAAACTGGTGATATTATTTTTTTAAAATATACTTATTTCAAGTTCTAAAATTACAAGAGTCATAACCTGTTTTGGTGACCACTTTGCTAGATGAGAACAAGAAAAGTTAGGAACAACAGATTCAGCATTTTAGGGGGATGTAGGCAAAGATTATTTTATCTCATTTCATACTGAAACATACCATGTGAGTGGCTTTTATGCATGTTTGGAAGAGATCATGGTCTGGGTTAGTAAGTAGCACAGCAGGTCTACCTGTGGTATGGCTGTTAATGTTTGCTTGGCCTTTGGGGCAGAGGGTCTGCATTGTAAAGAAATGTTTGAGTTTGAATGCTGGTCCTTCATATTTGTTTATTAGTATTATAAATCCAAAGCCACCCCTTATTCATGTAATTTATGGGTTTTCCTTGTAGTGCTTAGTGGCAGAACTGTAATTTGTACAGGATAGATTGGAAAACCTAAAAACATTAAAACAAAAGGGTTAAAGCATTATCCTGTACTCTACTGACAGCTGTGACCAAATATTTACCTCTAGTTACACTGCTTATAAAATGAAGCGCTGTTCTTCTTACATCCTTGAGGCTTTCAACTACTGTCATACACTACTGCAAGGCTGTAGAAGTAAACTCTTTCCCAGCTCTTTCCCTTCAAAATGAATTTGAGAAACTCAGATGTATTTTTAAACACTCATTATTCTTCTTGTGTTGGTTTTTGTAATTTTTTTTTATTTCCATGTTCTTGGATTAAGATTTTTTAAATTGCTTAAGTAGATAATTAGATATATAATTAAGCTTAGACTTTCTTAATTAGACTTAGACAAGTACTTACAATAGAAACATTCTATTATACTGCTTTTGGTTTTGGGCATGTGTTGCTGTTCCTGAATCACTGCTACACATACTTGGAGATTCAGACAGATAACCTTAGTTGTAAGGTACCAACCCTGCAACAGCAAAATTTTTGAGTGTGTGGCCAGAATTCACATGAACAGCAGTAAAGATGACAGTTTTTTCATGTATTTAAAGGTGAACATGATTGTAAAAGCTTTGTGGCATCAGGGAGCTAATGCTACTACCAATCATATCTCAAAAAAATTTTGCTGAACTCTTACAGTCCTTACCTCTTGTATTAGAGGAACATAATTCTTAGAAAGACTTCCTAAATGGAGATCTGGCTAATGTTTTAGGCTGTCACATACAAAAGGCTTTATTTTTTGTTAGCTATTGAATAACTTTGTGTATCGATCAAGCCTGAGATTTGGCTCCCATATTTTTGTTAATCTAAATAAGTTAATGTAGTTTCATATACATAGATCAGAAGGGTGTTTTTTGCATGCTGGGTATCTTACAAGAAAAACAGCGCGGCAAAATTTAAAATGACGATGAAGTGTTCTCTATGTTAAACATAGTGAAGCAAATTTCTCTTCATGGGTATGTGCATTTACAATTTAATAGCAGGTGAATTTTCAACCCTAAAGAGAAAGAAAAAACCCTTTTGCGCTACTTATAATATGACAATAGTTCTGGAAATTTATAAAGCATTGGACCAGCTATGCTTTCATCGTCTGTTGAAGATACGACCTCAAAGACAAAGCAACAATCATAGTTCTGTGTACACTACCCTTTCTCCCTGTTTCCAACATATACACCAATTTGGACTTACATGACCAAAGATTTTGTTGTTGAGATACAATCTCTCTGTTTTTTCTCTAGAAGACCAGAATACCACAAGCAGCCACCAATAGAACTTCACCATGTCTTCTTACTGTCAGTGTTGCAAAGCCCCAGCTCGACGCTGAAACACGATCTGGGACTTGTCAGAATTTAATTGATGATACTTAGATTTACACATGCATATGAATTTAGTAACATAAATCGAATATTGATGCCTATGTGGACAAATAGCTGTTCATTGGTCTCCCAAGTATCTCTTTCCTTAATAAAAGTGGTTTAATTTTTTTTTCATGTAAAACATTTTTTGCACTCATATCCAGATGAGTATAATTGAAAAATAAAACCTTACAGTGACAATGTAACTTTTAATGAGTTTACAAGAGCAAACAGCTAAATGAAAGTTAATACTATGTTAAGTTTGAAAAGTTAGAGGCACATGTGTCAGAAAATTTTAAAAGTTGAATATCAAATCTTGTTTTTGTAATTGACATGTTTTAATTAATGGATAGGTTTGATTGTGTTTTAAGTTATCTGAACATGGTTTTGTTTTTCTTAGTTATATTATTACTGCTACTAATTTGGGCAGACACTGAACCTGTGACACACTACACAAGAATGAAGGTATGGTACTCTGCCAAGAAGTGCTCTTCTTAATTAAAAAAAGTCTACATCAGTTTTCTGAAACTATGACAAAACAATGAAATTGCTAGACAAAAAATGGCACTTTTAAAGAAAACTAGGAGTAGAAAAAGATGGAAATAATACAGAAACATATCTTCAAGGCAAATACTGCAACTACCAAATTGTTGACCCTTGAGCAATATTAGGTTCAACAACATGTAGAATGATTTAACGTATTAGGGACTTGACCCTATTGAAATCAATAGAAAGAATTCCAAAGAATTTTGAGAGCTTTGGAAACAATCCAAAAAGTAAACTGATACTCCTAGGGGACAATTTTTGCATACCTCTTCTGGATTGTCATTGACACTCCTATTGAAAATGTCATTTACCGTAGTATTAATGTAAAGAACTAACAGGGATCGTTTACGAACCAGCAATTATATTTCATTCTAATATTATCACAGAAATACTGTGCTTTTTATAAGACTCTAGGTGTTTCTTCCCTATAAATATTTAATAACATCCAATCTTGCAACGCTTAGCAGATTAAATGGCTTTTGTCAAATACATCTAGGAAGTAACTGTAGCTTTTTCTGTAGAGGTATTTGTCTTTAAAATTACTTTTTAATTGTTTGTTGTTTTAGGGTTAAAGTCTACAAATAGAATAGAATATAATCTGAGCTTCTGGCCTTTCATCTGTACTGACGGGGATCATACTGAAGACTGTTTTATTACTGAACTTGTAGTCTTGTTTGGTAAAGATTGTTATCAACCGCAATGTTACACTCGGGTCAGTAAGGGAAGAGTTTCGCTGACTGAAGGTCTCAGATTTGTTTTCTTCAAACCAAGAATGTCCTTGAAAACATTTTTATGTTACCATTATGGTCACTGTAAATCACCAGCCTGCAGTTTTAAAGTTTAAAAGCTGACAAGTTGGGACTTTGAAGCTGTCACCAAACTGTTTCTTCACTGGCCTCTTACTCATGATGGTTCAGAGTGCTAGTCTCTGTACAGGAATGATCAAGCTTGGAGTGATCAAGCTTTCTGTGCTGATGAAAACGACACTACTCCACGAAAACAGAGGTACTTTCCTGCTCTGCTTCCCTAACATTAAGCCCATGGACTCACCAGACTGAGTGCTTTCCAGCAGATACAAACCTCTAGTAGACCATAGGCAGGTGATGCAAATCAGAACACTCATCTTTCTGCTCTGTACTCAACCAAGTCAGTCATCAGAGGAACTAATATTTACTGTTGGGTCTTGATTTCCCTGTTCCCTCTCTGCTGGGTTTCCAGCTGTATGGAAGAAGGGGATCACACGTCTTTCACCCAGTGGGATGTACTTGGGTGATCTAGGGGGAAGGATTTAAGGCAGAGCTCCAGAAGCTCTGGGTCCCAATCAGCATGGAAACTTTTTCTGGATGACTTCCAGAAAAATTGGGTAATTGAGGTGTTGGTGTCCCAATTTCTTCCCTGTCATATCAGAACATATTCAATAACTTTGGCTTCAGAGCTGCACTATAAAGTGTGAGGGATTTATATTCAGAGTCATAACTGAGTGCACATTTTCTTCCGGAAACAGCCCCCCTCAAGGACAGCAAAGTTGGCAATCTTGCCTTGTGACTGACACTGTGGCAATTGTTTCATTAGTAAGCTAGACAGAAAACCTAGCTATCAAACCCAGCTCTTTAACATCAGCATCGTTTTTTTGGTTTTGGTAAGATTTGAAGGCAGGTAATATGTAATGAAATCCTTTCTTTTCTGAACTATGAGGAGAGATCAAAATCTCTGATTAGTATTCAAAGGAGTCATTTGGCATAGAAATGCATAAATAAGTGATTATTGTTTCCTTGGAAAACAACAAATTAAAGTTACATTTTCCGTTCACTTACAATCAAGTCTAGCAACTAATATTTATCTATAGCTTTAATTTGTGTGCCATATTTAACAAGTCTGTTTCGCACATTACAAGACCAAAATAGTTGCAGAATATTAAATCTTTGACTGTCTTGTTTTCTTTTCTAGTTTAGTTTTTTTAATGATAAGAGATGGCTTTTTATGCTTAAATGAAATGTTTGCATATAAAGCTTGTGTTTTGTGTATCTTGGAACAGAGCTGTGAATATTGAACTGATTACTAAAATATCTTGAAAACCGAATTTGTTTTTTTAAAAATATCTTCTGGTGCACAAAGACTAAAATGGCACATCCATTCAGATTTTTTTTTTATTTACAAAACAGTCATGAAATAAAAAAATAAAAACACATACTTGGTTTTAATTATAGAAGGTAAAATTAAAAAAAAGTCAAAAAAGTCTAAATCAGTTTAAAGTGTGATTGACATATTTGCATAGCTCTACAAATATCTGCAGACTCAAGAGCCTGTATTCTTGCCATTTAATAGCTAAAACTTATCAGCAGGAACACTAAAAGTTTCACTGCTGTTTTATCCAGGTTATCCTGAATTTTCTCCTCCCCAGGATCTGTATATTTATAAATATACCTAAGTAAGTGTGTCACACAATGCGCATGGCTACATAAGATTGATACTCAGATGTGCTATTACCTAAACTTATATCCTGATGTTTGTTTTGTTGTTCAAATATATTAAATATCAGAAGATATGTTACAGACAAAAGGGTGAGAGATTTGAAAACAGATGTTCCTATGCAACCCTTTAATCGATAGACATTGGCATAACCTTGAAAGAAAAACTTGACTGAAATCAGTCTCAGCTGCTGGATAAAAAATAAGGCTTTCAGGAAGCCATGACAATATTTAATATGGAGGACAGTCCCAGAAATGATTTGAAAATGAAGTGCATGAAGTGCTATTCTGAGCAGAGAAAGATTTTTTCTTGGCTGGTGCAGTACTGATGTCAGTCATGAGACTGACGCTGCAACTGCTCTTCCTATGATTAACCAGCACTGAACATACACTTGACACATCCGAGATTTGTATCTGCTCAGGGGAGGATGGAGGTAATGTGAGCCTCATGTTCTCACTCTGACTGTGGCCAGCTATTGGCAAACGCTGATCCTTACACAATCCCAAGCTGACATGCTCCAATACTATTAATCTGATTCATCTGTGTTTGCCTTTCATATACACTCAAATGCATCCTGAGGAAGAAGGACATGTTTTTTAAAAAAGCAGAATATATGAGCCTGAGGGATGATCTATTTTGATAGTGGTCCCTCTATTTGCCATACCAAAGAGGAAAATGATTTACTGTATCAGGCCAAAAATACTTTGCATTTCCAGCCTTTCCCAGTAAAATATTATGTTTAATGCTCTCACTACTTTTGAAGGCTTGGTCAATAAAGCTGCTGCTTGACAGGTTCTTGACTCTTAAAGTTGTTTTCCTTTGGCCAAGATCTGCAAAATAAGATAATAAATGTGTTAACAATAAAGTCCTGATGTATAATTCTTTAAATAAATGTGAATATTTCAAATTATTTGAAGCAAATCAATTAACACTAATTTTTAATAGTGATTTAAGCACTTAGATACAAAATTCCATTGGCTTCTCACTGAAATTCAGGTGCAGGAACCAGTCTCTTCTGGTTCCTAAATCACTCAATTCCTGCTAGGCATAAAGCATTGCAGAATCCGAGGTACCTGAAGGACCTGATTCCAAAACGATGGGGTGAGGGAGATGACTAGGTGACTAAGGAAGCGATCTTCAAAAACAGGTAGAAAATTGTTGGGGTAGTCAGGGGGGACAGATGCTGCCTTGTGCTGTGACCATGAAAAATCACAAGCATATCCTATTTTCCAGTTACATGGTTTAATCATCAGGTTACAGGCTGTTCTGGATTAGGATGCTGTCAGTCTTTCCTCACAGAGTTGTTCTATTTGGTGTAATTAACTAGACCTTTACCAGGCCAGAGGTGCCATGATTGACTTGTGACTCTTCTTTGAAATGCAGAGTTCCTGAATAAATTTGGAATTCACTGTCACAGGGCCTGATCCTTTACAGATACTTTTAATTGTGGTGTATTATAATTAGCTGAACAGTCCTGTTTAGCTCAATAACTAAACAAGTGTGTCAACTTTGGTAGGGCTGGAGCCTGAAAGAATGAGAACAATGTTCAATGAAATAGATACTTCTTCTTTGTTATGAACCTCAGCGTTCATAATCTAGCCAGAGCTAGTTAATTAAGTTTTTCTCAGGCTTCCTTGGAAATGTTACTTAGAGGTCTGCTTAACAAAATTTGGTGTAATAGAATAGGATATTTCTACTCTAGGTTTGAGTTCTTGGTGTCTAAGCAAGCTTGACTATGTGCCTGGTCATCTCCTTATAACAAAATCTGCAACCAGATAGTCCAGTACCTCCTTCTTTGCCTCCAGGCATTGGTGAGATCAGAACCAAGTTTTGCTCATAAGCAGGATCTTGATTTGGCAGTATGGCCTCTTGGTCCTCATGGCAGCACGGCCTGTCCTTACCAGTGCCACCCAGCTCCAGTCATGACTGTGCAGCTGCTGGGTCATCTTCCACAACACTGTTTCCTTTCTTTTAAACTGAGGTCAGTGAGACACAGTAACCAGGCAGACACCTTATCATAATCTTTTAATCTTGGATTAAATTTTTCTTTGTAAAAAAAATAACAATTCAAAAAAATCATAAAACCCCCACTCTAGTTACTTTGCTCGTTTGTTTAACTCAGACATACTGATGACAACTGAGTTGCCTTATCTTTCCTAAATATGATGATTGTATTCAGCTCAGCTCTAAACCCAACTTCTTTCCAGCAAAAAAGTCCCAAGCTTATGATTTGGGGCTGCTTAGCTTTCCCCATCCTTGTCAGCTCCTCCTGGTCTCTGCCAAGGGCAGAGCTGATCCCACAGGAGATGCCCTTTGCTCTTTCACAGATGTGCTTTTCCTCTACCCAGATCCTCTCCCTTAGACCACAGGCCATCTGATAAGAGGAAGTTATAGAAAACATTCATTTACTGGATAAATGATGCTAAAACGGATTTTAACACTGAATTTATAGAGATAAAATTCATTAGAATGTTAGACATTAATTTCACACAGAATATAAAAAAAAAACAGTGTAAAAGTATGCAATCTAACCATCAAGCCTAGATCCTGTATCAGTCAGCATAAGAATATCATCTGCTTCGAAAAGAAATATTGAAGACTATTCTTTTTTCCTACCTGAATTCCACATCATCATCACTTTGTCTTTCAGGACTACTGATTAATTATTTTATATTTCTCTTACTGCAGGAATAGCGTTCTGTAGTACATGACAGAAATGTAGACATGTAGACATGCAGGAGAGTCATACTGTCCAGGGTTAGCAGTGATAATACGTAGTGTCACCATGAAGTTGTGCCCATATCAAAAAACACTTATCAGTAAGTACACCAAGTTCTCTAGATTATTTGGCATCAGTGCCACAAAAATAGGTTTCCCATGACCAAAGGTGGTGGTTTTGATTCATTCTAAGGAAAGTGTACTCATTCACTCTTTGTATTTGAAGATGTGCTGCCAGGATGCCTTCACCCAGCCCAAAGCCAAGGAGTCCCTCACTCTAGTATCCGTAGATAGCTGGTTGCCATTTCATGCCTCAGATACTCCATCCCTTCCCTTCTCATAGATTTCCGTGCTGCATGAAGCAACACACCAGGGCCAAATTTTCCTCACCAGATGCTAGAATTACAGACAGAAGAAAACACAGTTGTCCCTGTCTCCAACACCGACTGAGTCAGAAGAGACCCATGCGGTGCACCAGTCATGTATATCTATAGAAAGACAGCAACCTGTGAAAAGTGGAAAGGCTGTGGGACAAAATATTAAGCGACCAATTCTGTTTCCTTAGCAATTTGTTAGTCTTCAGGATATTAACAGAGATAAACCTATTTGTCTGTATGAAGCTATTAAACCTGATCTCAGTCACTTGATGATTGAGTGATATCAATCATTTAGTGAAACACTAAATATGTAAGAATGTATTTATAGAAGGCTAAAGAAAAGTGAAACACAGAGATACTAAAGCTGTATGGTAGAAATGAGGTATAATTTTCTCAGCTATTATAATTTCAGCTTTGAAAATAAATGTCCCTTTTCTGAAATGATATATTACTATAGATTTTAGAAAGAAACATAATAGAAAAATCAACTTCGGTTTTGTTTTGAGACAGTAATTCCATGTAACCAAGGGAATTATGCACCCCACCCTCAATACTGTAAATACTTTTAGCGTATTTGTTTAGCTGGAATTTTGAATAATTTCACAAAATGAGTGTTTTCTCAGGATGACTGTGATATCATGCTTTTTTACACACATATTATTCATCTTTGAATGTTCATAGGCCATTTCTAAGGTACTCACTAAAGGTAGTGAAAACAAGCATAAGTCTTTTAGGCTTAAATAACAATACACCGGGATTTAGATTTTTTTAAGTGTCTGGACATTAGTATACCTGCTATAACATGTGTACTCCTGCTGCAAGTATAAGCAAGGACAGGCATGGGATCTAAGATGCCAGAATTCAAATAGTATGATTAAATTGCAAATATGAGAGAATAATTCCAGTTTGATCTGCAGCAACTGTGGTAATGATGAGTTTGTAAGCTTACAAGTATGTTCATTTCCTTGTGTTCAAATACAGCTCCCTTTTCCCAGACTCATCCCAGCCAGCTTTAGACACTTAACTAAGGCAGCTAAGATAGGAAATAGTCACCAGCACACAATCTATGTATCTAGAGATATCAGTTTTCTCTGCTGATTGGGCAAAATGTCCCTATCCTATCACTTTGTGATGGGGCGTGAGACTTCTAGATGACCAAAAGCAGCATCAATCCTACTGCTGGCTTATTAATTGCAGACAGTTGAAGGAAGAGGAAATATATTTATCTTTTCTGTGTCAGCCACTGTAACTCATGAGAGATAGGGTCTGTTTCCTGCTTGTTCCTGAAGTTATTGCATTGTGTCACTCTATCATTCTGACTTTCTAAGCTTTACAAGATTAACTTATTTTATGAGTACTACTTAATGCAGCAAACATGGCTAGTGTTTAACAGTGAACTGTTTTCTCAGAAGTCCTGTGTGCATGTTTCCAGGTATATTTTATCAGGATCTTTCCACTTGAGATCAATGACAATTAAGGTCTTGCTTGATTAATCCCTTTTCCTTTGCAGAAGAAAAAGCTTTTATGTTTTGCAAAGAGAGAGCAATATCCATTGTTTACAGTGAAACATTTTAATGTGAGTGAAAGTATGTGAATTTAAATACAATTTTTTACATTTCTTTGAAATTTTTGTGGTTTTATTGACATATGTTCCTTGAGTCTATTTCCATGTGTTTCAGCTTCAGTTTAATTATTTCTTTTTTACAGCATGCAGAGTTCTGGTGATCATATAGCCTCAGACAGCTATCTTTGATACATTTCACTGGTAGCTTCAATAAACAATTAATGACTGTAATGTTTCTATTACTGTTGAAAATACTGTGGAAATTAATTTCTATATACTTGGTAGCGTAGTCCGAGATATGTTGTGTTTATATGGAAAACTGAAATTATAATCCAGTCCTGTAATCTTCATGATTTGTAAACCTGAATGGTGATATTGTAGAAGCACAGAATGACTCAAATGAGAGGAATCCTCTGGAAGCCATCTCGGCCAACCTGCTGCTCCAAATAAGGCTCACATTGAGGTCACATCCAACTTCAAAGTTAGATCAGTTGTAGCTTATGCTGAGAGGCATTGCTCTATTCATTCCTCTGTTTTTCCCCACCTTTCTGCATTCTGCAGTGACATGGTTTTTACTGCTGACATTGGAAACTCCTGATTAAGTAACTGGCAGAGTATGACAAGAATGACCTTGGCAGCATTCTAACTTTGCCATCTAAATGCTTGATTTGTGATTCTTCCATCTTAGGCATCTTCAGAGGTCGATTCATTCCATCTGAAAAAAAAAGTGTCTAAAGTATGAGGTATTATTTTTCTCCACATTTGAAAAAATTATATTAGCAAGCTAACTTCAAGCAAATTTTAGCTCAGGGACAGCCAAATTTAGGTAAAATGTGTTCCATGTCTGTTGCCTTTGGGCTTTATGCTCACAAGTAGATGAGAAGAGCAAACTGGTCCCTGAAAACTGGGTTTGTAATAGGAAGGAGATGCACTTTCTTTTGCCTCTGTATGGCTGTGCTAAGATTAAAAAGAGCTCACTGAGATAAAGCATGAATTCTCACCAGTGCAAACAGAAGCAAAATCAGCCTCTTGGTAATTGTTTTTCATGCTGGAATGTGTTATTTATTTTATATCCATCCTCTCATCTGTGAAAAAGTGGCTTGGTGACAGCCAAAAAGGCTTAGGACAGATTAGATCCAGACTTGTGACACAAAACATTTATTTTCAGCTGGAGATTCAAAATGTTCTATTCAGCAGACATTAAAATAACTCAGAATGTTGTTCTGTGTCTTTGATGTATGAAGCCTGAAGAAATGTGGCTGCCAGCTTTATCTGATTACTGAATCTTTATGGTCTGATACATTCTAGGATGCAGAGTTCAAAAGATGTTTGCATTAGACTATATAGGTAACCTAGGAATTGTCAGATTTAAGCAGACCAGTTACCCATTATCCTCTCTCCAAGTAAGTAAAGTATTAGCTACATAACGGATAGGTTCCAGAGGTCATCAGTAGCAAAGGAGTTGCATACTGTATGTAACTTATCCTGCAGCCTTGTTGCATATAATTCTTTAGCCATGTCAATTAACCACTGAAGAGTTATATTGTATATGAAAAAGTTATTTTTAAATTTTGTTGAGTTCTTTACTTGCACAAATCTTTATGATAAAGATTTTTTTATTTAAATGACTCATTACAGAGAAAAGAAGTTTCATTTTCTCAGTGTAGAAGACTTTGCCTATTCATTTTATCATATGTTCCAGTCTTAGCCTTCTTAAACTAATAAGGAACAGCTGCAGCTTAGGGATACTGAGCCTAGTAGAGCACTTTGATGACATAGATGCAACTCTTCATGAACTAAATAGGTTATTTGGTTGCTGCTTTACTTTCATATTCAAGTCCAGTTAATCAATGTGATGAGACTAAAAGGAGGGAAGTCTGGACTTGGAGACTCAAAACAATCTATCTCTTCTTTCTTTCTACTGCATTCCCTCTCTTTCTCTTCTATACATTTTATACAGTATTTCTTAGGCTTCAGACAGTAAGATCTGATGTATCAAAATGTGCTATGGAGATGCCCATATTCAAAGTTAATGGGTTCTGTCTTTCAATTTATTCTTTTTTCTTCATTCATTTTCCAAAACCTTAAAATAATCTAAAACATTTTCAAAAGTGTTTCATGTGCTTAGAGGGTGAAACCAATGTCATTGAAACTTTTCATTACTTTAGGCATTTTCCTCCTTTATCGTGCTTTTTATTACTTGTGTGTTTCCCCATCCCCAACCTCTTTACTATCAATCTTTAATATTTCTCTTTTTCATCATTTCCATGTCCCATTCTCCCCTTTTATGAGATCACTTCTCCTTGGCTTTCAGTGTTGTAATAAGTCCATGTATTTTACATTTAAAAAAAAAAAAAAAAAAATCCGGAATGAATAAATTACAAATTGGCCTTTACTTTGTGTTTCTGGTTGACCAGAAAATCTCTTGCTTTTCATTAAAACCTACTGTCATGTGGAACACTGCTTTGTCTGAGCTCAGTAACCTCTTTCCCCATAGCTTCCATGCTCAGTTTTAGGAGTGAGAGCTTTGAAAATAAAGTTTCATAGCTCTCCTGCACAAGAAGAGGTTTTAGGCTTCTTGGCTACACTGGGAAACTGAAGGTCTGAGAAAACAGTACACATTTTCACATCAGAGGAGCATTCTCTGCCCCAAAAATGTTAATTCCCAATGTGGATGACAAATGCTCTTTTGGTTCAATGCTAGACAGCTGAGGCAAGGCAGAAGATGAGCCATCTCTAAAGAGAAGGTAAAACATAATTGCGTTACAAACTGGTAGAAGTCAGACTTGTTTAACAGCGAATACACTAGTTTTGTTCTTCCCGCAAAAAACATTCAAGGAAAAGTTTTGTATAATTATAGATAATAAGCTCACAAACATTGTGGACTTGGGTTTGCTTAGAACTTTTGAATGAGGCACTTCCTATTTTATAATACAGTTACACAGTTTAATTCCTTGGTCTCCTTCAGAGATCTTCAAAAGAAGTGTTATTAAGTGCTTTGTAAAGGATTAGAAATGGGGTTTCTGCTGAATGATGAAGCTCCTAGACAATATTATAGCATAAATAAACAATGCCACACAATTTGTGTATGACATGCTTTGCCATATAATAAGACTTTCTGAAGAGAAGCCAATATTTTTCTTTCACTATCCAAAGCTATTTCAAGCATGATAGTCCAATTGTGAGATTTTTCTGAGTTTTTTTTAATTAATTGCCTTCCATCCCATTAAAAAAGACACATATGTATTAAAATAAGATAAATTGTTAATATAAATTACCAATTTTTCTGCACTATCAAAAAAAACCCAAACCAAAAACCTCAAAATTACTTTCACAGAGAAGAGAGAGAGATGGTTAATAAAGGTATAGCTAGATCATTGAAAATTACTTGAAGAATGTCTTACCATCATCTCTCCAAGAGTAGATGTGCTGTCCATCCTGCATACTTTGATGATCTCCAAAATCCATTCAGTATAATCAAAGAGTTGCAAAAAAAGCAGAGATGAAGTCCTACAATGCTCCAGTTCACAAGCAGTTTCAGTTGGGAATGCTGGTGCTAGAAAAGGTAATTGATAAGTGTGGCCATTAGTTACATCTTCTAATCATTAACTATATAAATTAATTGGTTTGAGAAACAACACTATGCAGAGCTGCTGGTGGTGAGAAACTGTGCTTATGAGACAACTTTGTCCACGTAACTCACATTCTCCTTTTTACTCCTTCTTAATTGGGACTGTCACTGACCTTTCAAATATTAAAGGAGGCAAGAGGGCTGTCGCTGAAAAACAGAACAAAACAAAACAAAACAAATAATTCACCTGAAGTCCCATAGAAAGAATCCCTTTTTCCCCTGAATGTCAGTGCCTTTTCCCAGTCATGAAAATTATGATATAGGCTGTTGAATTAGTGACAGCTTTAACAGAACTAGAAATGAGATACTAATATCATTAGAAAATGAGAATTACCTTTGGATTAAAGGAATACTTTTGTTTAATTCTGACCCTGGAAATTCACTAGATAATAGCTTTTGAAACTGTTGCATTTGTGAAGAAATGAAACCTACTTTGAATAAGTTAGTTAATTTTTTAATATTTTTTTTTGGTTTTTCTTCAGTTCAGAATTTCTTTCATGAACATGCTTTGGTTTTAGAGCAGAGAAGTAGAAACTACACCAGTTACACATTATGTGACTCTGTGCCTATAAATATATGGCAGTCTCAGATTTGATGCCAAAGTTCTACGGACTCCAGTCAACAACTGGCACTTAATTCAATTGCCTAGCCTAAGTTTTTGTAACTAAGCCATCTGAAGGTTCATGTAACCATCCTACATTTATGCAAGTGGCAGCTTTATTCCAGGAATAAATGAAACTTAATGAAATGCTTACTGAAATCTCTGGAAATTGGAACATTCTCACTAGCATTCCATGTTTATCAGCATTAGTGGACATGTTGCATTGACATTGCTTGGGTGGTGCCAAGCATTGCATACAATAAGGAGGAGTTTAAAAATTCTCCCCCAGCAACAGTAACTGAGTATCTTAAAGTCGGGCTAAAACTTCAGAGTAATGGCAAAAGGCCTTTCTCTGACTTGGGGGTCCCTTGTATTTCCTCTCTCCTCCACCTAACCTCAAGGTCCTATTTCACTGCATTTGGTTTGAGAGACTTTCTAACAGCTGTTCTCTAGTATATTTTTCTCATGGGCAAGCTGGTATCTCCTTCCTCCAGAGTCTTCTCAGGAAAATCTGAACTGCATTGCCCAAAATCCCCATGAAAGATTTCAGTTTGAGTCAGCTACCCTGGTGGCTCAAAATGTAAGTGACTGAAAGAAGTAGCTTATGATAAGAAGTCTTTGGCAAATTTAATGACTGATAACATTGAAAATTCAGCCTAAAATGGCATATAAACTAATCTAACTTGTCTAACTCAATTGTACTTTAAATAAGATGGGGTTCATTTCCAGTTTTTTTCTTTCTTCCTTTTTTTTTTTGGTTTTGGTTTGGTTTGGTTTTTTAATAAATGACTCAAATCTAACTCATATCTATTTAAAGAACTTCCACTTTTAAGGTATGGGAAGGTGAGTCTGATTTTGGCCAAAACCTATGAACATTTTATATGTAACTTCAGTTGTTGAGCATCTGGGATTGATCACACTGAACCTGCGTTAAAAAGAACACATTTGATGAATCCCAGATGTTTTAATATGGCACTGCCTCCCAAACTAACTGGATCAGGATGGGAAACAAATGAAAGGTGAATGCTTTAAAATTAAAGACTTAAGTAGGCATAAATGTAGGCAGCTTGAAGGTGATGGAGATGGTGGCATTCTGTCCCAATAGGTGTGGAGGCTCTATATTTTCTCCGTTCGGTTGCTTTTGAGGGCTGAAATCTCGCACACACATTGAACTAGAGAAAAATGTTTAACCTTGCCAGTGAAGATGGTGTTTGGATCCAGTCTCTCTTACTGGTATCTGCACTTCAGCCCTGTTTCATTCTGCAGATGGGCATGGTAACAGTTTTCTAGCAACCTTTAATGGAAAACTAATAGACATGGTAACTCCAAGGATAAGAAAAGCAAAGCAAAGCAAAAGTGGTACTCAGATAATGGGCTGGTAAATTTTTACCACTTTCTACACAGCAGAATAAGAGATAGAACAGCTAATTGATAAAAAGGCATATGGTAAGTTTGTTAACTTTTTCCTATAGCTGACACACGCAAGCATAGTAATGTCTTTGACTGTTATCACTTCTCTCCTTTGGGCTATTTTCTCATCCAGGATTTTGGCTAAACCAGGCATTTCAGTGCTTCATAAAATAATCTCAAATTTAATCTTCCCTGCTCACCTACTTCCAACCCACTTAAAGTGTGAGAGAATTGTTTATACGATAAGAAGTTTGCTGTTACTGCAGCTTGGAGAGTTGTCCATGGCTTTTGCTAGTACAATGAACATGGCGAGGGGAAGAATCTTCTGTTTCCCTGTAGTGACAGATCAGCAAAAGTATAGTTGTTACCTTTCCCAAATTGCTTTGTAGGCATAAATAACCAGTACTCATGCTTTGAGGCCTGTGATTAGGTCAAGCAGAATTAAAACAAAAAAAAAAAAAAAAAAAACAAAAAAAAGGAAGTAAAAGAAAAGGTAATAATATTGACTAAATATTGCAATTTAGGCCAAACAGGAAAGGAGCCTGACATCTATTGAAATAAAAGAAAATTTACCATTGCTTGTACTTAAAAAGTAACAGCTTTAGCTGGAATGTGTCATCTATTGTTCTAAGGCATTCTGGCCATTCACATCTTGATTGTCCATATCACTTTTATTTTCTTTATTTTCTTTTGTGCTTGTTGGTTTTATTTATAGCCAGAAATAATGCATGTACTGTCCTCTAAGTGTGTGCATGTGTGTACACATTTGCTACCCTGCAGAGCAGTACTGAAGAGAGATTTTTACCATCATGAGTCAGTTTCACTGGAAAAGTACGTGCTGCATTAAGGAGAAATAATGTGTTTCATTTTCCTGAATGGGAATATACTGAAAGCCTGTACCTAGAGAAATAAAAGCAAGTGCCTTTTCAGGGCACAGAGTTTTATTCTGAAGAAAAGTAATTAATTCTGGAATTTTGGATTATTTTTTTAAAAATTAAATTACCTTTAAGATGTCTAAAGTATTGAGTTGTATTTTTTCCACCTAAAATACAGAAGTATATGTAGTCAAGACTACTCTTAAAGTAAATTTTATGATTTAATGATGGATAAAATGATTAAATCATTAAATTGTTTAAATTGGATTAAAAAGCACTAAAAGAACACATTTCAAACTACATTAAAGACTTAATCAACATTCCAAGAAATTTAAAACGAATGTATTAAAACCACATAAATCAATAGTGGCAACACAAATACAACATGAAGACAGACTTTATGAAATATAATATTACAAATACTTCTACTTTAGAAGAAACATGAATGATTTAACCAGAATTGATAAAAGGGAAATAAGTCATAGATAAGGCTCTTACTTTGAACTACTCTTGCCCTGGTTTTAGGTGTCTTGCAATAGTAAATGATGTTTTACCATTTAGCATGGGATGTCACAGGTGCAATAAACTAGTCTGGGATCTTCCTTCTTAGAAAAAGCTTTGTCTGGGTTCTTATAAGCATGGCTGTCGTGGATCAGACTAAAGGTTCTTCTAGCCCAAGATCCTGTCTCTGACACTGCCAGTAGCAGTTGTTTCAGGAAAAGGAATAAAAATTGAGTGAGTATAAAATAATAGTCCCCATGGCATATCCTCTCAGCTGCTGGCAATCCGTGATTTAGGAAAATCCTGAGCCAGAGGTTGCAACCTTTCATCCACATTTAATAACACTCCATGAACTTTCTCATGATTGTACCTAATAATTTTTTGAACCATTTATACTTTTGGCATCCTGTACACATCATGGCAATGAGCTCCATAGATGAAGAAGATAGATGTGAACAACTGTGTCTTCCGTTTGTTCTTAAACCTGACTCCTGATTACACTTCTTTATTCTCCTAATATGAGGGCTAGTAAGTATTCACCACCTTCTTGTTATTTGTACTTTTATGGTATCTCTAGTCACAGATCTTCTCAGTTGTCTTATTTGCTAAGTTTTTGAGGTTTTGACTAAACTCTTCTTCTAAAAAGGCTATTCTAGATCTCTGTGTCTTAAAAATGGGTTAATCCCACTTATCTTTCAGAACTGACCTGAATTGTCTAAGGGTCTTGATCACTTATCATTCCTGAAGTCACTGGTGCACATATGTACCAAGGCAGAGCATAACCCTTTATCTGCCAAGGTTAAAGGAGAGCTCCAAATACAGGCATAACATTTATCTTTGAAAGAGTCTGCTAGTGTTAGAAGCCAACTGCAGGCTCAAAACCACTGAAGACAAGTTCATCTAAGGGCAAATTTTGGCCCTAAAATTGCATTACATGAAGGAACTGCTATTGGGAGCAATTAAGAAATCAACATCTGCCAACAAATACACAGTTATTTTCTGTTGGAAGTACAGGGAGGGAGTGATATATTAGGTACCATTTTGTAATGACAACCACTGTACCAATGTGAAAGTTTTAAAACACTCAAGAGGTCTTTCACAAACTAAATCTGATGCCCTTTGTGTCATCAGAACAGATATATGGCACACAGAGGAAAAACCAGGACACATAAGAAACTGTGATTAGAGTAATTATGCTCAGACCACAGTCACTGGGTGAGGTTGCATAAACATGAAAAAACCAAGATTGCATAATATACAATTTCATTTTTAAGGAATTATTCTTATAATGTGTTTATAATTAAAATTATAATGCAGTTAAAAACTGCAAGTTTTCACCTTGGAGAAGTTGCAGTTGAAGTTCAAATCATGTAAAGAATTATAATGTATTTTAACAGGAACCCTAGCAGGCATTTTAGAGTTGTGTGTTACCACTGAAGAGCCCCATAGCTTTATTAGTGAGTATTAGTAACATTCAATCAGAAAGTTTAGTTCTGTCATGAAAAGACAAATGCTTTTCTGATTTGGTTAGCTTGACCAAGGCCTTCCTTTCACCAAGTCATAGGTGTAAACATAGACTATTATGATTGTGAAGAATCTTGTGAAGTAGGACTACTACACAATCTTGGCCATATGACTTCATGATTGTATTGTATCATATTGTAACTGAAACTTGCTGGTGAACAAGTATGATTTTAAAATGTCCAGAGACAGAGGGTTTTTATAAGACTTGAGGATTTCCCATTACTGCTTAACTTTTATCATATTACTTTCATATTTCTTCTGCATATCACATTACATTATCAAATTGCTCTTATACATAAATATTCAAATTTTCATATTACTCATAAGTATTGACATTTGGTTTTAAAGTGGATTTTCCTACTATTGACTTCTATCCATTTGGGTTTGTAATATCTTTTTCTGTTACACTACAGCCATCCACTTGTGGGATAGAACTCTTCTTATAGAATCCTTAAAAACAGTGTTCAATCACCATGTACTTTTCTCCTTGATAAACAGTATATTTTTCAATCTCTTACTATAAAGTGTAACTTTTTAAAAAATTAATTACTCTCTGAATGGTTTTGGAACCTCAAGCAATATGTCAGTATCTTTCTTAAATTACATATACTAAATCTGAATATCTATGAGGAGTGCAGAAGCATGAAATAATAAGCTGTACATAATGTACCTATTCCCTAATATTTAGCTTTTTATATAAAACATAAAGATTGCATTAACAGCTTCAGTCAGAGAAAAGCTTGAAGACTTTACAGTGAACTAACTGTGCTTATCCACCATGACCAAGTCAATTTAGTCTTTGCTCCTGCAAAAAGTCATCAATATTGTAACCATGACCTACTTTTTTGGTTCCTGTGAGCATGCGTTTCACTTTTGGCCATGAAATAGAGCTGCATACTATAGGTTGGCTCTCATCTACAAGGTGATCCACACCACTCTAGTGAGTTACTTTAACTCTCACCTAAGCCTGGAATCATATGTAACTAAAATCAGTGATGTCTTTATGTGTCTTACAAGTCATTTATGATAATTTTTAAAACCCTGGGACCAAGTGTCATTCCAACAAAATTAATTTTGACACAAGCTCCCCTTCTATGCCAGTAATAAGTCCCAATTTACATTCATATTTAGTCAGGGTTTAATCCATTTAAAATATATCATTTGTAACACTCTGGTTTCCTAAATGAAACCACAGTGGTGTAATAATTCAAGTATTTAATAGAACATTTAATATACTCTGTCTTTAATATTCAATTGACTAAAGTAATTATACAATGTTAATATGAATAAATCTACAAGCCCATGCTGACTATTGTTAATTTTACTGCCCACCCACCACCCCTTAATTCTTTATTAATTGATTACCATCCCATCATTTATCAAAGTTATGATGACAGGTCCATGAATTATTCAGATTTCTTCATATCCCAATTTTGGCTTGACATTAGCTTAGTTTGGATTTTTCTCAGTGTTCCCTGGTTTACTGAAAATAAATATGAATAAATGAGACAGGTCCCAAGCCATATCTTTTCAATCTCTTGGACACAGTTTATTTGGACCAGTAATTTAAAAATACCTAAAATTTAGTAATTACCTTATGACATCCTGCTAAGATTCTAGTGGAAAAGAAAGCACATGTGTGCCATTATGTGATACAATCCCATTATTTTAACCTAAATAATAATTGAAATAACACTTTCAAATTTTCTGCATTATTGTTTAATCCAATATTAGTGTTCTAATTTTCCTTTTCTAACATCCTGTATGAAAATTACTTTGAGTTCTACTTTACTTTGCTGGGCTAATATTTTTTCTTTCATTTATCAGTTTCAATAGTACCTTTTGTGTTTCAGTCCAGGTATAAGCTTCACAAGAGAAGAATCGTTGTCTCCAGTTCCTGACTCTTCTTTTATAGCCATTGCTATAAAATTCAACTTAGATAATTCCATTTTCTCTCTACACCAGGTTGTTATGCTTATGAGTTGGATTTTTTTGATCAGCGAAGACTTTTTTTTTTTTCCCAGATTGTGGTTTCTGTGGAATTCAGTAGTTTTTTCTGCATTTTCAGATACGAATCATATTTTTCTGTTTAAATTTTCTTTTGGGTAATTTGACTTATAATCTAAGTATCCAACAAGTTTTCATTTTTGATTAATTCTTTCCTATCTGACAATATAGAAAGTAATAGAATATCCTGTACTTACTGTAACTCATTCATTTGATAAAAGTCATCTATCATTTCAAAAAATTGTTAAGTTTAAATATAGTCCACAAAACAGTACAAGCAGCTGCTCAGGTTGAATTCCACCATGATAATGTAGGTTTCACCTTCAGTCTGTAGTTCTGTCTTCAGGTGTAATTTGCTGATTAACACTAGCTGCCACCTAAGTGACTATATTCTGTGGTGTCTATTGAAATCCTCATCCTGAGCAAAAATGAAAGTAGACAATGTATCTTTCCATTTTCCCTAACAGATTAGAGCTCATTATTTTTAATATTTCAGTCATGCAAATCTTCTGAAGAGATCTGATTAACACTACAAGACAAATTTCACCTTTCCATTTTGCTCTTAGCGTAACACTTTTCTGCCTTATGCATCAATTTGTTCCCTTTGGAAAGGGAGATGATATTTCTCCTGAGCTGTGAATGGATTCAGACCACATGATTTCCATCAAAGCTCAAACCAAGAGTGAATTCAGGCATACAAGTCTCAGGATTCAGATCACCTCTTCTCATACACCTAAAATTATTCAGTACCACCTTTGGGGGCCAAAAAAATGGAGTTTCTTAAACAGGATCATGAAGCATGTCAAAGCCCTGGTGAAAGATACTTGATTTAAATCTAAATTCCCACAGGAAAACAGTTCAATAGGTATGCTTAAACTCCTAGCTCCCTTGGACAGAATTTAGTCCAATGCAAAGCTCACCCTCTGATTGCAAAGCGTGCACAGAGGAGCACAGAGAGGTGTTTACCTAGGAGCAATGACCTACTCATGAGAGCACATGCTCAGGAGTTTGGAAAACAGGATTTTAGGATCACTTCACATAAACCTGAGGTGGTTTGAATTCACTTTGCTGAACAGCAAGGTGGCAACTGCCAGGTTAGAAATTTTCCAACTTCAGGTTTAAGACTGGCAGAATATGATTTAACACCAGAAATATGATAATTGAGAAGCCAAAGAAAGACTTAAACAAGAGGATATTGACTCTGTGTTGATCAAGGATCAATGCCAATTTTGTTCCTTTGGATGCTGGAGTAAGATCATCACAGAAGAGCACATGGGATCATCCCTGGTCCCTCAGCTTACCTAAAAAGGAGCAGGGAAATATGTGACGAATGTGGGGTTATGCTGTTACAGATGACAAACATCACACCTCTCTATGGCTGGTTGCTAATTCCACAGATACACAACGAACTACGCTACAACTCTTGTTTTAATCCTGTAGCTATTCCCACTGCTACATTACCCAATGTTTTATTTTGAAGCCTCTGTCTGGTCACTTATCCCAAAAATAAATTGTGCAGAAGCCACATGCACGTGGACCTGCTGGGTGGCATGGGTGCTGTATCATGCTGTTGCCCTCCCAGCTGTAGCTCACAGCCCTGGGCTAGAGAGGCTCTAGATAGTGGGGTCTGAGAGAAAGAGGCCAAATTGTTGTCCCTTGAATTAGTTCATTTAAAGATGCCAGAAGCAGGCAAAAGTACGTGGAAGGGGCTGAATGGCAACACCCCAAACTTCCCACTGTGTAAGGCAGTGTGAGACTGCCAAAGCGTGACCCCACACGGAAACACAGCCCTAAGACAAGCCTAAACCACGGAGGCATTCTTCCAGCCAGGGACTCCCACCGAGTCTCCCTATCTGTATTTGTCACAGACATGCGCTATGACCACAAACAGGATGGCGACACAAATCTCCCCCCGCTCCCAGCTCCCTGTAAGACATGGAGGAATGACATAACAGGGTGTTACAACCCCCGACGCAGCTGGGAAAGCGTTCTTTCAGAGCAGGAGAGACGACATCGCTCATATCCAAGGATTCAGTCCAAAGCCTTGGAATAATTCAAACACGTGTTATGTTTTCCTGGACCCCGAGTGACTCCTAAACTCAAGCACTTTAAGAGATGACAGCACAAACACCTCTGGGGCAAACAAGCACTCATGTAAAGGCATACTTACAATTTCCCTTTCCCCAAATATACTTTCAGATGGAATCTGAGATAAGAATTTCTAAAGGAGAACAATGTCAAAGAAAAATCTCTATTTTTATTCAAATGAGCATTGAAAGATTTTTTTTCTTTGGTATTCAAAAGCTGAGTTTGTGATACTTAAAATAAGACTGCAGCTGACCTTGGAAATTAAACCATTGGTGAAAACGTGTGTTTCTAAAGGAATGGACTACGTGCAATGATAGAGAAAGAAACATAAATAAATAAGATGAATACTGAGAATATTAGCCTGGCCCTGGTACAGTGAGGCTATGTATGTATTAACAAAGAGAGAACACTATTTGGTAATAAAACAATAAGACTAAAATTTATCTGATAAAAAGGCTTTGAGAATGAGAGAAACCCACATCACAGAGACTATGTAAGATTCATTGCTGTGTTTCATAAACATTGCAAATGAAAGATAAGGAGTGAGACTGATTAGGGCTATATGGGACTTTTATTTACAACTTTTAACACAATGTATACTGTGTTAAATTTTTTGTGCCCATTAAAATGTGGGCTCACATTTTACCATCTAAAGCTGTTCTCACTGAATTCAGCCTACTGAGAAATGCAAACACTGGCACATACATGGTAATTAAGTACAGATGTGATTATTTGACAAATAATCATAACAAATAATTGTCACTTCCCTGTTTAGAAACCACTAATTTAAAACATGTGTGTGCTGACCTAACCTTACTAGTGCACCCTTTTCTAATGTGGGGAGAGAAGAGGGAGAGAGGTTCAAGCTGTTATCTTTTCTACAAGAAAACTAACCTTTTGTTCTCTGGTTCTGTCTGCTTCACAGAGTCACTTTGCTCAGAAGCATGTTTCATACTGGCTTCTGTTTTGCAACACTTGTCATAAAAAGCCACTTTAGGAGAATGGAGTGGAAGGACAGAGGTGCAAGACACAATGTGTTGTGATACCATTTCTTCCAGGTATGCCAGTGACAGTCATTTACATTATTAGAGTGCTTCACTCTTCCAGACATGAAGAATACAGACATCTTTTCAGTCTGAAGAACCTTAGCTTAGATTAAGGCGACAACTAAACTGAGAAATATTTCATGAGTGAGAACATGGGTGCCTCATCTCAGGCTTTGCACTAAGTACTAGCAACAAACTGACTTTGAACTGGGCATATGAGAAGATTACCCAGGACAGACTGGGGGCTCCCTGTTCATACTGTTGGAGAATGATTGCCTTGAGATTAAAACATGATTGTAGAAAGCAAGCAGCCATAGAAACCTGTAGGTACAAGGGACTTCAAGCAACACACACAAGAAGCAATGAAACGAGAGAGAGAGAGCCCCAAACAACCTTCTTGCTTTGCACATAAAACACGCCCAAGTTTTCAGTCTGTTCATGAACCAATCATGAGGTCAGTATTGGCATTTAATAACACCTCCAATGTTCATAAGAGACACATGAAACTTAGTTGTTTACATATTTGAAATTAAGAATTTTAATTTGTCTACTTAAGTCTCTAAAATCAAAGGCAATTTCACTTCAATTAATGATGTTACACCAAGGATAAACAAGCAATGTCAGCAGTAATGATTAAAATGGTATATTCCTAAGGTTGCACATGTCATGTAACAGTGTTTACTTTGAAGTATGTTGTTTATCTATACTGAAAAATGTTAAATCCAGTCTTCAAACAATTTAATTTAGGTTCTCAATCAAGTGATGGTGTGGAGTCTTTAGGAAAAAAGAGCAAGACTCTTAGTGAGTGTTTATGTAAAAAAGCACTGTTTACATTTCAGCTTCCCCTCAGAATCTGTAGTGTAATGTTTATAGAAAGCAGCCAGCAAAGTTGTATAATTTGATTATAATGAACAATACCATTTTAACTAATTACTACAACTTTCTCTCATATCGCCATTGAGGAAAATGGAGATAAAGGAGGTCTTGTGTAATCACAGGTTGTGGACTTCTTTCACCTTCTCTCTTTTTTTGTAGATACTTCCTATAACACAATAGAAATCCCAGTTTTGATAAGTTATTAAGTTTGAAATCAACATATATTGCATTTTTATTAGCTAAGATTGTGTTTAGCCATTCAGTTGAAGCAAGGATACTTTCCAGGCCTTCTCAGCCTTATGCTTGCTAGAAAGGGTGCTGTGAGGACATAATATAGCCCCTTAGGAAGAATTCTGCTTTCCGTGCAAAAGAAAGGTGTCCGGGAAGGACATAGCATTCACTGTGGTTGCAGTTATGGGCGTAGTCCGAGGCCACGCAGCACTCTTCTCCTGCAGTGAGGAAATGTGATGCTTTGCTCTGCCACTTCTTGCCCTCCACAGGCAGCTGATATGCCTGAGGACACTGCCAAGATCTACTCCTCCTGGTGATATCAGTGCTGTTCTCCATGCAGAGCCCTTGGCTACAGCGGTGATGCAGGATGGGTGCACCCCACATCCCTGGTCCCCTGAATACTCTGGCTGGGAAGATATCAGAGCACACCACAGAATTCCTCCCCGTCCACAGCCCAGGTTGTCTTTGAAAGGAAACTAAAGTACATGGGAAGATGGTAACTACACAGATGTCATCTTGGAGCTGAGTGAGAATGAAGGGGATCCTGGTAACAAAACAATCCAAACTGGGGAGTGAGATGTGAACCACATCCTCCTGCTCTGCAAGGACATGACATGTTCCCTGGGTGCAGTCGAGCTTCTTCGTGCATCTGATCTGCCTAGAGCAACGGAGCATGGAGATAACATGCTTTCCAACATGAATTAATATTTCCGAATACTCTTCTCAACTATGAATTAGAAAAATATATTTCAACTGGTCCCTCAAGGCAGCTTTAAAGAGCAAACCCCACCCAAGATGAGGGAAATACACTCTCCTAAGAAAAGTCCTCAGTCCTACTTCTGAATTTATGTGATGATTAAAATCTTCTGTGGCTACACTCTCAATGTTAGCGTCATAGTTAAGTCCTCCAGACAGTGTGCACAGCTAATCTCCAATCCCTGGAAATGGTAGAGACAGGAATCCCAGATGCATAACTGCGTGTGGGACTACAGCACCACAGAAGCATTCACCTTGGGAGGGACTGGGGATCATATTCCAGTCTCATCCTCTCTCCTACAACATGCCACTGCATTGGCGCTACCTTCCTCCCACCACCCCTTCACACTTCACCCCCCATGGCCTTTTTCTCTCCCCTCACTCTGTTTATCTCCCGTGACTCTGCACTCGCTATGGAGCAGCCCCAGAAGCCCACTCCAGGAAAGGCAGTGGGAGCCCAGCTGGACACGTCAGGTTGCAACCTCTGCTGTGGAACTGAGCCAGACCCACAAAGCCAGCAGCTGAGGTTGTCCCAGCAGCTCTGACCATCCACCACGAATAAACAGCTGCTTCAGCTCCCAGGACCAGGGGTAAGCCCCCATTACCTCACCTGCTACTGCCTAACCTCTCCTCCCTTCTCTCCTCTCTCTTTTTATCAAAGAAAGAAAAAGACTAAAAACAACCCTTTGCTTCAGAGTGATTAATATAAATCACCGGCAGAAACAGCTTATTCTCTACTAACGAGGATGCTTTCCAGACCAAGAGTCCCCAACCAACATCTCTGAAAAAAAAGACTCAGGAGACTCCCAAATAGATTTGCTTTCCACAATCAGGCAGCTTCCTAACTTTTCAGCTTGAAAACACCATATGTTTTGTATTTTGTTTGGGTTTGGTTTGTTGGGGTTTTTTTTCCTCCTGTACAGTCTAATCAACTTTTTTTCAGTGTTTGGCATAAATATTCCAGTCTATTTACCATGGGAATTAGCAATCCAAGGTCTCTCTGTACTCAAATATCTCAGCTACTTGTGACTGTTTTACAACAACATGATCAATTTAACACCTTTGTGACCCTGGGTCCACTTACTCTACCAAAATTAATACCACAGAGTTTGTTTCCATAACAATTTTACATGTTTTTAAATATGCCATTTAAATGCATCTATCTAAAGGACATATTTTGGCCCCACTTTATTCTACAGAGAGAGTTTCATTTTCTGAGTAAAGTAGATGATGCTTCCCCTGAGAAATTTCCAACGGAAAAATATGTATACTTTTAAAGCTAAACCCATGATTTTCTGGATTAGTCCCTGTACAACCACAAAGAATTAGACTTGATATCAGGAGAACTAGTTCAATACAATTTGATTAAATTAGGAAGAAAAAGGACAGAAAACAACCCTGTACTGAGATTAAGTCAGAAGAAGAAAAGCGCTGTTGATGTGACATGTCTGTCTTTCCCAGCTTCTCTTAGTGTCTGATCTCAGCATACTGAGATATCTGTTATTTCTGTGTACGTGTATCGTTATTTCTATGTATGTAGAAATTATCTATTTCTGCATACTGACACAACTGGAGAGAAAATTTCCAGTACTGAGGTCAACTGCTCGCCCCATGAAAGACAGGAACCAGTGAAAGCAGGGAGTAGCTGACTGATATAGTGAGAAATAAAAATAAAATTAAAAACAAAAAAAAGGATAAATTTACTTTTTTGGTCCACCTTCTTAGGAGAAAGAAATGTATAAACTCTACAGTGCCAACAAGAGAAGTGGACTCATTTTATTTATGGACATATCCTTGACCATGCCACTGGGAAGAACTATTCTATGGGTGTGTAGCAAAAGGGATCCAGGAAACCACACCACATTCAGTGAAAACCTGAAATTCAAGAAATTTTCACAGTTTTTTCTGACTACATTGCAGCCAAGTAAGCTGGCTTGCTAGGTAGGGTGCATCATCCTGATGTGAAACTTGTCCTTGATTAACATGTGTAGAATCAATCTTTATCAAATGCAACTCTCATACACCTGCTCTGGCTTTGAGAGAATGATTGGATGGGGTAGCTATCCAGAAAAAATATTGGTTAGTACTTGACTCATAATTTACACTGACTAATGGTACTGCTCACCCAGACTTGATTCCCACTTGCTCTCCTCAATCTCTCCAGTTGATCTTTGGAGGGAAGATGAAATATGAGATGTTCCTTGTACCCTCAGTCTCACTGAAACAGCAGTTCAAGTTGTCTCTTTTTTGCCTCCTACAATCCAGCTGCAGGTTTGTCTCAGAAAACAAAGCAAAATACAATACATCACCACTGCAAAGAAAAAAAAAAAAAGGAAAACCACAAAAAAACTACCAAAACCACAATCAATCATACTGAAGGCTCAATGTATGTGGTTACCTTGTTATAAAAGTCTTAGCACCTTACATTTCAACAGCTCCTTCACAGCAAGTCTCTTGTGTGCAACTTGTTTCTCGAAAGCTCAGATGCAATATTTTACATTCCTTTAGACTGGGGCTCACTCTGCAAGTGAAAGAGCTCATTTACACATCCTCTTACAGGTCAGAAGCAATAGGCCTGTAGAAATTTATTCACTTTAGCTCATCCATGGAATGAGAATAAGCTTACTGCAGAACTGTGTAACAAAACATCAGCATATAGGGCAGATATATTGTCTGATACATACTTCCTTCAGTGAATTTTTTTGCAAATTCCTTTCAAAACTACTAGAAACAATTTTTTTAAACATGTCTTTTATACATTAAGAAATTGTGCTAGTGTCTTTCACACACACAAAGAAAAAAAACTTGTGTTTTATCCATGAAAAATTGATTTTTAGAAATACTTTAGTATATCATATTTTAAATGGTTCATAGGTGAGTATTTTAGTTATTCCAAGGTTTAATTATTTTTCTCTGTTGGTTTATGAATTGGTCAAAATGTGATCTCCATTTCTGTGCTGCATTAGTTACATCAAAATGCTTGTTGTGTGACTTTGGGAAAGTCATTCTGGTTAGTAACAGTTGAGTAAGAGTCAACTAAGATTCCTTACTAACAGTGTCCAAAATCCTACTGAAATAAAGATATTTTCATGTTTAGTTATTCTCTTTATCTCTAAGGATATTTTCCACTGTTATAGAGAGAAATTACATTGATTCAACAATCTCAGAGGGTGAGAAAGAGATATTTGCAGGGAACTACTGAAAGGTGGGTGGAAAAATAGTGAAAATTGTATTTAGCGTATAAGTAATTATGATTTATCATCAAAACATTTCAATTTAGGAAGAAATAATGGGGGAAACAAAGCAAAAGATTATCTAACAATTCTGCAGGAACAATTATGTATGATATGGTGAACGACAAGCTGAACATGACAAGATAATATCGCATTGTTCCTTCCAGTAAAGCATGTAACAGCTGGAGAGACTCCAGAGGAAAGTGATAAAGAAAATCAGAATCTTGAAAAAGTCTTCACTGAGGAAGGGCTGAAAGAAACAGAATTGCGCAGCTTAAGGAAGAGGAAGATTGAGGAAAGAGCGGAACATAGTAGTCTTCCAGTATGTAGATCATTGTACAAGAGAAACAATTATTTCATTGAAGGTTCTGCTATTAGCTATGTCCACAACAGACAGGCAAAGAAGATGAAGCAAAGAAGATCGAGGAAGTTATTTAACAAGGTTTTCTAATGTTTATGATAATGAAATATGAGTAGCTTGCCTAGAGGGAGGCTTGGGAGAGAGTCTATTACTAGAGATTTTAAAGGGCTGGTTATAGAAGTATTCGTCGGCAGGGACACAAGTAGACCTGAAGGCTCTACAGAGGGATCTGGACAGGCTGGATTGATGGGCCGAGGCCAGTTGTAGGAGTTTCAACAAGGCCAAGTGCTGGGTCCTGCAGAACAATCCCATGCAACATTACAGGCTTGGGGAAGAGTGGTTGGAAAGCTGCCTGGCAGAAAAGGACCTGGGGGTGTTAGTCAACAGCTGGATGAATATGAGCAGTCAGTGTGCCCAGGCAGCCAAGAAGGCCAACAGCATCCTGGCTTGTGTCAGAAATAGTGTGGACAGTAGGACTAGGGAAGTGATTGTTCCCCTGTACTCAGCACTGCTGAGTTCGCTCCTCAAATACTATGTTTAGTTTTGGGCCCCTCACTGCAGGAAAGACATTGAGGTGCTGGAGCACGTCCAAAGGCGGCCAACAGAGCTGGTGAAGGGTCTAGAGAACAATGCCCTGGAAGTATATAAAAGATGTGTAGATGTGGTGCTTAGGTTCATGGTTTAGTGATGGACTTGGTAGTGTTAATGGTTGGACTCAATGATCTTAATGGTCTTTTCCAACCTAAATGATTCTATGATTCTATTCATCTACTATGGTGGAAGAAATTTGCTCCACATTCTGTGGCTCTATACTCCTCTCCAGCAAGATGAATGCTGCTGACTTTCTATTATTTACCGTGCTATGATGGAAAAGCAGTAGGGTTGAATACAAGTGCTATGAAATGTGTCTGGAATTAACATTTCCCAGCTCAAGGTCACTCATTACTGTTTGCTTTGACTCTTCATTAGCTGTGTTGAGGGAAAGATTACTCTGTATTCTTTCAGGTCCTCCGTGGATAGTTTTGAAAGCAGAAGAATAATGATGAAAGTGACAAATAAAGGAGCAAATAATACATTGTGACCAGTGAATACTCTTTCTCTTTGACAAATGTGCTTGTTTGCCTGTGAATATGGGTACTGATACAAGTAGAAACTGTTTATCAAAGTCTTGTATGAAGAGAAACCAACTGTTTATTGGAAGAGAATAGGTTGCAAAATGGGTGAAACAAACAACTGTTTCGGATTCCACCCATTGTTACAAACTACATTCAGGGTTCAGCCAGCTTCACCATAAGCTGTGCAGGCAGGTCCAAGTCCACCACTGATGCAGGCACTATTCGGTGCTTAATTACATTAGCTTAACACAGGTAAAGGTCATCAAAATTTATCATCTCATTAGGATGATTACGGGCTGAACTATATTTTCTCCCACTAACCTGTTGGTTTTGTCAAAGATGTTATGCACTTGCAAACCTGTCACTTTATGGAAGCGCAGCATTCTTTTCATCATGTATTACAGTGCTAAGGTCAGTTCTGGTTCAGTAAGCCAGAGGAAAATCTATCATTTCCATATCTAAGAGTCAGAGTGAAGTGTGTCATTTTTGGCTCCCCTTTTCTGATGTCTTCTGTAAGACTCTTATTCCTATTTCTCTTATCAGCTCTTGTTTAGCTCGTGTTTCTCTTGGTCTGAGATGCTCTTCACTCTGTCATTACCTCCACTGTCCTCCCACAGAATAGCCATTCCTGAGCAGCTTTTCATCTCTCTGTCTCCCTTTAACTTGAGCTGTTAGTAATTTATAAATGTGATAGCTGCTTTCAACAGAACTGAACTACTGAACGTAGCACAACATGTGTTGGGGGACATCTACAGGCTGATTCCTGCCACAGAAAGTTAATGGAGATGTACTGCGAGGCAAATCAAGGACATCTCAGTCACACCTAGGTTATCTTCCCTTTTTCTTTTAATCAGTTAATCTTGAAAAATTATATCCTCACTCCAAAATAGAAAAACAATAAATCCTCGATTCCATGTGAGAAATATGAAAATATGAGAAACTGCTTATTACCTTCAAAATAGCTGGAGGGCTATTATTTGATCTCAGAGCACTAAAAATTTTTTAAAAAATGATATGATATAACACTATGGCACTTACGTCTGAAGATTTTTGATCATTTGGGTGTCATTTGGCAAAGAAAAGAAAAATTAAATACTCTAACTTCCAAAGCAATATGTTTTATATACAGGGCTCTGATATCATAGCTGTGAGGTAAGCAGTAGGTAAGATTTTACAAGGTAGTTGTTATAGCTTTTTTTTTCCTTTTTACTGGCTTCAAAAAGCCAAACTAGTGAAAAAAAAAGGAAAGTCTGCTTAAACCGGAAAGAATATAGGTAAACCTAGCTGAAAACTCAATTACCCATACATAAAATTAACATATTTCTTCTTAGCCTATGAGGATGTCATTAAGGCAGTGACAATCGGATCTTCAAAGAAATGCAGGTGTCCAGCTCCTAGTGAGCCCAGAGACACTAAGAAAAAGAGTAGGCATAATTAGCCAAGAAGAAGATGCATATTGAAATGTATACAGTGTATCATATTTAATGTTTGCATGAAAAGATTCTGTGAGATGCAGAGTTACAGACAAGCTTGGAAGTCTTCTTCCTGGAAAAGTCCTGTGGCTTCCATATAGCCTCAATGGCAGTAATCACCTAGCTGCCTCATCTATAGCATAACTTTGCTGGAAGGACTGTATAGCTGTCATTACAAAAGTATTTAGCTTACATATTCTCCAGTTCCCAAACTGTTTGGTCACATTTCACTTCAGCCATCACTGCTGAGAGCTCCCTCAGTTGGGAGAGTGGACAAGGCAATTTTGTAATTCAAGATCCTCAGCCATACCTTCTTAGTAGTTGAGCATCTAATGAGCTTCAGTCCTAAATAAAACAGGAGTAAATGAAGCAACATCCACTTCCACAAAAGCTGTATTTGATCTGTGGCTCCTGGTATTGTCTGCTTAACTCTAGTTTAGACTTAACAGCCAAGAACGTGTTTATAGAGTCAAAGGTTGTCTCATATTGAAATTTTCACTAAAGGCCTAGTTTGTCAGGTTTTCAGTGGACAGGAGGAATACAAACCTGATATTACCCTGAAGACTTGTAACCAGGAGGCAAAGGCAAAGTTGCATTCATAGCACCAAGTAGATCAGTCCTATTCTCTCTTCTGACAGCTCGTACCCGGCTTTCAGCAGCAGCTCAGCTACACGAGTGCCAAGCAACTAGCACAAACAAGGTTTGTGTGCTTTCAACAGATGTTCATGACTCTGCTCCTAGTGCTTACGCAGATGAGCTATTGGCAGCATCTCATTACACATTTTCCAGCATGGATAATATTTTCCAGACCATTGATTTCTTTTTCTTCACATGGCCCAATGCATTTAAGTAGCTCCACACAGGTAAAACAGTTTTCCCACATGAGGCTCAACGATGTGGGTTTTAGGCTGGGAGCCCTTTGTGGGATACAGACATCTCCTTCCTATGACTGTATTCATTTAAATCACTGATTAATGCCAAGGTCATTTCCCTTTATCCTATACCTACAAAGACTGAACTCTGCTGAAAGGTGACCAAAGGGACACAGAGCTGATAACTAGTGGAGAAGGGGAGAGGAAGTTTTGGGGAGAAGCCCTTAGTAGACCCTGATAGTCTATTAAGACTTCTGTAAGAGAAGGTTTGTGGAAAACATTACCGTTTCTGTGGGCTCTGTTAAAAAGATGATACGGTATTCCCATGTGAATCTATCTTAAACCTGGAAGAAAAATGCAAAGAAGTACAAATTAATTTTCAGTTTATACTTAAAGACTCTAGTCAACTTGATTAAGGTGCTGTATTTTGCAGTTTTCCCAGAAACACTACAGAACATTGTTTTAAAAAGCCAAAGTGGTACTATTATTTGATGTGAAGCTCATCACAGAGGTTTCCAACCATAACTTATTTGTTTATTCATTTTCTTCTTGTAATTATTCACTTTCCTCTCTGGAATACTTATGAGTTTCAATTTGCTTTCCTGACTGTTCTTGTTGAAATACAACCAATGTATGTGAAAGACAAAAAAATAAAAAATATTTTCCTTGTGTGTGGAGTGAAAGGTGAGTTCAGGGATGTGTTGGTGATAATATTAGTTACTCCAGAAATATAACGCACAGTCTCAGACCAAACTTCAAAAAGTTATTTTAGTAATGAAATTTAACATATACATCTAAATGTATTCTTCCCTAGCAGCAACCTGTGCCAGACAGATTACAATACCATTATTAAAGTTTGGGTCAGTTTTTAATATAATAATAGTTTCTATGTTAAAAATATTTAGCTGTGCTATATGCTTACATTACAGCCACATATGTAATAAAGCCATTCCTCATCCTCAAGGTTTTCAGTCTGCACACAATTCTGAAAAATAGCTAACTTACAGATGTAAAGGTCTCAATTGCTAAATGAAGCCATATTCATTATTTATTTGGCTGGGAATCAAGAATGCAACAGCTCTCTGCAAGTAATATAGCAATATAAGAGGAGCAAAGCAGGAAAAGTGCCAATATGAGAACTATGATGCCATTTCTGAGCAGCTGGATTCCCTGGTGATTGGTGATAGTGTCAGAAGAACCATTTAAAAGCTTGCTGATGCCATACCTTTACGTTCAAAAATTTTAATAATTTTAAAGGTAGATTTCTTTCTCTAAATCTTCTGATACAAGATTTAGGAAAGAATTTCTCTTTTACATGCCCCTAAATACTTTACTACCTTGAGGACATCATAATACACTATGTGATCTGCTGTGGTTCAGAAATTCAGAACAGGGAATTATTGTATGTTACATTTCAATATTAACATTTCAGCAGCCATTAATTACAGTGTTTCCTAATAGCACACACACTGCAGTTCTCAGAGGATCACTTGTCTTCGGAACATCACGATGTTAAACTAGGTGGGAGACCAGGTTGCCAAAATGGTCTGTCAAATCACAATATGGAACTACGGAAAAGCCAAGTGAAAAAAAGCCCTTGTCAGACAGAAGGACACCATTGTAGCGGCAGTCAAGTGCTAACCAAAGTCAGGTCTGCTTCTGTTAGTTTTGCACCTCAAAGGAAAAGTATTTAACAGGCCATTGAGCAACAACATTGCTTGGCATAACTCTTTCCCCTCCTGCAACAGAGATGGAAGCCCAGCACTGCACTATGGAAGTGAAGCCATGACAATAGGCATGGGCCCAGCTACCTTGTATTTCTTCACAAAATACTCACTAAAATAGTCACTATCAAAAGCTAAGATTATAAATCTACATCTTCAATCTTAAAGTCATAATAGGGTGCCAGCATGGTATAGTATGCCTTTCTAAACTGACTCCCTGAGGATGTTCTCTTCACAGGGCTGAAAGCTATCAGCTTTCTTTTTTTTTTCCAAGAGAAACATTTGGCTCTGTCACTTCAAGATATGGTCTTAGGAGCGTCTCTGTCCCTCATCTGCTTCCTTCAGCAGATATAAAAAAGGTGGTACCTCCATTAGATACGTACCCTTCTGAGAAGTAAGGTTTTCAGGCATGGCAGACCTCCTTTGCAAAAGGTCTTTTTTGGTCAGCTCCTTTATTTTGGTATGGAATATGTGGTTGCAATGATATAGGATCTGTTGTAGTGCCATCCTGTGCAAACTGGTAACACAGCCTGCCTCTTCTACCCAAAAGCCAAGGTTACACTCCCCCATCAGAACTGGCCATCAGCATCCTGATGATCTAGCAGCTCTGTATGTTATCTCAAACACTGCACAGACCGCTTTCCTGACCGTCTTTGTCAGTGGGTGGTATGAATCAGTGTCTAGCCACTAGACTTTCTATTACCCTATCACCTCCTACATCCTTCATCAGATGGAGACCTCACTCCACATCCCCCTCCCACAAAACCCTTCTTTCTCAACCTCCTACGGTGTCCTCTTCACTTGACTAGCAAAGGCAACCCCTTGTCCCCAAAACTGTGCTCTTTTACTGCAACTGTATTGTCCCTGCCCCAGGGTCCCTGAGGGAATTGTGGATCATAGGACTGGGGGCGTCCCCAAAGCAGGCACTATGAGCAGAATAGGTTAAAGATCACAGCAGCAAGTTATCAGCATTCAGGTGACCAGCACTCACTAACACCATCTGCAATAACTGCTAACTGCTGTGCTGCATCTCTTTGTAGCACAGGTCATCTGAGCCTTGGGGTAAACTGCACACAGGAAGAAGCCACAGACCAGAATATGTAGAAAACTGCTAGAGAAAAATCTACTCAAGTAAAAAGCCCCAGGCAGACAGGGATGTATGTTTGCCAGGATGACAAGATCACTTCATACAGAAAGATCACGCATAAAGGAAGTCTGCAAGGTGGTACAGGGAGGGGCTGCACCTACAGGGCAGGGGCTACATCCATCGGAGTAAACTCAGTTGCAACAGGGAATGTACCCAGGCACAGGGCCTCAGTTACCTTTTCTATTAAATTATTAAAATGATCCATGGACATGTTTTGGCCTCCCAAAGAATCTGCTTTTCTCTCTCCTGTACATGTTTTTGGAGTCCAAATGGGCCACATGTCACTCCCAACAGGCAGTTGCCCTGCAGGTGGCCACATTGTTTTGAGGGGTGGCAGAGCATAATAATGAGAGCAAGGGCTGCTCCACACCGGGCAGCTTCAGTGCCAGGGAATGGACACAGACACATTTAGCCAGAGTGGCTGAGAAACCCATGGACGGCAGCTACAGCACTAACTAAGAGAAGCAAGCCAGGAAAACCGCCACAGGCAGAAAGCCCAGCTGAACAGCAGGAGACAGGGATGCATCCTGCTGCATCCAGCACTCTCAGCTGCTCTCACTGTCCTCCAAGGCTGAACAGCCTCAATCAATTACGGGCCTCCTTTCCATTGCTGCAGGCTCAGCAAGCCTATCCCAAATGATCTCCTGCAAATAGTATTTCCGGCACACTGAAGATTTGCCCCAGAATGCTGTAACTCTGTGCAGCGCTGCTACACTCACGTTTAAGGGGTTCATGCATCACCAGTGCACCACAGCGTGGGAACTCTACTTCATGTATCATTAATCCTGCCTTGGGATAGGAAAATGGACTAGGTGACCTTCTGAGATCTTTCCTAGCCCTTTCTTCTATGATAAATATGGATTCAGGATACAAACTTTCCATTTTCTTTTTTTTTTTTTTTAAGTCATTCCACAATTTCTATACTTCACCAAAAAGAAAGAAAACATTTAAGGAGATAATCCAAGCCATGCTCATTTAATGCCTGAGAAAATACATGGGTCTGCCAAGCTCTGTCAGGCTCTGAGACCAATCAAGGAAGCCAATTTTAAATTCTATGGACCTCCCATGAGAATGGTCTGCTAATATTTATATCTCTGCTCTGATTTGGGTGATTGCCCAACCTCCTCAGCTGAACTCATCCACTAACTCAGTGTCAGGAGAAAAGAGGCAGTTCTTTCTCCCTTGTGAAAGCTGCACCACAGGGCATCCAGTCTACTTCCAAGTCTCAGGCAGTAGCCACCAAGTCTAAAAGATGTATAAGTCTAAATGCTCTTTTGGGTCAGGAGACTTAGGGTTTTGTTGTGCTGATATGAGACTTCCAGTGATACTCAGAATAGCATAACAATTTAATTATGCTTTCATACCTAAATTCTAAAAGATATTCACTGAATATACAAACATGGGTACTTTCCCTTGAGGATTCAGGGATTCCTCCTGGTTAGCATGATCAGGGTGCGTTTTCTCAGCCAGGATATGGAGTATCCATGGCAGTTGCTTCTCATACTACTTCTCCAGCTGTCCATCAAGACATTGCTATTACCAGCATATGGGAGACAAATCACAATATAAGAAGATGTGGTAGAAGACTTCTTTCTAGGTTCTTCATTAAGTTTCAACCATGGTCTATCTGTCTGCATTGTATAGATATACTATGGATAAAAAAAAAAGATTATAACAACTTTTCAACTTGCAGAAAAAAACTCAAACCATACTCAAGTTATTTACAACGATCAGTGACACAAAAGAGCTTATCAACATGGGGTTTATCAACAATTATATGTAAAATCAAAACATAAAGATGATGACCAGTAAGCAACAGTTCCAAACACCTGAAAGTCAAAAAACTGCAATTCTTTTACATGGGTAATGATCAAAGCCAACTCAAATAAGAGAAGGAACATGTTCTTTGTTTGAGAGTATTATTTTAGGCCTTCTACATCTATCTTTTTAAGAAAGCCCTTTTGGAAAGCAGAACTGAGTAAGTTTGCTCTTGCTCAGCTTTAAGCAATAGACTCCTGATTTTCCCAATTCCCTCCACTTTTCCAGATAGCTTCATTTTCAACATACCAAGTTGTTTAAAAGCTTCTTTTCAAGTCATATTGAAACACAAGCGAAAGAACAGTCAAAGGTCCACCATGAAAAATGAAAGAATATGCTTTGTATATCAAAGGCTCTGCAGGTAAATGAAAACAAGTCACATCTCTTTGTTCACCTAACAAAAAAACCCTACAATTGCAGGAAAATGGTTTTCACACCCTAACTACTGAATTTTTTAAACATCAGAATGACCACAAATTTTTCTAATCTAAAATATTTATAGAAAAAATGCAGTAAATTCCAGGAGAAAGAGTTCTTGCACGTCCAAGTTGGTGAACAACTTTCATAAAAGTTGACTGAGTTTTTCCCTATGTGAACACCACAATCTTATACCACAGCATAATTCAAGCTATAAATATGCATTGCAAACACGGTCCAAATCTGCCATGGATGAAGTCCACTTGTTTCTGGTAATTTGTTCTTTTTCAGTCCTAGGTCACAAGAACTTCAACCGCATCTGACAGCCATTCCTGACAGCCTCATTCTATTAAGCTTATTGAATTCTGTTAAAAACCTCACAGCAAAAACTTTGTCACAAATTTGAAGTGGAACAGGGAAAAATAAATGTGTTTTTTTCCTTACATCTAAGAAAAACAAATCCTATTACTCTGCAAACCATTCTGCAGTTGCAGGTGTTTTTCACAGAAAAGTGGAAAACATTATTTTCTTTTAAAAGGCTGGTCTGGACTTCAGCTGTACAGAATGTCATCCCACAGGTACTGCACTTAACCCTTGGATTGTTTCCCCTCAAGGAATATGTTGTTCGTAGCAAAGAGGTCTTGCTCATTTATGGCCACATAAACATTACACAAGATTTCCTTAAGTAGCTCAACTTAAGTCAAAAGACCGATTCATGCTGAAACCATATGGAGGCAATGACAGGGAAGCATTATCTCTAAGGGTGGAATGTCTTCTAGTGCATCTGGTCAGAAGTCCTAAAGAAAGCTTCATAATTTGTATCAAATTTCCTCACGTCTATTTCTGAGATAGATAGCTCAGTGTTTTACAAGATTTCAGGAAAACAATATTTTTTTAGCCTTTGTGAAAGAACAAAATTTTGTTCAAAAATTGCCTAAATGGAAGAGTAAATGGAAGCTTCTCAAAAGTCACCTTCAGAAAAGATGAAATTAAGTTTTTCTCTTCTAACATCAATTGTTGTTATATTGTAGCCTGACATTGCACTAGATAACCCTGTTCTACCACAAATTGGTCTGACAAGTGGACCAGCTCACTAGTTTTATTTATCTTCAATAGAAAAGAAGATTGACAAGTGTCTCTCACTATTTCATTATAATGCCCATTCCTCCAGGCACAGTTTTTTATGATTTTGTTGCAAAGAAAAGGAGACCACTTTCCCATATGTCCTGTTCTTTGAACCCAAGCCAGTTGCTTTTAAACTTTCCCAGACATGCACCCAACCTAGGAAACATCATTGCTTAACTTTAGGAAGAGAACATAGCAGGGAAGAAATTATTTCTTTATTTCTTAACAGGACTTTCATAACCACAGTGACTTTACTTTCAAAGTATATGAAAGCTATAGCTATTTGAAAGCAATAGTCCCAAGATGCAAGCTGTCTTGGGTCTGATGTCACCCCTTCATGCCAGATGAGGGAAATTGCTTTGTCTGAGCCTTTTGTATAATTATGCTTTTACACAAACCTCTTTTTCTTTCTGCTTCCTACTATACTGGTGAGGCCTAGGCCTCCCCAGCCATACCTGCCTGTGTGAGTCTGTACAAAAATGAAGTCTATTTTCCATTGGGAAAAAGCACAAAGTCCTGGGTCCATCTAATGTCTCGGCATCAAGGAGTAGAAAAGACACCTGCATGAGTCACCATGCAGCTCTGAAAATCTTATGCTATGAGACTACACAGAAAAGTTCACACCATAAAAGCTGATGGCACCAAAACCAATTTATCCCTCCATTTCTGGGTACTGCTGTTTTGTCATCCCAACATAGACAGAACTAGTGAACGACTAACTTGTGAAGGAAAGCATGTGAGTTTGACATTTTCGTGCACAGATATTTGCCAGAAGATGAGTCTGGCAGGAGATCTGGGAGTCAGATATCCCCTTTTGCTGGTTCCTGCTGCTCACAGAGTGGAGAGCTGTCTCTGCTAGACCAGCTAGCTTCCTTCCACATCATCTTCTGTTACACACTCTTACTAAAAAAATTTTTGCATTTCTGGAGAGTTTCAGGTGGGACTACCTTACTTCTCAGACTGTGGCCACACGAGCTGTTGCACTGGGTACAGATTTAGTCATTCCAGTCTCCAGACTGTCCCTTAATGCTCATTCCTGCTATTCCACTTCCGTGATGCCAGCGCGATATACCATTTGTTTGACCACTTTATGAGCCAGATTGGTAACGAAATGTTTTTTTATAGCAGGCATAACTGAAGGAGCAGGAAGTTCAAGCAGGTGCAGAACTAACAACTGGGGGTGAATTGAGGATGAAAATAAATCAGATCTTTTTCTTTAATGGGTTGGCTTGTGCAAACAGCCTGTGAGTGCATTTGGCAAGACAGTGGAAAAGCTGACCAGAAAACTTCAAAAAGGAGACATCCTGGTATAGAGGTCAGGTTTACAGCTTGTCCAGCAGCAATTTTAGCAGCACAGATGAGGGGAGAGGCAGCTGTGGCATGGAATGGGAGACGTGACTGAGAATGGGAACAGGGAGGCAGGAGGATTTCCTGAACCAGGATCTCTGCCAAGGCCTCCACAGAACTTCATCCTTTGCCGTGTTTGCTACCTCAGTTTACCCCCCTCCAGTATCGGGTGCTCCAGAGCGACACAGGCTCTGTACCTGGGCCTGAGTTCACAGCACCGGGTTGCACAAACCTCAGCACCACGAAGCCTGTTTGCATCCATCCCAGGGGAGCACAGCCCCATCAGCCCGCTGTCCGCAGAGCACTCACCGCCTTCCCCAGAACAGTCCTTCAAGGAGATGGCAAACTGCTTTCCTTGTCAGGGCTGCCACCTGCCAAACACCCCCACAGGCTCCTCAGAGAATAACTTTAACAACTCAGAACCCAGTCCCCGACAGAGTTTATAATTTCGTACAGACATATCACCTTCTGTCTCAAATTAGCTATCCTCTCACTTTACAGATGTCTGTCTCTCCCCTGTCGGATCGGTTCCTGTGTCTATACAGCTCTCCTACACATGGTGAGAAGTACTTTGTTGTGACAGAGCTTTCTGTCCTGGCAAAGCTGGGGGCTGACGAGGTTCCCACCAGTGTTTGCACAGTCAGCCTGCTAGGAGGGAAGGCAGCCTGGCTGACATTGCAAGTAGACCAAAATTGCCAGAACAGTTTGATCCCAAGAAAGGATGTAATTCCTCAATAATGGTAGTATTCAAAAACTGTTGAAAGCTATTTGAAAAATCACAGAAGGCAGGGGCATCTCACAGCATAGAAAAGAGTGTGTTGAAGTTTGGAGCAAAGGAACAGAGAGGACTGAAGGAAGGAATTTTGTTTATATCTGTGTTCCTCTGCATTGCCGAGTGCTCCAGACTAACCTTGATTCGTATTGCCACTGCTCCCCGTTTCTGTTACAATCCACATTACTTCATACGGTAAATGATATGAGTAGATAACAGCCCAAGAAAAGTAATGTTTCTAGCTCCAAGTGCTGGATCTGGATTAAAAGCAGCAAGATGAGTTTCCTCTCCCTCGCAGGTGGCCAGAGTGTGCACTGGGAGAGCCATAAAGGGCACTGGTGGTCATAGACTTGTTAGAAAATGTAAGCCTATTGAAATCCATCATAATCCCCAAAACTGAGATAGCACTACAAAGTACTCTGTCTAAGAAGGAGCTGGCCTTTCTACTTCTGTAATCCACATAAGGCAGTGGTTTATAAGCTTTTCAGCATTAGTGCCAATGATCATTATTTCAAAATGTCAAGAATACTATTTAAAGTCTTTCTCCCCTTACTGTCCCACCTTCCCTTGCTTTTCTTTTTCTTGCATTCTTGAGAAATTGAATGGGAACCTAAAATCAGTTCCGGTTCACTTCCCCCTGTGACAGATTTCAGCTTCCCTATAACAATGCATCAGAGTGCCATGATCTGTCTGTTAGGCTGTTTACTATAGGCCTAGATTGCATTAATTCAATAGTAGGACTGGGACGAAATGGAAGCAGGAATGAGGAAAAAGGTAACAACCAGATAGCAGGTTCTTCGCAAAAACATCAAAGCAATGCATTTAATGTCACTACTTTAGTTTATGTTTTCTGAGTATTATTAAACTAGTTCATATGCCTCAGCTAAGACATGAAAATAAAAGTCTTTGTTTAGCTATAAGGATGCCAAGTAAGCAACAGAAATGACTGTGCAATAAACCGGCATCCAGTCCACAGAAGTGAAAAGTTCCAGTCAGGTAGGCACTCATGTACACATTTATAATTCTAGACTTAAAAAAAACCCACTTTATCATTTTATGTTGTGGTAAGAGGAAACTGCACTTTAAGTGCCTCCTCCTTCTGCCAAACCTACAGAAGGCCCTACAGGAAAACATTAGCAAAAGTAATCATAGAATCATAGAATAGTTTGGGTTGGAAAGGACGTTTTAAGATCATCTAGTTTGAAACGCCCCTGACATGGGCAGGGACACCTTCCATTAGATCAGGTTGCTCAAAGCCCCAGCCAATCTGGCCTTTAACACTTCCAGGGATGGGGCATCCACAACTTCTCTGGGCAACCTGTCCCAGTGCCTCACCACCCTTACAATAAAAAATTTCTTCCTTACATCTAATCTAAATCTACCGTCTTTCAATTTAAAGCCTTGTTGTACCACTACACTCCCTGATAAAGAGTCCCTCCCCATCTTCCCTGTAGGCCCCCTTTAGGTACTGGAAGGCTGCTGTAAGGTCTCCCCAGAGCCTTCTCTTCTCCAGGCTGAACAACCCCAATTCTCTCAGCCGGTCTTCATAGGAGAGGTGCTCCAGCCCTCTGATTATCTTCATGGCCCTCCTCTGGACTCACTCCAACAGGTTCATGTCCTTCTTATGTTGGGGACCCCAGGGCTGAACACAGTACTCCAGGTGGGGTCTCACAAGTGTGGAGTAGAGGGGCACAATCACCTCCTTCGACCTGCTGGTCACACTTCATTTGATGCAGCCCAGGATGCAGTTTGCTTTCTGGGCTGCAAACATGCATTGCCTGGTCATGTTCAGCTTCTCATCAACAAACACCCCCAAGTCCTTCTCCACAGGGCTGCTCTTAATCCATTCTCCACCGAGCCTGTATTTGTGCTTGGGATTGCCCCAACCCATGTGCAAGGACCTTGCACTTGGCCTTGTTGAACTTCATGAGGTTTGCATGGGCCCACTCCTCAAGCCTGTCAAGGTCCCTCTGGATGGCATCCCTTCCCTCCAGCACGTTGGCTGCAGCACACATCTTGGTATCATCGGCAAACTTGCTGAGGGTGCACTCAATCCCACTGTCCACATCACCAACAAAGATGTTAAATAGCGCTGGTTCCAATACCGACCACTGAGGAACACCACTCGTCACTGGTCTCCACTTGGACATCGAGCTGTTGACCACAACTCTTTGAGTGCAACCGTCCAGCAAGTGGCCCATCCGTCAAATCCTCCTTATCTACCAAGTGGTCCATCCATCAAGTCCATGTCTCTCCAATTTAGAGACAAGGATGTTGTGCGGGACGGTGTCAGATGCTTTGCACAACTCTAGGTAGATGATGTCAGTTGCTCTTAGCTTATCCACCAGTGCTGTAACCCTATCAAAGAAGGCCACCAAACTGGTCAGGCACGATTTGCCCTTAGTGATGCTATGTCAGCTGTCACCAATCACCTCCTTAGTTTCCATGTGCCTTAGCATAGTTTCCAGAAGGATCTGCTCCATGATCTGGCTGGGCACAGAGGTGAGACTGACCGGCCTGTAGTTCCCCAGGTCTTCTTTTTTCCCTTTTTAAAAATGGGGCTTATGTTTCCCCTTTTCCAGTCATTGGGAACGTCTCTGGACTACCACAGTTTCTCAAATATGATGGATAGTGGCTTAGCCACTTCGTCTGCCAATTCCCTCAGGCCCCATGGATGCATCTCATCAGGTCCCATGGACGTGTGCACCTTTGGGTTCCTTAGCTGGTCTCAAACCTGATATTCTATGTTGGGTGGTTCTTCATTCTCCCAGTCCCTGCCTTTGCCTTCTGTGACTTGGACAGTGTGGCTGGAGCACTTGCTGGTGAAGACTGAGGCAAAAAATCACTGAGTACCTTAGTCTTCTCCATACCCCAGGTAACCAGGTCTCCCATTTCCTTCAAGAGAGGGCCCACATTTTCCCCAGTCTTCCTTTTAGCATCGATGTACCTATAGAAGCTCTGGTTGATCTCCTGGATGAACAGAGCTCAAACACAAAAATACCATAGCCTTCACCTTAGTGTAAGAGTAGGAAAACCATGGGCTTCCCACCTGGGAGGCAAAGGCACAAGGCCTATTCCCTGAGGGATGCACTTGGAGAAGCCAGATCGATGTTTATATGGCACCAAATCCTAGCTTCAAAGCTCTTCACTTCCTTTCTCATATGGATTTGAAGAAAGAAGTAAGGAAGAATTCCTTTTCAAATCCTGCTTTTAGCGTATGCTTCCTTCAAAATAAACCTACCAACCTATGTAAACAACCTCCATGGCCTCAGGCCCTAAGAAACATAAGTTTCCTTTTCCAGAAGCTCCCACATCTGCCATCCTCCAAGCAGCCCGGAGAAACTTGGCCAACTCCAGCCTTCTGGCAATCCCAGAAAAGTCTGTTGGCAAGCCGAAACTCCTACCCTCTTTCTTTTTTTTACTTTTAATAACCTACATGTCTTAAATGGTGTCCCTCTTGAAAGATCAGCACCTTCTGTCCCAAACTGTTTCCTTATGCAACTCTCATATTTTTTTTTATTATTTCTGAGCAAGAAGCAACACTGAGCTCCTTGTATTATCCTGTTATTTCTTGTCATGGGGAAAAAATGTAAAACACCCAAATGCAGTTCTTAAATACAGACTACCATCTCATCTCAATTTTCTGCCAGCAGTCTGGAGTGCCTATGTAGACTATATCTTCTAAACACCTTTCATTGTTTTGTAGTCCTTATAATCAAGAATGATTTTTAACATTTCTGTACCATCATTAAAGAGATTAATTATGATAGAGTTGCCTTTTTAGCAAACAAGTCGCAGACAGAAATGGAGGTAAGGAGTGAAAATTAAGATCATAAATAAGCAAGGTTGTAGGAAAACCTGGACAAAATGCACCACATTGCAAAGCTTTCTAGTCAAGTCTACTGACAGTAAGAGTAGAGACTGAGCTCTAAACTTAAAAAAGGATGAAATATTATTCTCCTTATTCTGGGCACACCCTACTCTACTGTAGGTTCAAGTGATTTCTGAAAGAAAAGAGTAGATGTAATTCAACCTGCAGCAACATACCTGTATAGCCCAACTGGTGAAAAAAAGCTCAGCCACAGGGAAGAGTCTGAAAAAGTGTAATGAAACAGTCTGTAATGCAGAAGAATAATACAGCAACTCATAACAGTAGTGAAATGTAATGTTACTTTGCACTGACCATTTTTCAAGCATTTCATAATTAATTAGAACAACAAAAAATATTCCAGCTTCAGCTATGTCAAATTTAAGTTGACCAGTTAAACAAATGGTTCAAGATCTCTGCATATTAAATGCAAGAATTTGGATGTCTCTGGCTGGAAAAATAACAGGAGCTGGCCAGAGCAGGGCGGGTACATTCATTACCAGCAAGGTGTAAAAATTTTAAAGTAAACAAAAATGAGGAAGGATACCAAAACAAAGAATTTAAAATCAGTTTTCTAGGATCAAGAAAATTAATGTCTGCAGGCAGGAAAGATGTTTATTGTAACACCTAGTTGGGGCCACAGAATACAGTACAGTTAACAGAGCTGTAAGAAATAGGTAACTCTCCACTGCGTCTGTGGCTGTGGATTTAACCATATTGATATGCTACAGGGAAGGGATGCCATCCAGAGGGACCTTGACAGGCTTGAGGAGTGGGCCCATGCAAACCTCATGAAGTTCAACAAGGCTAAGTCCAAGGTCCTGTGCCTGAGTCAGGGCAACCCCCAGTATCAATACAGACTGGGAGATTAACAGATTGAGAGCAGCCCTGGAGAAAAGGACTGGGGGATAATGGTGGCTGAAAAATTTTATATGAGCCGGCAACGAGCACTTGCAGTCCAGAAAGCCAACCGTATCCGGGGCTGCATCAAAAGAAGCGTGACCAGCAGGTCAAAGGAGGTGATTGTGCCCCTCTGCTCTCGTGAGACCCCACCTGGAGTAGTGCGTCCAGCTACGGGGTCTGCAGAACAAGACAGACATGGACCTGCTGGAGTGAGTCCAAAGGAGGGCCACTAAGATGATCAGAGGGCTGGAGCACCTCTCCTATGAAGACAGGCTGAGAGAGTTGTTGTTGTTGTTCAGCCAGGAGAAGAGAAGGCTCCAGAGACACCTTCAATACTTAAAGGGGGCTTGTAAGAAAGATGGAGAAAGACTTTTTACCAGGGCCTGTAGTGACAAGACAAAGAGTAATGATTTTAAACTGAAAGAAGGTAGGTTTAGATTAGATATAAAGAAGAAATTCTTTACTGTGGGGGTGGTAAGGCACTGGAACAGGTTCCCCAGAGAGAATGTGGATGCCCCATCCCTGGAAGTGTTAAAGGTCAGGTTGGACAGGCCTTTGAGCAACCTGGTCTAGTGAAATATACCTCTGCCCATGTCAGGGGGCTTGGACTAAATTATCTTAACAGGTCCCTTCCAACCCAAACCATTCTGTCATTCTATTGTTTGATTATTTGAATTCTCCAGCACTACAGAACAGTTTGCACAGCAGCCAGGTCAAGTTTGGGAGGAAACATTCCTCAGTCTACCTGCTGAGTATGGCCTCTCACCTCTCACTAAATGAGATAAATGCTTCACTCAGAGGATTGCTGTCTTCTCCATACAGGTTTGAGGTGAGTACAGGGCTCTCTACATGGTAGCAGTGCTGGTTAGGTTCATGAACCTCGAGTGAGTACATTTGCTGCCAAGATAGAAACAATAAGTTACAACAAAGAAACACAAAGAATTATTTTTGCAGCCAGCAGTGTACAGGCAGTAATAACACTGTATGTGATAATTAATGAAAGACTTTTCTCCAGCTATCTAGAAGGGTACTATAGATTCAGTCGTGAAAGAGCTGATGGATGGCAATTTGAATACGTAAGGGAGAATTTATTTGTTTAATCACTGAATGCAATAAATTAGAATTGCACGCTATTTTAATTCCATGGGAAACATGGTCCACTGCATTTACATTTTCAAAACTATGCTTACAAAGAGCCAGCTCTGTAGCCTAAGAACAGAACTTTTTGCTGCCAAACAAGGACATGCATCCAAATCCCAGACTTGGTAGGAGTTAGATAATATGATCCGAGGTAGGAATGAATAATCTTGATTTAGGCCACAGAAATGTTATGAGCTCACAAAGGTAACATTAACTGTTTTGAAGAAAGTGTGGTAAGCCTTTCCAGAGATCCTCATGCAACATCAGTCTAAACTGCGTGTATAAAAACAGAATTAGAACAAGTAGAAATACAAGGAGGTTTCATCTTTCCATTTTATCTCATCATCAACTTAGTGATTCGACATCACTGCCTCTACCCAAAAATGCCCAGTACATGCTTATGCTTCCCTGGTGTAAAGAATCACACAGCAATTTGCTCTGTTGTAGTTGAGCATATGAAGTAGTAAATGCAGACAGTACTTGGAAGTACTGAGTATCTACCAACTGAGCTGGTCAAGCATATCTTAAACGCTCAGGTCCTTTGAAAATAAAGCCAGCATGATTTAGTGGCCTTAACACATGCTGAAAAGCCCATACATCTCATCTTAAACATATACTTGAAAGCAGAATTCCAACCTCACTGCAAGGATACTTTCTCTTTTAGTTGTTAATATAAGGCTTATTCTTAATACATTTCTTACCAAATTGCCTGAGAAATATCTTGATATACTGCAAGATACAGCATAGTGTTACTGTATTTAACTACTTGTGCAGAACCCAGAATCCAAAGGAGAGAAATAAACTGGATCAAGTATGAAGGATTCATCTTCTCAAGGTAACTCCTAAGTAAGTCGTTATTTGGGATGGATACACAGATTCTCATTAGGGAAGTGAACCCCATAAGTTGTCATTCCTCTATGGTCAGGAACTTGGGTGATTTTTAACAGTGGTAAAATTGTCATGCTGAGCTACCTGCCCTTTTTCCCAACTACCAGTTTTAAAAAGCAAGTGCTTTTTAAAGAACATTCAGGGCTTAGTTCTGGGAAAAAAAATAAAAATTGCAAGGAAGGATGGAAAATGCAAGGTTATCATCACTTTGAAAGATTTGGTCAAAAAATTACAATCCCAGATATTGTCACTGTACTACCAATCTGATAGATATTGCTAGATCCTTCTATCTTCTCTCATTCTTTATTTTAATATTTGCTACTTTAACTATTATGTAGTAACTTCTATTCAGCCATGTTTTGAGAAGGTTTCCTGTTTATATGTATTTCTGTTCATAGTGGTTTCTGCAGTACAGCAAACTTTGGTGTTCTTTCATCCTATCTCCATTTTTCCAAATAGCATATAATTCAAAAACAAAGCAGTTGAAAACTTGTCACAGGTTACAGCAATCTGAAGTTCAGGATAGAGTTTACAACCATAGGTTGCTCCTGCTGTCTAAGCTTCTTTGATCCATGGAGGGAACTTCACAAAAAGACGCAAACACTTAAGTGAGTCAAAGAAAATTTCCTTTATTCTCTTCAAGACATGCAAGTGAAGTTATCTTGACTAGTTAATGGCCTTCCATAAACTAAAATAGACTGGCTACATCTGCTTCTAGAACAGAATTTAAACAGCTGAAACTTGATTACACGTACTTTACATTTAAAAGGGTGGATGTTTCTGGTATGTGGTTAGGATTGCAATTAGAGTGTTCCTTGATTCATGCGTATAAGCATTAGTATACTAGCAAATGGGATAATGTGCAGATGTAATTCAGATTTGTGTTTGCCTGTGTGCTGAGAGCTTCTCTATTGTTTTAAGAACGGGTCAGACTGAGCACGGTAATGAAAATTTCCTAATGGCACAGTAGATACTACTTTTAGTTCTAGCCTGAAATACTTCTTTAATGCCCACACTCAGGGTAATATAGTTTTTATGTTCAAATTAGGAAACTGAGACATGAGTTTCAGTCATATGACACTGAAGTAACGGGAACATGGAATCACAGTCTAGCAGGGATTTTTAATATGTTTATCAAATGACGGTACAGAAGAGCAAGTCTATTGTGTATGTTTAAAAAGGAGAAAACAGTACACACAACTACAGATCTCATTTCCCTCCCATTGCATTTGTGTCTGAATGTGTTTTCTTACCCTCCCCCCAAAAATTAATAGGCTGAATGTTAAAAGAAATAGAGGTGCCCAGTAAAGGGGTTAACGCATATGAATTCATCAAAGACAGACTGTGCCAAACTGAGCCTGTGTCATTCTTTCCTGATTTTTCTTGGCCATCTGATCTAGCTGGTCTTCAGTGAAAATGATAGATTATTGCATGAGACATTAATAGATAAACAATACAAAATAGAAACAATAAAAGAATTATGAAAGGCTGAAAATAGCTGTGGGTAGTATTGAAAGGTGAAGTATGAGGCTGGGAGAAGAAAAAGAGCTACAGTGCAGCCTTGCAAGGGCTTGGTTTGGGGAGGAGTTTCACTGAAGATTTTGTCACAAAAAGTAGCATGCTTGTTGACACGTAGTTGGAAAGCAACATCAGTGGGAGCTCAAAATAGCATACAAGAAGAACTGGTGATCCTTCGCATTAGATGGACATAAGGAACAGTACTGGGAACACAATGAAATTCCAGGTGCATGCCTATGTACAAAAAGACTAGTAAGAATTTCAGGTATAAACTGGGACAGTCTCACAGTGTGAAATGAAAGGCAGTGAGACATTGTTAGGCAATCACAAAATGGCTAAGCGTTCTCAAACTTCATAATCTAAACATGAACCCACAATGTAGATAGGCAATTATCTCTGACAAAGGGTGTGTCAATACCATTTCATGAGGTACTGATGAGATGTGAAAGGAGATCTTGGGCCAGCTGTGTCTGACAGGAGGTTTGAATGCCTGCAAGCCCTGAATAGAAAGAATGAATAGGTATTAGCTAGCTCGCGTAGAGCCTTTGTAAGTCACAGAGTCTGAGTCCTTTTCCAATGAACTGTTGTCTGTCTAGGAAAACAGTTTCCTTGTAACAAGTAATCACAGTAGATCATGTTTTACAGGAGAGAGGCAGATGATGTCCGCTGTTCTCATTAATACATATAGGGTTTACTGAAGATAGTTACCTGTTTGTAGAAAAGCCAAACTGTTACTGATGGAAGTAAGACCAGAAGAACAGTATCAGTGGCTCCTCTCTGGTCTTTCTCAAGTGGTCTTTGAAGAGACACTCAAATGGCTCATTGTGAGGTGAGGACTGAGTAAGTTCTAGCGTGTCCCTAATTATTAAGGGTAAGACCTTCAGAAAGGTCAACTTTAACAAGAAATAAGCAAGTTTGGTGCTGAGACACCTTGAGTTCCTAATTCAGCTAGGTTTTCTTCCCAGTACCACTTTAGCAGCAGACAGTTTGAATTGTTTCCCCAAGCTCAAGAATAAGGGACTATACTGTTCATTTAGTTGCATAAACATAAAGTGTTAACTTGATATAGCCAGTTGGATAAGGACTAAGACCACCATAAGTATTGTGCTTAAACTTCAAATTAAAAAACACGAGGAGATTTTACAAGAGGCAGCTGATTTAGAAGTCCATATCTATTAGGTTTGGATTTAACCAGCGATTGAAGTAAGAAGGCTTCTCTCTCAATCTCCTTAGCAGTAAGCCCACAGAGATAACCTTTGTCAACATAGTTTTTAAAACTTCAGTGTCCTCCAGCTCATGTACTAACATCTGCTGTTAGATAATTGCTAAAGCTATGTAAACTTTCCATACAGTTGTCACTCCGAAGAAGCTGACCTGCTCTCTCAGGATCTCCCTATGTAGCCTGCCTACGAGTATAACGTTTTCGTGGTTTGTCTGTTACTTTTCTGATGGTCACAGACCTCAAGGATACCCTGTCTCTGCTAGTTCTACTGCTAACAGGATGTAGCAGAAATCAGATAAACTCTTCCCTAGGGGGCCTGCACCGTCTGGTTCTCAATGGGAACTTTATAGCAGGGAACAGAACTAATACTGGCAGACATTTATTTAGAGGAAAGTAAGCTTGACAGAACAAACTAAACCTTTCCGTATCCTTTGGATGCTTGACAAGCAAAAGTAGGTGAGGACGTGCTTTGGTCTGTCTCCTGCTTAGCACCTGCAGGGTTGTCACCTCAGGATTCTGGGCTTCCATAAGGTCATGTTAAAACCTTTGGACTTACTCCCAAATACCAAAAGGGATTTTCTCACAACAGTATGTCAGACACAAAGCCCACCTTTCCAACATGAAGACATGCTCTGTGTCTTGGCTAAGGTGTTATGTTGCTTTGCAAGGCATTGTCTTCCACCTGGGAAAAAATACAGATATTGACATACACTCTCCCTTATTTTTATCCAGATTTCTGGGTTAAGAATCCAACTTTTTTGGTAGTCTTACCATCCTCTTAAGTCTTTCCACTTAACCATGATCAGAGACTCCATTGCCATACCCCCATACACTCACAGGGAACTGTTTTCTTCTGCCTAGGTATTACATATGCTCAGTTTTATCACAAGGTCTTCATGTCCTGGAGTTTTGTTACCACTGTCAAAAGGCAACAGCTGAAGTAAGGATGTTGCTCTACTTCCTGCTGCTGCCTCAGTGGCTGGAGAAGACTCCAGCTTCATTCCTGGGTGATGTAGTAGGGGAAGATCCTTGGCTAAACAAAAGGGGAATACTTTCTCTTGCTCATCAGTGGTAATGCTGATGATCATCTCTTATATGAGCTCTGGAGGCAGGGAATGCAGCCATTGCTGGTGCACACAGGATTGATTCCTTTGTGGATGACACAATGATGGACAGTGCCAGCCTGCCCGTGGCAAGACTCCAGAAACAGAGCATCCCACTTTCCTTGCCCAGGGCAACCACAGGGAGAGCAGGTGAGGGTTTTGCATACAGTCTTGTCCACCTGGGTCTACTCATAATCTGCTGCTATAGCTCCTGTATGCGATCTTGCTTTTAGGAACTGGAAGGGAATGGGAGAAAAACCAGAAACTGGAAAAGCATCTCTACTGCTTCCAGTAGTGGCAAGGACATTTCTTTGCCTGGTTTTGTTAAGCATCCACATCCAGCAAGAAAAGAAAAAGCAATGAGTCCAGACTCTACAAAGAATCTACCAAGAGACTTGGAGAGACATGCCTGCTACCATCTGATTCATCAGCACTGCATACCACACCATAAGCTTGTTTGTGGTTACCATATTTTGTATACAAAATTGCACAAAGATGTTTTCTGTCTACAGGGCTGGTGATCCTGGCTGCAAGATGTCCTGCTCCATGGACAGTCAGCTCTCCTAGCTGGTGCAGGCAGAGAGTGGTCACTGCTCCCACTGCCCAGGCAACCTCTCAATGAGTTTGCAGTATTGCTGAAGCTAGAAAAAACAGGGCTTATGAACAAAAAGTGATGCATTTGTATTAGTTAAAAACAAATAAAAAGAAAGTACGGAACTAGTCACTACAAAGGAGATTATCTTTAGTTAAGGAGTTTCCGAAGGTATAATAATTTTTTAAACATCTTATAATTTTAGCCTCCTTTAGTGCAGTCTCAGTTCCCCACACAAGATGGCAGCTCTTCTTTCCTTCTGCTCAGCTATTCCTCAGAACACTGAAAAGCATTTCCCTTTCACCCTGACACTGCAGGTGATACCGCAACACGAGAGTAACCAAGCTAGGGACCAGCCCTGCCACTCTAAGCATTATTCACGTCCAAAACAGCATCTCGCACAGTACAGCATGTTTTGTTGGTTTGTTTCACCAAATACTCCATTTGTCTAATTCCATCGAGTAACAGTAACTGGTTTGTACTGCATGTTGCAGTTTTTGAGATTTGAAACTGTCACATAAAAGGAAAAAGAAACACTCTTGCTTCAGTTCAGATTACAGGATACTCAGGTGCAGATAAGGAGATGTAACCCTGCGCTCAAACTTTTGGACCCTATCTCCTACTACCCTGGCTGTACTGTCATTTAGAGAAGTGTAAAGTTATTTGCATTTTACATTTGTTTTAGCACACTAAATAAGTGAGTATATTTCAGGCAAGGCAACAGAGAATTAGGTCTTCACATAACTTAGGCCTGCTAGAAGACAAATACTGAGTTTTGTCGAGCCTAATGCCTGTTTGACCTCAGCATTGCACTGAGTGAAGTCGGAAACTCTGAAGTGCGTCTAACAATTAATGTTCATAATTCCCTGCCATAAATGATGCCAGATTGCCAGTACTACTACCTGTTTCGTTTTGAAACAAGCGATGAACCGATTTAAACCGTACAGTTCCTGCTGCGCCGATGCTCCCGGCTCCTTGGGTGGGGTTGCAGGATGCCCACCCCGCGCTCAGCCAGCCCCCGGCTGGTGTTGCGGGTGTGGATCCCTGCTCCAGCGTCACCAGCGTGGCCTGTCCCCATTTAAGCAGAGCCTAGAAGAAATGCTGAAGCACCCAAGGGTCCTACTTGCGGTCCTCCCAGGTGCTGCGGGGAGATGCCCCGTACTCTTACGCCACGCGCATGACGTAGGCTTAGCCCAGTAAGTATTTGCGCCAAGGGCACTGGTGCCCTCGAAAGGTTCCACGGCCAGCAACGCAGAGACTACGAGGCGGCAGGAAGGCGCCGGGGCCAGCCCAGTCGCCGTGTCCCCCCCCCCCGGTCTCCGCCGGCCCCGGGCTTGGAGCGAGCGGGGGCGGGGGGGGAGCCAGCAGGTGTCAGCAGGAGATCGGGAACGGGGCGGGCACGGCCATAGCAGCACCCGCTCCCCGCCCCGCGCGGCGCCGCTCCCGCGTGGGGCGCAGCCGCGAGTGCGGGCAGCCCCCGCCCCAGGCGGGGGCGCCTCCCGCCACGCCGCGGGCTTTGACAGACCAGCCGAGAGGTGCGGGTTCGGGGACTGTCTGCGAGCGCGCTCTGCGCCCGAAGCCGGAGCGAACGGCGGGGGGAGGACGCAGCCGCTCGAACGCGGCTTGCTTCTCAAATAAGGCGCAAATCTTCTTCGGTTTTCGTCTCTCGACGAGTGCCTGAGAGCTGGAAAGCACGTGAAGATAGAGAAACTAACGTGTGGCGACTTGTCCTTTGATAGCCGGGTTGTATGTCAAAAGTCTTTATTTAAATATCTGTCTTCCGAAAGAAACCCCTGACAAGTCTGGCTAGAAAGACTTAACAGTTACTGCACTTCTAGATTAACTGTCAATCACCAGCCCCTCTGTGTGGGCCCTGCACCGCAGCTTTCGCTTCTGTAAACACCAAAATAAAGAACACTTCGGAACAAAATCAGCACTGAGGCTACTTCAAAACTAATTCTCACAACAGGAACAGAACGAGCCTTTTGTAACAAACGAATTTCTCATTTGGAGTATTTGACCACCGATTACTAGAAATGGACAAATAGATCTGGTCTGTAATCGAGAAGAAACGGAAAGGACACAGTTTCCGCTATTTTCAAGACAAGACATACAGTCCAGCCATCCTAAACACGATGCTTTTACACAGGCAAGCTTTCAAGGATAGAAACAACAAACAAAAAGAGGGATCCCTTTTGTTCCAAACTAGAGAAAGATCCCACAGGGCACTCGGCACCGTGAAGAGGTGATGCTACCCATCAGCAACTACAGTGTATTAGCAGGCCATCAGACAGGTGAAACGCCATCACATTATTCCCCAAAATGCTTATTCCAAATTGAATGAGTCAGGCCTTTTGATCCTTAATGAATTTTTATTTGCTTTCCTTTTTCTTTCTTCTATACAGAAACATAGCAAGGCAGCAGTATAACCACTTTAAACAAACCCATGAAATTTATTATTAACTTGGATCTCAACCACTCAAAATATGTTACTTTAAGCGCCAAATGTTACATCTTGAGGAAAAGGTGAGGAAAACAAAAGAACAACAAAACCATTTCAGTAACAAAAATCTCAGATTGTGAACACAAATAAAAATGTTGGTTTTCTTGAAATATTTTGATGTGACATTTTCAGATAATTTTTTTTGGTTTAGGAGACAGTAGGTATAATATGGTTTTCCAGCAGCTCTTCTGGAAGACTAAGTAGGGGTAGAGAGCAAGAAGTGGCACATCGCTTCTCTTTAGGCTTTCCAGAATTTTGGTGAGCCAGTCAGGCTCCATGTGTATCCTATAACCAGGGCATAGTGAAAACTGTCCCACAACTCATGTAATTGCACTGGGAAAGGAAAAATGTTTCCTTGTATCAGCTGCCTTACACCAACCCATAAGTTATTGATAGCCTATGCATGTATATTTTTTACCCTTATTCTCAGTTTTACAGCAACATTTTTCATTACCAAATAGTAAAAATCCAATACCTACAGAGTTTACTAACTCCACTAATAGGCTAAAGTTCTGAGTGGATAATGATTTTTCATTGACAGACAGTGTCCTCATAAAAAAATAAATCCTCATGGAGTTAACATAAATACCATGAAGTACAAGAAGGTTCTTGCAGAAAATGGTGCAGGCTGTTTCCATTTAAAGGTCTGTCTCAGGGTATGTTAGGATCCTTTCCCTCAGGCAGCTATATGAAGTGTAAGGTAATATTGATTTTCATTTTTTTTATTTTTTTATTTTTTTTTTTTAATGCTAGAGTTGAAGGCTCTGTAGATAGCAACATTACAAATTGGAAACAACTTGCTACTTCTGGACAAGGTTGCGCAGGCAGTATGGCAAAGTGCAGGCGCCCAGCCACAAACTGAACATACCTCAGGGGGGTTGCACTTTCCAGAAGAGAGTCTCGGAACAACCCTGAGACACCACACGGGCCGCAGCCAACCTCGGTGGCAGCTTAACATGCCCACCCCTCCATTTCCCTCCTGCATCTACCGCATTTGGGTCTTCCTGAACTCTGAGATGACGTGGCCCGTCACCACGCCAAGTAGAGAGAAGCTGTGTGATCACAGGGGGCATCGGAGGGTGAAGGGGAGGACTCGGGGCTGCCCGTACAACACATCTCCCAGTGCTCACATGTAGCCCAGCACCAGTGGAGCCCGATGCCTGCCTACCCTTTCACACTCCCTTCCAATGAGCAGCAGAAGGGAAGAAACCACCTAAAGGGATAGCTGCATCTTCACCTGGGAATGGTGCCAGCCCATTCCAGGAGAGAAAATTGTCCCTCCCCTCCCTCCAAGCCCTTGCTGCCAGGGTATTTCTTCCCTGGAAAATTTCACCTTGCTGCACCAGAGTGGCAGCTCTACACACAGAGGAGCCAGCTGTAAGAATTAGTTTAAGACGTGTAAAACATTTTGTGCTCTCTTTCCTTGGAAACAGCTGGGTCAGGTTTGCTGGGACTTTACAAATAAGGTACCCAAAGGAAACATCATGCTGAACAGCAGGACTTACAATAAAGGGGGTTGCCACTGGAAGTGTTGAGTAATCTTACAGAAAAGTGCTACCAACATTACTTTAAAAAAATATGTGATCATGTTTGATCCAAGTTTATAGAAATGCTTCAAAAATAATTGCTCCTTCATTTGCTTGACAAACCAGGTTCTAAATTCAGTTTCCCTGGCAACAGCTGAGGACATTAAACCGTGCAATGTATCTAGGAAAGAAAATAAATGGGAATGGAAAATTACTCCTGAAAGTTAGTTGAAACGATTTGCAGAGAGAAGGAAAAACCAGAATGGGCAAGCAGTCACACATCAATAACCTCAAAGATCAAACATTTCATCCTTCTAAGTCAAGTCATACAGGAAATAAAAGGCTAAAGCTGGTAGTTGCTGTTGTTGCTTTTATCATCCAGTTGATTTGTTTGCTGCAGTTAGCGATATGTGCCAAAAAATGTTTTGGCTGCTTCTAAGAGACAAAAGAGGCTGAACTCTGCACGCTTTCCTCCTTAAACACTGCCGGCCAAGGCAGCATTGCACAAGCTGTGCGAGGTAGCCATCATCAGAAGTGCCCACTGGTGCCTTTTGTTAAAAGAAGAAACCTAAATCTACGTGCAGGGATGAAATAGCCTGGGCAGCCATTTGTGGGACACCGAAGCTAATGACCAGAGAACCTGGTGAGGACCCTCAGGGTCCCACCTGCACCTTGGCGTGGCCTCCTGCACACCCACCTTGCACTGCAAGACTCGTGTGCGATGGAGGGAGGGAAAGGCGAGTCGTGCCCTGCGGCTCCGTCCAGCCCGCACGAACTCCAGCGCCTGACCAACAGCTCTCTTTGTGGTTGCAGAGCACCCCACAGGCAATATCCCAATGAAGCTACTGCCGAGCACCCCACAGCCGGATGAAATGCGTGGCAGCACAATTTGCACAGAGTGGCATTGTTTGCAGTGTGGTGTTTTTTTCAGTTTTTCTTTCCTATTGAATATAGCCCCAAATTTATTAATCTTCCCCTTTACCTGAGTTCTCATCAGAGGACTGGCTTAGTTTGCTAGCTGAAATATTTCTGGGAAGTCAGAGAAGACTGACTGATTAAGAGCTTTCAGAAATTATTCTCTGCTTTCCAAGAGTGAAAAAACTCACAAGAAAATGAGCAGAACTCTGTTCTACCTCCTGTTCAAATGATCGGAGCAAGTTCTTCCTGCACAGAATCACATTTTTTATACTGAATAAACCACTAGACCTTCCCCTCCCATCCGAACCATATCAGGAGGAGAATATTACTGCAGAGCAGTGGTACAACACCTGCACATCCTCCATATACCACTAATAATTACCTGGAAAGACAACACTGGGAGACTGTGACTTGTTTAAGAATCAGACGCCAGCTGTGGTATCCAAGATGATTCATGTCCATCCATTTCAGTGCTCAGCTCCGCTAGCTGAATAAAAAAAAACCACAACAAAACAAAACCCTGAAATTGCAACAAAGTACCAGGTATTTATTGAGACATTTATTGTGTTTCCAGCCTGTTTGTCTCTAGGTTGATTTAGGAGCTCCTCTCCATCTTTTGTAAATTAAACTTCTAGCCTCATTTCACATCAAGAGTGATTTTAGAGTGATCTGGCATATTTACTGCCCCTTTCTTCAGGGAACTGTGAATGTACTTAGGGGGGAACTAGATTACACCATCCTCCTCAGCCACAGGAGTCTCTCCCTGTCCGTAGGGCATCCTCCGGTAGCCTGGTTGAAGGCTGACAAGATCAATTGTCAGATTCCTGGTGAAATATCTCCTCTGCAACTGCCAGCCACTGCTGGTTGATAAAACGCAGGAAAGCAGAATGAAAACTGCCACAGCAAGGAACAAGTGGCTTAATGTATTTTCACGTTAATAGTCCATGTTATTGATGATGCTAGAGGGGGGGCAGCTAATACCTCCTACGCAATACTCTATGGCTGTGGCAGTTTATTGTCAAGCTCTTTTTGATTACATTTAGAGGGAGCCAGTAGGAAGAACTGAGTGCTGCATAAGGTGCAAGATCCTCATTGATCATAGTTTGAAGCTTCTTTCAAGACAAGTTCCTGTTTCAGCACATGCTTTCCCTTGGTGAAAATTAGAGGAAGGAGATCAAATCTGATCCCTGAAAAGAAAGATCAGAGCCGTAGTTACGGGGGGAAAATGAAGCTAATGGAAAAAAGTCTTTAAAAAGAAATAAAAAGAGCACTTCTAAGGATCAGCCTGTGGCTGAGAAGCCATTCAGGTGATACCAGCTAGGATTTGACTTTGCTGTTGATGTGAAACTACCTTGGTCTTCAATTCTGTAGCCTTAATATGATTTCAGGATGTTAGGACTGGAAAGGCTGCAGCTGGTGCTCTCAGTGCTGAGTTACATGCCACTGACAGAGAAGCAACAGCAGCTTGTTCCAGCCACCAGCTTGAGTCGCTGATAATTGGAGAGCAGCAGCAACCACCATTAAGGTAGCATGGCTGTGCCTACCACTGCCCAGGGTCCAATTTCACAATCACTACACAGTCCGAAGTCGCTCTCTGCCTCCAGCAAAACAACCATTGATACCTTTTCTAGGAAGGAGATGGAGCAGCTTTCCACTTTTGTTTTTAACAGCCCTGGGTGATTCCTTGTTGGCCAAGTTCTGCCCTTAAGTTTCAAAACAAGATCAACGGAGACTTGTTCCACCAAACCAATCATGCTTCCTTGACCTGTGCCTTTTAAACTTTAAAGGCTGCTCTGAGTTGCTTAGAGAAGGGGTTTAGGTAAGCAGGCACTGTACGTGGAACAGCAATACACGAACGGTCATTTGCGGAGGAAGGTGACAAGCCTTATTCTTTGCTCTTGTGAAAATTTATTTTACAGACAGAACAGCCCCAGGAAAGTCCTCTGCCTCCCACACATCATTATTACAATAGAAGGTTTCCTCGCACCAGGGAAATGATTTTTTTCAGTGATTACCTTCATCCTAGAGCTTTATGCAATCATTTAAAAAAATTTTTACTGTTTCCAAGATAAGAACAAGGTCTCCAACCCAACTTTTTTTCCATGGAAAGCCACTGTGGAGAAACAGGACAGATTTGAGGTGTTTGTAAAAACATTTGGTGTTGGTAAGCTGTGCAGCAGTGCTTTCTGCTGGCTAAAGCTTCCTAAATATGCTTTGCTGTATGTCAGTTAGTGTCACCTGGCTCCTAAATGAGCATATAAGCTTAACTGAGGACAATCTTGTATCCATCAGGTTGGAAGACAAGCAGCAGAAAACTTGTTTTATTAAGGCTGAGAAAGGAGACTTGTACTCTTTAAGGAGCCTTCACGTGTTGCCTTCCTCAGTAAACGGTGCTGAACAGCCATGGGAGGAGCGAGGGAATGCTAACATGACAGCTGATATCAGCCATGGCTTTCACAGCCTTCAGCAGCTGACATCCAGCCACAGCCTTCATCTATGCCCCTTGCAGCTTCATACAAGTTTTGATAGACTTGTGGAGAAAAAAAGAGATTTACAGAATATGGCAGTAGGAAGAAGACAAGGTCTAGTGGCAGACATTCCTTTCTTAACCTTTTGGGGACCCCCAAGAAGAATCTATCAGATTTTAGTGCACTTCTCAAGGCCTTACTGTTTTTCTGTGGTCTGCAGAGAGGTCTAAGAACTGAGGATCAGTTCCTGCCCAGCATCTATTACCAACAGGGGACCATCCATCACTGACTCTAAAATTATTTCCATTCCTTGTCATGACCTGAATCCATGTTGTGACTGATCTAAAGTGTTACCTTCAATTAGAGGAACTTGTAACGATCTTAGCATTTTCTTTGTGATTGCTGAGGAATGGGAGGTTTGATACCCCATAGCAGTGCTAGGTGGTATTTCTTCAGTGTTGGCCCCACTATGATATATTAGCAATAGGAACAGGAAAGTTGTCCCTGAATGATGTGGTGCTTATTTTAATCAAATGTGGCAGCAGTTCTCCACGATTCTCACATTAGTTAAAAGATCATGAAACAGAGTCACAAGGTTTGGGTCAAGATGCCATTAAGATAGTCTTTCATCACATCACATCACACAGGGTGTTTCTTTTTTTAAAATGTTTTGTGCATTTGGAAGACTTTAGGACCGGTTTCTTTTTGGAGTAAAATGCAATTAAGAATGTGTTGATGCTTAACATTTGCGATCTAGTTTAAAGTATTTGATAGGAAATTTTAAGCCCAAGGCTCTATTTAAACAAAACAAAAGTAAAATCCCATCTTTGATGCTGATTCTGTCTATAAACTTTTTAGGCTATCAGCTTTGTTCAAAGGACTATTGCAGAACAGCCCAGAGAAACACTATATAAAATGGAAATGCCAATGAACAACAAAGAGGGAGCCAGCGAGGTGCAATAAAACAATTAAAAATCAATATAAAGCATGACCATAGCACTTCATAAAATCTAAATTAACTATTACAGCACTAATACACACTGCATTGTTAAGTTTAAACTACCCTAAAACTTTTCCAGGTCTGGTGAAAAAACACCCTGTGCAGCCAATAAGACAGGAAAAAGACAAAAGAAATCTTAGTCCACAGAATTACTGCACAGCCTAATTTCAGTGTAACAAACATTTGAGTTCACAGAGCTCTATTAGCCGAAGTCAAGACGAAAAAGGCCAGAGATGTGTGTGGAAATGAAGTTCCACTACATGTCATTATAGAAAAATATTAATAGGTTATTTCCAGAATTTCTGGGAGGCTACAGAACTGCTGAGGTCTCAAAGGGCCTGACAACTGCTGACTGAAGGTACTGCAATTCTCATCAGTTTTATCTGGGAAAGACAGTCTTGTCAGTGTGGCAATGACAGTCAAGAGGAGGGCAGCGAGTCTGACAAGGACTGCAGTAACTTAGTTCAGCAGCTGGCAGTGCTCACAAAGTACACCTGTGAGACATTGGGAGATACGGGGAGAAAGTAAGTGATTTCCCTTTTTAGATGCAGCAAAAAATAAAGTCTTCTGCTTTCCTTCCAGAATGAAAAAATCAATGGAAGAAGCAGAAGTATTTATTTATTTATTTATTTTTAAAAAGTGAGGTTGATTTTTGTTTCATTGCAGAAGTAAGGTTTACAGTGTGAGGCTACATTTAATATTGCATATAGTAAATTCTGAAGTAAAACACTGAAAAAATGAAATGCAAGCTCTGAAAGGGAAATGTTTCGAATTTTTTTACAAACTGTTTTCAATTTTCACTTCCAAAATCTTTGCGCTTCAGGGGTGCAGGTTAAGGGTAGGGTCTTTCTTACATGGCAGCAAAAGATGCAGTTTTGAAAATTCCTGATGTTTTATCAGGATTTTGTTGAAACTGAACTATTTTCAAGAAACATTTGATTTTTATATAACTTTATATTCCAATAGAGAAAGTGCTCCATGGAAAATTTTCTAGTAAACTTCAAAAAATGCCTGTGGCATGCAAAAATCTGCCTCTGTTGAAGCACAGTATTAGGAGTACTACTTTACCAAAGTAAAAAAGCCTATGCTTCTGCAGCTCTGCTCCCTCTCTTCCCCAGGCATCTGTCTCAACACAAGAACTTTGCCCATCTTCCACAGAAACATCTCCTCGTTCAGTGTACAGGGCAGAGAGTGTTTTGTAACAAGCCATTATACTTTTTTTTATTGTTATCTGAGGTTTGTTATCACACACTGTCCTGAGAACACCACCAATAAAAAAAAATATTCATGGCAGGTATCTATACTGGTATTGGTCAGTTCTTACAAACTATTCAGCAGCAGGAGGCACATAATTCCCATTTTTCAGATAAGAGCTATTGATTGTAAGAGCTCTTTCTAATGTGCAATGTAAAATACAGCATTTTACATAGTTCAAATAGAGCTCATTGGCATCTAAGTGGAACGTCAGTTAAGAGTTATCAAACACTGTTTGCTACAATTTTAATAATCCTTTTGGATGGACTCTACACTCCATCCACATTTAAAAAGAAGCAGCTCCATTAGTCACTCCTTCTCCTTAACAAACATGTTTACAAAAAACACAGAGCGAGATGGTCTAAGGGTTTCACTTGCAGAGGAACATAGGTCTTCTGACAGTGTCATGCAGCAAGATGACGGCTCACGGGAGATGGTTTCAGGTTTCTGAACAGATTGGTGCTGGGATGGTATTGCTGCTAAGTGAACGTGCCAGTCAGGATCAGAGCTGAGTCTTTCATGTTATAGTAAACCCAGACCAGACCCTGGCATTATGACCTCATTAACCTCATGACTTTTGATCTCTCAATTACGTCCAACTCTCCACTCACAGAAGAATCTGGGACAGGTCTGACTCCAACCATAATTTATTTATTTCCATAAATGATCTATTTACGTTGGCTTGGAGGTCAGCATCTTTTTTTAAAGATGGTTACACTGAGTAGGGATTATCTATCTATTCTTTTGAGATGCTGTAATGGCCTAATAATAAAGAGGTAGGACAGAGAGTGTTGTACAAAGAAATTTAACCTGTGAATTAATTTGCCACCTGGAATTTCAGCAAGAAAACTGAAAACAATGAGAAGTGTTGAAAGTGACACTTGAGACTTACTGCGGTCATGCAGTTATATGAACTAGTCCTGACTAGACTATGAAAATCTCCTTGTTCAGAAGGCAGGTGAAGTTTAGAGAAGAGCTAAGCTGTACTAGGAACATATCGAGCATGAGAATGAATAGGCAATACCAGCGTGGAAAGAGAGGGAGGTCATAGATCCATGCTTACACAGAAGTTACCCACACCACTCACTAATGAGAGAATATTTCTGACTGGTTTTGCCCATTAAGAGGGCTCTGGATCAATGTTGGTATCTTAATTCTGTCATTATTTCTTCTGCAACCCCTGGTGTCATGGTTAAAGTAAAAAAAGGTGCAAGGACCCTTGCTGCTTGTTCTGTTCTAGAGGATGCAAAGCCTCCAAAGCAATATCAGGGGTGAATTTGGCAGAGAAGTGTGCTGGCTATTGCTTCAAAACTTCACATGCTTCTTACAAATTCTGTCCAAATGAAGTCACTGCATTTTCATTGCAGAAGTACCTGAGCAACCTTGGATCAAGAGCTTCATTTTGATGAAAGACTGAAGTCCTCCTAGAGTTAGGCATGTAATTAAATGTACTATGGCAAATGCTCAGGATTATTCATGACAGTAAAGATAGACAAATTAAGTTTTTGTTAGAATGGAGTGGGCAGGAGCTAACTCATGTAACCTCCAAGGATAACTCCAAAAGTAAATTGTGATACGTTGATATTCCTCTGATTTTCAGTGTCACTAAGGTACTTTTAAAACTGTTGCCATTGTTATTCTCAAACACATTAAATTTAGCAGTTTCGAAATGAACGGGAAGAGCACTTTCCTAAAATAGATATAGTAAGATGTACCATGTCCTCCACAGGGAAAATCCACCCAGCACTCAAGAAAACATTGTATATATAGTCAGATTTATTTGGATGATTATGCAATGTTTATTTACCCCTCTGTTAGCATGTGATATGTGCATTTATCACTGCCATCATTTAGGTCTCCACTTTTAGCCTGGGTTGCCACAAACCTTTCAGGATGGTGAATTCCGTTCTGTGCTCTTCATCCTGGGGTTTGTCCATGCTTGCTCATATCTTCCAGTCCTAATGACATGAGCTTGTCTGTAGTTCAATTAAAATACAAGTTTTTTCATCTTCTGATGGGCCACCCCCCTTCATTATATCAGATAATGATCACTTATCTTGCCAGTATGCTCACTGGTGTTGTTGGGAGTCCCCATATAACCAGCCTTAATCAGTAGCAATATAATCTGACCCTTTCAGATTTCCCTAGATTTGAACTGCTTTCTGTACTAAAACATTAAATGTGCATAAAGTGAGACATCCAGTGTTGTTTGTATGCAGAAAAAAAATTAATTTTTTTTTTTTTAAGTAAGAGCGCTACAGCACTTTGATCTGTGTCTAATACTGAGATTTCCTAAATGTACTGTTTCACAGCTGGACTTTAGTGTCTGTTGTGGTTTAACCCCAGCCAGCAACTAAGTACCACGCAGCCGCTCACTCACTTCCCCCATCCAGTGGGATGGGGGAGGAAATCGGGAAAAAAAGTAAAACTGCTGGGTTGAGATAAGAACGGTTTAATAGAACAGAAAAGAAGAAACTAATAATGATAATGATAACACCAATAAAATGACAACAGTAGTAATAAAAGGGTTGGAATGTACAAATGATGCGCAGGGCAATAGCTCACCACCCACCGACCGACACCCAGCCAGTCCCCGAGCGGCGATTCCCTGCCCCCCCCCCCCCCCCCCCCCAATTCCCAGTTCCTATACTGGATGGGACGTCCCATGGTATGGAATACACCGTTGGCCAGTTTGGGTCAGGTGCCTTGGTTGTGTCCTGTGCCAACTTCTTGTGCTCTGGCTGGCCATGAGAAGCTGAAAAATCCTTGACCATAGTCTAAACACTACTGAGCAACAACTGAAAACATCAGTGTGTTATCAACATTCTTCGCATGCTGAACTCAAAACACAGCACTGTACCAGCTACTAGGAAGACAGTTAGCTCTGTCCCAGCTGAAACCAGGACAGTGTCTCTGGTCTATTTTTAATAAATGTCAAGGAACCATCCCAAACTAGAGGCAATAGCACAAACATGGAAGGTGCAATGGCTCGGTACAATTATTTACTGAAGCTTAGATAAGATTAGATAAAGTTCGATAAAATCATGCTCTGTCATAGAAACCAAATCTTCCTTTAGAAGTCCTTCTGTATTGTTATCTTACTATATTTACTAAGTATTATTCCTAGTAACCAGCTCAGAATCAAAGATTCTCAGCAATAATCACAGAAGAAGGTCTTCCTTCCTTTTACCTCCTCAGCTGGCCAGCTGTTGTGCAGCCCTGCTCTGGGTACCTGACTCTTCCCACGGTGCTCTTGAAAGACCTTCAGTGCTTGGCACGGTGAACACTGCTCCCGGCGCTGAGCGCAGGCACTGGCCAGCAGCAGTACGCGGCCTCGCTGGCCTCTACCTGGGTCCAGTCTCACCTCCGCAGCACAGCACAAGCAGGACTCACGGGCAGCACCAGCAGGGAGGAGCTGCACAAGGAGCCAGAGGACCGTACGCCTCATGAGAGCACTACGGGGGGGGCGACGACCGATAACGGAGGTGGAGGGGTAGGAGGCGCGCTAAGCGTCCATCACCGCACAAGGCCCCCCTCGCATCTCTCCACTGTCAATCTGAAGCGTTCTTCCTACATCCTCCTATTTTTATTGTACTTTTAATGTACACACAGCAGATACGTTTCCTGCTAAGGATTTTTCCTAAGCTGGTTGCCAAATGTGTGGAATATTGTAGCCGTGGGGCTCAGCTAAACCTTGCCCTTTTTATTATTCAACTCACAAAATAGGAGAGCCCTTAAAAGGGAGCTTGAGAGTAGGTTATCCCGGCTCAGTGCATTGCCTGGTGCCAGCCTTTGCCTGTGGATTCCACTCACTGAAATGCTTCTCATGGGATTCCCAGTGGGTTTCAAAGTGTATGATGAGAAGTCTTTTATCTTTATTACCTCTCTCCTACTATTCAAAATCTCCCAATCAATTTTTCTTTCCTGAGTAAGGTTGGAACTTTATAAATCACTATGTGAAGAGAAATACCAAGAGGGAAATAAAGACCAATATTGATATAGTGCTGCAATTTCAGCAAAAAAAATTTATTGGCAATCATCTGGCTAAGAAAAGAGCAAAAATAGATTACTTATGTCTGACTTACATTTCTGATATTGTTATTATATTGAAAAACCCTTTAAGCCCTCAGGGACAGATCCATTGGCCTCTGCCACAAACCTTATCAGGCTCCACAGAGAAAAAAGGGCAAATGCAGTAGGCCCAAAATTAGCATACCCAGTCAAGTGATGTGAGTACCATAACGCTCTCAAAATGTAAACATAAGCTTCTCCTTCCTCCCTATTTTAAGAAAACACCTAGAAAAGCTGAGGCAGCATTCTGGGGCTGCTAAATAATATTGAATTTGTTATTGTTTAGTCAAATCCCCCTCCTAACCATCTCCTGAGATATACAACACTGGATTAAGTCAGCAGTGACTAGTGATGTAGGGAATGAGCTAGAAAGGTCCAGTCCAGTGACAGCTAGAAACAGTTTACCTGCCTGAGAAGAAAAATATCTCAAGCTGACCAGTCACATGTTTTCAAAAATCAAAAGCCACTCTTGAAAATTCACCAGCTCCTCAAACTTTCTGTGCTCAAATGGCTGACACCACTTGTGAGGGAAGTTGACTTGGTTCAGTCAAGAAAAGGGGATGGGGAGTCGATTTTTCCCTCCAAATCTGTTAATACACTGATCCATATTTTAAATCACTAAATCGTCCACTGCATTACTAAGCATACCTGTCCACGTGCTTAAGCAGAGCATGAGGAAGCCACACAACTAGCACACCAAGCTGATGAGAAAATTGAGTTGATACACCTGTGATCCCCTCCCAGAACGGTTCGTTCCAGTTTGGGTGCCGCTACCAGCAATTAGGTATCCTCGTATGTAAGAGGAAAGCATAGCTTGCTCCCACACTGCAAATCAAATGATGGGCGGTTTTAAATAATGCCCATGGGGTATAGACCTCAAGGTCCCACTCCTCTGCTCTCATCGCCTTCTTGCAAAGAATTTTACGTCTTAATCATGGCCCATTAATTACTCTTACATAATGTAAGAAATAAGGCAGATGTCTGAAGAGTAGTTTAAAAATGAGGTAGCTGTGTAACTTAATCTAACAGTTTTTTGAAGTGTTTGATCAAAACTAACCCCAAAAGAGCCTTGGGAATCTCAGCTCTATCCTCACTGGCAATTGAAGACCAGTCGTGAGCCATGGAAATACCCCTACGACAGTGTAAATACCACCTGGTCTCCCGGCAATTCCAATCACTCACTTCTTGACACCTAATGTCAACCAGGCTCACGCAAGTAACTTCACAGAGCAGCACTGCTCTCGTAGACTGGCCACGGGACTTTGACTCTGTTAAAGACAAGCAAAGTTAGGGGTCTACCTCTACTAACAATAACACAGCTGCATGCTGTTAAAGCAGTTGGTGGTTAGCGAGAACTAATAAATAACGGTATGTCCTGCCTGTTGCAGTGGAATGCGATAGCGGGGGGAGCGGGCAGAGCTGACAGCACTCAGGAGACTTCGTTTGCATTACCCAAAGGTCAAGAATCACAGCCGCAGTTTACAGCTTCGGTATACCAGTATCACTCCTAAAATGAGATCCCCTGTACTACAAGGAACATCTTGATGAACTAGTCAAGAGGATTTCTGCTTTCAACCACAGATGCCTCCAAATCTGGGCCATAATGTCAGTTGTTTCAAACAATCCTTTGTGTCAGGACCTTTGAGGATATGGAATAACGATAAAGTTGACTATCATTTTGACTGAGGCATCGAAAATATGCTAATTGCTTTAGCTAATTGACAGATTTAAAAAAATGCAGTATTTGCCTAATTCAAGGTATTTCCCTCAGTGAATATTAAAAAAATCTTCACAATAAAATACTGAAAATATACTGAGACATAGGCCTGTTTTCTCAGTTCTGAGCCTGGTCCTGAATTACAACGCTTTAAAGCAAATCATGAAATATTGGATTTATTTTATATACAGACTCTGTTTTTCTGTATTTTTTCTTTCTATGTGTAGGTTTTTCTGTGTTTGAACATATTTCCTAAAACTTCCAGTCTATTTTCTGCTCCTTCCTCAAATTATGATTTCAGAAACTAAGATTTATTTATTTTTTAAGTTGCAATACTTACAATATAAAGACAATAATTAGCAACTGTGTTAGAAGTTAAATGTAAATTTTCAACGATCCTTCAAAAACCTGTGGTAGGTCAACTATATGCATCAAAGGCACAACTGTGTATGATTTACACTCTGTACTGCCAGATTTTAAACAAAAGTGGTAGACTGTAAAGATAAGACAGGAGAACAAAGTGATGCACACCCAGTAATACCTGGGAGATGATAAAGCAAACATAAAGTTATTCATTCAGTTCTGCTCTGTACTGCTCTAATTAACCAGAAGACACTGTCTCTGAAAGGAAAATTTTTTGCAAAATGGTGAAAAGTCTTTTTTCCTCTCACATCTGCCACCTCGAAATCTGAGAAACACCAATAAACAGAAACATAGAGTTAATTTTAAGAGAAAAAATGAAAGCCATAATACATGGCAACACTGCCTTATTAATAGCTGGAAGGTGGTGATTCGATTATGGTTTGTAACATCTTTCGTCTATATAGAACTGTGCTTCCCCCCCTCCCCCTTGTTATTTCTTTCTTGTAGATGTTTAAAATACATTTATCATCTATCACATTACATTTAGGTGTCTGATTTCAGGTTCCCCTATTCTGGTATGGCTCCTGTCTGTCTCATATTGCAAAGTTATGTGAAGACTTTAAATTCCTCGTATCCAATGTTCTGCTCAGGGACAGGTTTCAATAGCAGCCAATAATGTCATATTCTCAAAGCCATAAAACTATTTCTTGGTAAACTGTAAACTAAGATACGTCAGCAAGTTGGAACTGCAAAATTAAATTGCTCATAATATTAAATCATTTTCTTATCAGGAAAAGATAACCATTCACTGACAAAGAGATATGATCAATATAAACTTGAATAGCAACAGATTTGTAGGTATCTTTTAAAGGCTATCTTGTTTTCATGATCTTCAGAAATTCCCTCATAATGCAAATAGAACCGAATGCCTATTCCAAATGACTTCCTGCAAATGTTTGCTTACACTTTTAAATGAAATTGCTTCATTACTGCTTGTTACTTGTTTCTGTTCACACCCTACAGATATTCAGATAAAAGATGTATTTACGCTTTAGGGTACATTGGGACTAAAAGCATCTGAGCTTACCTCTGCTTTCTTTTCCTGTATAAATTTAATTAAACTGCATGGATTCCTTGCAGGCATCTGACTCCCAAGGAAAGCAGTGGGCACTATATGCAAAAGTAGGAAGAGAATGCCCAAGTGCTTTAAGGCTCTACATCCTAATCTTAGTTTTCTTCTGTAAAGTGAAGACAGCTTTAGAGGAGTAAGATTTTCAAGACAGCAAAAAGTTTTGTCACTTCAGTAGCAGTATAACTTGTATAGGAACTTGAAGATACATGGATGCAAATCTGCATCCCGAGTTGGGTTTCTCTCAGCCCTAACAGCCAGGTCTTTCTAATAGACTGTGGAGAAAAATCACGCTGAATTCTCATCTTCAGCCAGTTCAGATTCTACAGGGCTGTTTTCTATTATTTGGCTGGCTTACATTCAAGTCCGTCCCACCAAGAGTGAGCGGAGCTCTGAGGCTATGCTCTACAATTCATTAGCTATCACTGCTGCTACTGGATAGTGGGTCTTCCCTATCCCCCCACTACCCTTCCACAACTATCTGACCAGGGTTTTCTCGGCAGTTTGTTGGGTCTATTTTCTTCACAAAGCAGAGCTGTCATGATAGGTCATGGATAAGTCCTGATCTCTCATGCAGCTGAATCCTGAAATGACACATCATCAAATGCAGATTCAAGATTCCCTGTTAATTACACAGGGACAGTTTTCTCAGTACAACAGAATTTTAGCAAAAAAAAAAAAAAAAAAAAAAAAAGACTATCGCTATATATAGGATGCAAACACAAGAAACTACACCAATGAATGTGTAGACTGCTTTCTGTTAATGGCTAGAGAGGACTCAGTCCAAAGGCTCAGGAGCAGTCCATTTCTTAGCACTCAGACACCTGGATTGTACACAAAACTGCATGCTGAATAAGATACAGTTGCTTATTACTGTTAGAAATGACGTTTGACATGAACTCTAAAAATAAGGAGCTCCAGAACTCTAACACTTTGCCCAGGTTTTCTGGTGATCAATGGCAACATATGATGTTCTGACACAACGTACTTTAAGAGTGTCATGACAAAAAGAAAATTCAGTCTTGAGGTTTCTGTTGATAATGGCAGCTGGTTATACTTTACCACGAAACACAGCTGGTTCTCATTATTCACCACTGACTCTGAGGAGGAAGACAGCATGTTTCATACACCTACAATTGGCTGAAAATTAACTTCATTGTTTTAAGGCATCAAAAACATTGAATAACTTATATCAGTATCTGACAAGGTAAAGTAATGGATGAAGGATACAGTCCTACTTTTAAAATTAAGCATCCTTTAAACAAAAAGAAAAAGACAAACCAGTCTCCCAGAGACTGTTAATATTCCACAGCATAAGAGAGAAAATAAAAGGGTTTTAAAATAGTACATAACTATACAGAGCATAATCCATCCAGGAAAAAAAAAAATCCACACAACAAAAACATCCCAACTTTAAATACTGACATTGGCAACCTCTCAGCTGGTCCTTCATAACTTTGGATCCAGGAAATCAGGGGTATTAAGTGAAATGCTGCAATCCAAAAGTAGCCACAAAGTCTTAAGAACATGTGCAGGCTCGTCTCAAGGTGTCAAACAGATTAAATCCCAGAACCATAGGCAGCCAGGGTCAAGGAAAAGGGAGTTTACAACTTCCAACACAAGTGTCAAGCCTGCTTATCTATTTAATTTCTCCAATTGCTATTTCTCCTATATACCTTCTGCAAGAAATGGTCTCTCAACTCTGACTTCAAGCATAGTTTTTGAACTTCTGAAAGCCTGTGACACAGTCACCCTCACCAAATCTTGCTGTGCATTGGAGTATACCTTGTGAGGTATATAAGGCACATAGAAAATGCAGTCCAGGCTCAGGCAGCCTAAAATATACCTGTGCCCTAAGGGTTGGCTATTGGCTTTTAGAAATGTCAGTAGGGAGATTAGGCACAGAAATTTAGGTGTAGCCTTGGCCTGTTATTCCACTAAGAATAAAAATTAAAAACCATGAAGTAATAAATTCTACTCTTACTGCAGTAAAACATCTGTAAAGTAATCAACCCTCAAAGTATGAATCTGACTGGATTACTCAGACATTATTTATACTTTTCTTATGATTAACTTCTGCCTGGCAACTTCATCAGATAAAATAAGGCACCATTCAACACTTTCAAGGCAACATCATTGTACACCCTAAAATTAAGCATCATAAATTTACTTATCCTCAGAATAATTACATTAAAGTTTCACTGACACTTTGGACAAGTCTGTGATGTTATAACTTCAGCTTAAAATAGTGACCAATTTAAACTAAACATTTGTTTAACATATTGTCATGCAACATAGATTTAATAGTAGTTTTGATCTGTAATCTTGGTGTTTTTCATTAGTCTGTAACTTTTTGTTGTCATTCATCTAAACTATGTAAGCATTAAGTCTGTGAGACAATGATCAGTATAACAAGGTTTTCCATTAGAAAAAAACCCTCTCTTTATTAACAAGCTCTTTGAAATGTGCTGTAATTTCCAAACATGCCTCAGGAATATAATTCTTTTTTAGTGCCATGAATTTCAGTACAACTGCTTGCAAAGACTGTGTGAGAGTAAAAGTGTCCAAGAACCTCAACAATAATAACAGCAATAAACCTAGCAGAGACCTTTGTAACAAGGACAGTTGCAAGCAATTTTGATTTGACAAATTACATTAAACCAATATTAATTCTTTTTCACAGCAAAGTAGCAGGCTTTGGAAGATCACAGAATCACAGAATGGTTCAGGTTGGAAGGGACCTCCAGAGGTCATCTGGTCCAACCCCCTAAGATGGGCAAGAGCAGCAGATGCTACACATCTTGATATTTTTTTTTATTTTTATCTCATATGCAAAATTCATTGGACTAGTACAAAATTAACTGCAAAACTATACAAAAATAAATGGCAATATCTATAAAACTGAATGTGCTTATTAACTGGGTCTACTTTATACTTACGTGCTGTTTTCATTTGTGATCCCAAAAGTGGAATAGACAGAACATTTATGAAATATGAATTGAATGGCAAGAACATTGAAACAGGGATTAAAAATCAAATTGGTTCTGACAAATTGAAAAAGTTATCTGAACAAATTAGAACACAATTTAATAAAAAAAAAAGATAGTCACATATGAAGGAACAGTCAGCTCTCTGAATATAGATAGTCATTTAGCAGGACGGTCTTTGGGAACTTCAGGGATTACAAGCAGAACATGAATCCGGAGCACAACGTACAAGACATCTGTTCCTTTTCTGCACTATGGGCAAGCTTAAACCAGAATATCATCCCTATGCAAAGAAAGGCTGCCTCAGAAAGGGTGGGATTTGTCCTTGGCAGTGATAGAAGCTTAAAGTGCTGTGACAAAGGTGGACATCAGACCTCAGAAAAGGTTTCATTTAAGCCAGTTAACCACTAGAATAGATCACCTAGGCAGAGTGGGGAGTTATCTACTGCCAGTAGTCTTTAAGAACAGGTAAAACAGGGACCTGAACACATGCAGGTGGAGCTGATCCTACCTCACAACAGCAGTCCCTATTGGCCTTACACTCCATGATTGTCCTTCCACAGTCACTTAAGGTTCACTGCACTCCTTCCCTGGCCTCACTGCTTACCTCTGTATTTAGCTTTCAGCTCATTCCTAAAGCCTTGGCCATCCCTATACTCAAGAAATCACATGGAATGGTATAATGAGCTGGTATCATACTCTTATTCTGCATGTGCATTATTCTCGTCTTTCACTTGCATCTTCCTTGTATATTAGGAAACATACACCACTCAGTGTACATGCATGCATGCGCGTGTGTACTTTTTAAACACAAGAAGCTCCCATTCCTGATTAGCCTTAAAATGTCACCAAAATAAATGTGTGGTAACGCATGGTTCTTAATCAAATTGCATCAGTACACCTCACAATGCCATTTCACAGTTGTGATGCAGTTGGTAACAGCTGAGGTTGTACAGTATAGAGAGGTGACACATTTCTTTCTAAAATAAAATTATGACTAAATATCTAATGGTGACACTAACTTACATTATGTCATCAGTTTTGAAGAGGAAATGACCCTACAGATTAATGAGGAATTCTGCCTAGAAGCAAAGGTATGATATAGTCTTTTATTATTAAACAAGAGCTAGATATGATCTAACCTACTTCAAACAGCCCAGCCTTTAATAGAGAGAAGATAAAAAGGCAGAGTACCAAGAGTCCATATTTATCTCTGGTGTAACACCAACGAAGCCAACAGAATTCCTTGAAGTTCAGTGTGCCTCAGAGTGCCACGTGGCAAGTGCCAGAGGTCATCCTGAAAGCTGCAAGGTATGATGGATGGAAAAAGCAATGCCATTTTCCGTTCCTATTTAGGAAACATTATACTAAGAAATAAGATACCACAGGACCGAATCTCAGAAAATGTCTGGTTATTATTATTTAACAATTGATGTATCAATTCACTAAACAATTTTACAAATTCAGATATGAACATACTCCATGAAGTCCTCTGGAATGAAGAAATCACAAAGTGTCCTAGGAAATTCAATTTTTTCTATATTGTACATAGTAAACATAATTATGCTGTAAAAAATATACAAGTAAAGACTAAGTTCTATAAACAACTTTCTTGAAAAGCAGTCAGGAATTAATTAGGCTATACTTTATTTTTTCAAAATCCTAAAACTAGGATATCATTCATCCATCTGATCAAGTCAAACTTACTATATTAATCCCTGCACTAGAGATTGCGATTCCCTCATCCTTAGCGCTGACACCAAACAAGATAGTGTTCCCAGACCCCCCTGAAGGTACATTCTAAATAGATGGACATTAATAGATAATGACTGCAAACAAAGCACATAAATACCTTTTAAAAAATTAACAAACCTGGATTTCCTTGGACATATGAGCAATAAGAGGAAATCACCTTGCACTTTTTTAGAAAATGCATCTAAAAATTTCTCATTCATAGCCTGCTTCAGGCTTTACACTCCATGATGAGGGCCACTATTTATTTGTGATGATGAGGGGTATCTTCTACTCTGGCCAAAGTTGTCAGCAAATGACAGCACTCCACATTTAGCAATTTCAGACATCCTGTTCAGCATCTCTAACCCAAGTTCTGCACTTCCAGAAGAACAAGACCCTTGCCAACAAATTGAGAATTCAGCAGTCCCAGGGAATTGGGGCTAAAGAAGCTGTTAATTTCCCACTGTTCCCAGTGCAGGTCTGTGTCACCCTGCTTACATCATGCATCATTCATCTGCTGTGATGAAATGCAACCCTGCGTTTTAAAAAAAGACCTCCGTAATAGTGAGGATACTGTATCTCTGTGAGAAGTGTTTCACATATTTTCCATGGGCACAAAATGCTCCTGCTTCTATTTAAATCTCTGTAGCTCTCTTCAGGCGACATTATTCACTTCAGGAAGTTCATTCAGAAGGTGCTTAGCATAGGAAGGGGAAAAGCCAGCATGGCAGCAGACAGCAACATGGCTCCTGAAAAAAAGCCGAGCACTACTCCTGCGAAAAGGGCTGTCCACAAGATCCGAATGGCCAGCCTAGTCTTCAGCTTGGCGCGAGGGTGGCAGCAGTGGGCATCTGACCATGACATAAAGCAAGCCCAGGAGCCCTCTGGATGGGTCCCTTCTGCAGAAGGCTCATCAACTCAGCCTGTACAAGAAAGACCCTTCAAAAAATGGACAATTAGATCTGTCAAGAGGGACCAAGGAGAAGACGGCGAAAAATCCTCAGCAAAGGAATCAGTGTTGATAAGAGACGCTGAAAAAAATGCAAGGGAATCAGATGAAGCCCTCAAAAAGTTCAGCATTAAAAACAAAGAGGTGACCAAAACGGTTGTAAGCAAAGCCTATGAACGAGGAGGTGGTGTTAGCCTTCTCAGTGGAAGATATGAGAATAACAATAGTAGCTCAGAGATGACCAAGCTCAAAGAAGAATCAAGTGCTATTGACAAAATTCTTAATGGCAAGTTATCTCCAACCATAAGGAGAAAGTGTTCAAACGTGGTATCAGAACTGACCAAGGGCTGGAAAGAGATGGAAAAGGAGGACAAAGAGAGGGCTAAGGAAGAACTGCTGTTTAAGTGTCATGACGACAGCCTGGATGCAGAGGACAGTGGCTATGGGGAAGCAGAGGACAAACTTGAGCAAGAAGACAGTGACCGAGACGTGACGGTTGTGAGGATTAAACGACCTGTGCCATCTTTGTAAGTAAAACACCTTTATTACGTTATCATAAATGGTCAGCAGACCCAGAAACAGGTACAGGTTTCCTTAAGGAAGAAATGGAAAACAAAATTGGTAGGAAGTGGTCAAAAAGAAATTATAACTCTTGAAGGGGGGAAAAAAAAAAAAAATCCAGAAAACCTTTCACATATCTCTCTGTGCTTAAGGAGTTAGTCAGTTAGTCAACATCTGATTATAGCCTTAAGTTTTATGTGCTATATACATAATAGACACAGTAAGTTATATTTATGAAATGTTAATTATATTTAATTTTCTGGATATACTGGTTCATGGAAATCACTACTTACTTCTTAATGCTTTAGTCCACATTTCAGATTAAAATCTTTCACCTCAGCAATAGCCCACAGCTATTCATTTATTTCATCAAATATTGAGTCTAAAGAGGTGTACCTGACAAATAAGATTTCCAAATATTGATTCATTATTTTGCTTAGTATAAATTCTACATACTCTTGGGAGTAATTTGCAGAGAATGTCCAAAACAGACATTGCAGGAATCACCTTTAAGTACCTCTTAACAAAAGCTGGGTTCCCTGCTTCTCTTTGGAAGCTCTTCATGGATTTGGAATTCATCAAGTCAAAGAATGGAAATTTTCACAGAAGCTGTGACCCCACACATACATTAAAAAGCCTCCAGCTTGCCTCAGCATCTTCAGGATTGATTTGAATCATGCTATATGTTATAAATCATTTGACAAAAAAGAACATTTGAATCATCAATAGATTCTTCAAATTCAAGGTCTCTCCACAGGTACACTATCATAAGGGGTGTGTGGGGGAAAGTACAGTTATTGAATATGTTGTGGAAGTAGAAGTTCCTGACACATAGACTTCCTTATGCCTGTAAATGGTGTGAAGAAAAAAGGAAGCAAAATCTGTTACTTAACCTGTGTAGTTATTACAGGTTCTACTTAAAAAAAAAAAAAATTTGAATTAAGTAGCAAAATCACAGCATCAGGCAGTTTTGAGTAATACTTCTTTCAGTAAGAGGTTCTTGTTTGAAGATTACTATACAGCAACAGGCACATATTAAATTTGAAGCCCAGGTTGTTAACAAGTGGAGTTCACCCATAGCCATGCAGTCCTTGGGAAGTCTCCCAGAGGAGCAGATGAAAAGCAGAGGCTGGTAGGAATTCCCTGGTTTCCTTTCCCAGAGTCTCCACCAGAACCACTTTTCCAGAAGATGGCTACAAATGGTTGTATTGTGCCCAGACTTGCCAATGAGTAGCTGCCAAACGAATTCATCACTCTTTTGTTGGTAAAAGATTAAAAGATCCGTACGTCCAATGCTGCAAGATGGGAAACTGTAGGCAGCTGTTACGGACACAACATGCTGTTTGCTCCAGTCCTCTGTTTTCCAAACTTGGTAATGTCCCGGAACAACAACAGCAGAAAGGAACGTGTGGTTGAGCCTGAACTGTTTCGGTGTGAAACCTCACATCTAGCCATAAAGTTGCAGCCTCTGAGGCCAGGGTGCACCAAGCCATGGCCAAAGCGCAGCACACATGCTGCCCGCTGGCTTTGCTGGGCAGGGAGGATGGCTGGAGGTGAAACTTAAACCAAGGCAGGAGTTTTGGCAGAGCTCATCCACCTGAGCCCGCAGAGAGGGAAGAGGCTGGCACCAGGACACGGGTTCCTACCAGGAGCCATCACGTGGTGGGGCCCAGGTCTTTGCTGCTTCTACTCTGTGTCCATCACCCGCACGCACGCAATGTGAGCGTGAGCTGAGCAGGAGGCAATTTGAGACGAGAAGGCAGGGTTTTCACACACCCAATTAGCCTGTGGGTAAAGGATGAGCAAGGCAGCAGGAATCGCAGGATTGGGACCATACTGCATCCTAATCACCATTTCAGAAACAAAAAACTGGAACCAGCATTGATGAAAATGCCAAAACAGACTCTGTGATCCCTCTGCAAACAGTAAGGCAGGCTGTACCATTCCCACTGCTCGGGTTTTATACCTCACTACTGACGAGCGTTTACCATGACCAGCATTAGACTATGACTAACATAGTCATGGATTTCAAACATACGGTACTTTTTAGCACAACTATCTAAACACATATAGCTATTCAAGTTGGGGATTAGAAGGATGTTTTGCTGTACAGCTGACCAGTCATGTCACACAAGGAGCAAATGGTTACTAGCTAAAGTGAAAAAAAGCTCTCCAGCAACCTAGAGCTTGAAAGTCTGTGGCCCCCGCTTTTGGGAGAGGCCATGTGCACCGTCCTTTGACAGAAGTTAGGACCTCGAACCAAAGATTTCACACATTGTGGCAGTGCATCTGTAACACACATACAGTGGGGAAAAAAAGGATATATTTGCAGCAGATATTATCTGTAAATAACCTCAATTAAAACAAATTGCTCACTTTAAAAATACTATAGTAGAAAAAAAGTAGCTCTCTTTCTGTTATACTTCACATATATTTTCCCCCATATGTCTAATTTTAATGCTGCTACCTAGGAAAAAACCAATTAGCCATATTTACTGAGGTGCAAATGATTGAAATAACAGCCTCATGTTACTTAAAGCTCTCTCTTCCACTGAAATCTGACACAAAAGTAATTTTCTGCACTTACAGTGCTGTTATCTGGACTGGAATTTTTAACTACTCATTTTTCTTAATTTATTTTATAGCCTCAGAATACATTATTTCAGCCTGCTACTGTTATGAACATTTCAGTGTGGCTTAATCTTCTTCAAAAAGGCTATAAGTACATGGTTGTTAAAGCAAATCTCCCATTTTCCTCCCTATATTCCAGGAAAAAAACATAGGTGACAGTATTTTTTTTTCCTCACATCAGCACCTTCATCATTTCCAGCTGCAATATTTACAGGAATAATGTTGCTTCCTTAGCAGAAGGCATGTTAAGTCCTACAGGCATAGGAAACACTACTTCATTCCTGCTTAGGAGCCAAAGGGATGCAACAGTGATATCAAACTCAAAACATTAAAAAAGGATTCATACCTTTCCCCTTCAGAAAGGGTCGTAAGGAACACGGAACACAGACATTGTCCTCATAAAGTTCAGAATGCATTTAGGGTGATCATTCTGGTTGACAGGTTAACTTAGTTGATTGTTACAGGTAAAGCACTTCTTACAGTGGGTTAACATTCACAAGTTTCGCTTTGGATCCACAATCCGTTGTGTAGGTGTGGTAAGAACATGAAAAAAATGGTTCTACACGTACACATTGTTAACTTGTCACTAAGCTAAACAATGGGGAAAACTGCACTTCAGCCACCAGAAATGGTTAAATTAGAAGATGCATTAAAAAAATACATAGTATCAGTAAGGTTTTTCCAAACCCACATGGGGCACAATAAAAGCAAAAGGATAGATAAGAAGGTGTTTTTCTCAACCACTGAGAAGACTGTTCGGATAAGGAAGGTGATAATAGTACTCAGCTAGAAAAGAGAACTAAAGGTTTCAGTAGGAAAAGGATGGAATACCTACTAAACTGTTAAATAAAAAAAGAGGTAACAAAGCATTTACAGAGTTATGCTATCTCACTCACTGTCTTCTTTCCCCTCAACCTGGGGAACTGAAGCTCCAGGACTTTCTCAGGGGCCATGGCCCTTGGAGAGAAGGGCGAGCAGCTGGCTGTGGCTGAGGCATAAGCCCTCATGATGGTATCTGCTCATCAGCTCCACCAAGACTGTTGGTATCACTTCTTCTAGGCAATTTTTATTCACTTGGGGTTTCCCCCCACCCTGCTTTCGTCCCACGTGAAGAGCTGGGGAAGCAATCAATCTGAGCTTCAGCTGGAGTTAAGACTGCGCTGGCACAGGGTTTCTGTGGCTTTCGGGAGATCCATAGGTTTCAGGAGACAGATTGCTTTGCATAAACAAACCCTGAGCCCACAATTCCTCTGGGCAATGAAGCTACAATTCAGAGCAAGGGGCAAAGGATCACAGCTTTCCCTTTGCCTGTATGACAACAGCTTATATACAGGGGATTTGGTTTATCATTAGGAAACAAAATTGTCTAGCTTTACCCCACTGATATATTTTAATGCTTTCCTGCCAACACCTACCTGTTAATCACTTAAATGCACAAAACCACAAGTACACAAATGCTGCCTACTGTCAGGATGCTCTGCAGTCACCCCACAGAAGAAAGGTGCCTTTACTTGGCAGCACTATATGCTCAATTGTTCTGACGCTTTTCACCATATTGATGGGAAAGAGCATTTTGATGCTTTTTAAGTACAGTTTCTCAATACAGCTAAGTCAAGCTAACGGCAACTCCACAGCTAAAAGATTGGTCCTGGTCTCCTACTCCTCCTTCTATCCCTGGCACTAAGTGTCTGCACTTCTTGCTCTAGCACTACAGTGCTGCCCAGCACTGGCATCCTTCTGGTGCACAGACTTCAACTGGGGACATGTCTATCACTCCTATTCTCTCTTTCAACAGGCTTAGTAGAAAGGAATGGCCAAACAGCAGGGAAACAAAATTTTCTGCAGGTTTGCAGTCCTCTGGACTGTTTTGCTAACTGTATTTTCGTTCTTTGCCATTACTGTTAACATTCAGCTGACATTACTGGAGAGGTTTCAGAGCAGCCTTCTGGGGAGTAAAAACATTAGAAAACAAATTACTTCAGCACAGCCACAGCACAACATACTCCCTAGCCGAGCTCTGTACAGACACAATGACAGGATGTGGACAGCACAAAGACTAGCTCAGACTATCTATAGCTCCTCCACAACATGTGAGATCGGCCACTAGAGGAAAGAGTATCAATTTGTCTGCCTAGAGTCATCCAGCAATATGATGTTGCTATGACACACACACGCACACACACAAAAATAATCAGTAAGATCTCTGAAGGTCTTTCATCATCTTTTGACCTTGACACAAATCTCAGTAGCCCTAAGTTTCTTTCAGGCTTGTACCCTGCCTGTGGGAATGTGAATTTTGGACCTCAATATTTGTTCAGAACCATCCTTAAAATATATAAGCATAGGCAGAGCTACTGCACTCTATTAGCTTTTTGTTGTTGTTTTAAACGACAACATCTATTACAGAGGACAGATTTTTCTGGACACTTACCCTCTGTTTTTCAGCCAAGAGTAGCTGAGGTTCCAGACCATACACTTACAGTTATTGCCATCTATAACACCAGGGCAGGCAGATTTCAGGCTCTGCTAGACAGGCAGAAACGGGGAGCTGCATGACTAACCAAAGGTAGAAAGCACAGGTAATCAGCACCATACTGTTTCGCTCCTATATAGAATTAAGTCATTCTGGGCAAAAGTTTGTCAAAACAGGCTCAAACCTAGGCTGGAGGATGGTAGTGTTCAAGCTGAGTGATCAAGCTGTGACCAGCAGATTTGCTTTTGAGTGCAAACTGGAACATAGACTAAAAGCCCCCAAAGAAGTAATTTAGAAGTAGTGAACTCATGCCACCTGGTGGCTAGCATCTCATCTGGGAAAACATGGTAACCAAGTTAAAGAGGAGATTAGTAGCAAAACTGTATAATTAAATGATGAAGTGCAATGCTCAAATGCCCTTTTTCTTTCTTTCAGCGCAAGCAGGTTTAGCGAAGAAGCACGCACCAAAGCCCAGAGGAAATACAGCTCCGTTAACAGCCTGAAGGACAGATGGCAAGAATGGGCCGACCAGCACATCGTAACGCAGAAGCTCAATCCCTTCAGCGAGGAATTTGACCACGAGCTGGCCATGTCCACGCGCCTGCACAAAGGAGATGAAGGCTACGGCCGTCCAAAGGAAGGAACCAAAACTGCTGAAAGGGCTAAGAGAGCTGAGGCCCATATCCACCGGGAGATTAGGGACATGTGCTTCATCATTGAATCAATGGCTAAGCCACGGCCCGACGGCAAGATCCAAGTCACTTTTGGGGAACTCTTCGAGAGATACGTTCGTATTTCAGATAAGGTGGTTGGGATTCTCATGAGAGCCAGGAAACACGGGCTGGTGGACTTTGAGGGAGAAATGTTATGGCAAGGAAGGGATGATAATGTCATAATAACTTTACTAAAATAAGCATGCTACAACCAGAACAACTTGTTTTGGAAAACCTTTCTCCACTTCTCCCTTGCTATTAGCATTTGCACATTTGGAAAACAATATTCCCCCCCCCCCCCCCCTTCACCCACATAGAAAATATTATTGAGCATTTTTCTAAATATGTATTTTGTAACTACTGCATGGTAACGCAAGCATCCAAATAGATTTTCCTCTGTACCAGGAGGGCTTGCAGGACACTTCAGTTAGTTACTACATGAAAAATAAAGAGAAAAATCTATATTAAATATAAGCAGCTGATTATAAAAACCCATAACAATATAAATAGCTACAAATGAATTTCAATTTTTACTTGTTCTTATATTCAAGATATTCCCAACTATTTAAACTGGGATATCAGGAACATAAAGCATGCCAGATCAGAAGTTGAATGACAATATAAACTAAGACCAAGTTTTTGATCTGTGAAAGTGATCTTGTGCACGTATTTCCTAATTAATTTATTTATATGCAAGTAAAACCAGTTTTATTTGAACACAGAATCAAGGATACCATCTTTGTTTTCTTTACAAGCAGGATATGTAACTACTACTGCAGTATAATCTTGTGGCAACTACTGACACAGCTTGCTTTTACATATCATGTATAAAGACAAAAGTCCTTTTTATAAATGAGGTTTTGTATTTTATGTATTTATATAACTAATTTATTAGATAGCTTCCTATTTAGAGTTATGGATATTGGAGAGAAAACACTCAACAAAAAAAAAAATTCATAGCCACATAAAAAATACCTCCTATGCAATGTTGTGCAATGTATCATCTGATTATCTATATAAATATGGTTCTTATAAATACAGGGAAAAATAACATGTAACATACAAAAATCAGTCAGTACTTGTAGTGTTGCGTATAGCAAAAAAAGTGACTTCCATTGCAGTGTACCTCTGTGAGAATAGATACAGAAACAGTGTTCATACCTAAAATCAACTGACATTAAGGAAAATGGTGTTTCATATTACACAGAAACACTGGCCTAATTTTACAGCATTTGCCATTTGAACCATTCTGATGTCACTGAAATAACGTATTTCTGTCCAGGTGATGCCAAAATAGGAGTAAACGCTAATGAACTAATACTTCCAGGTCTTAAAATTGTTTGTATTATGGACAAATCTGAGACCTCTGTAAGGTCTATAATGCTTACCGGATTATATAGATCACTGTTTCTCTAAACAACTACTGCAAAAATAGCTATCTGGTAAAAATGGGCTTCACATGAAAAGCATTTGTTTTGTAGCAAGGTGCCTGGGCAAGTAATTTGCATAATGAAAAAGAAGTGGTTTTTTTCCCCATAAGATTCTTTCAAACTGAAAGATCAAATATCTTCTTACAGAAGAAAAGGTGTATGAACATCTTTTCTCTGTGATAAAACAAGTATTGCTATCTTACTATGAGAGTACAGGTACTCCAGTTTGAAGCTCAAATGAACAAATAAAATATTTTCTACGTTAGTGATACAAAAACTGATTACTATTTCTATTGTAAGTCTATGTAAATCATTAATTATTTAGGCACAGTTGTGAATCTAAGGAAGAAAAATATTACTTAAGATTGATTCAATGGAACTTATTTAATGTTTGCTTGAGATCTCTCAGACTAGTCAAACTGACCCGCAAAACTGACTTATAAGTGTAATACTTACATATCATAATTTTTACCTGTATATTCCTACCTTATTCTTTATGTCTCTATATAATGACCTTTACAACTGTCTAAATTGTCTTGAGGAAATTTGGTTGTCAAAGGAATACATGAACTATAAATAAAACCCTTAATTGAATATTTTTTGGGTTATTCCTCCCACACACTAGAGAAGAAATACATGTGCGTATTCTGTGAAATAAAACATCAATAAGTTTTTTCAAAATATAAGTACATTCTCCTTTTAACAGGCAGTTAAAATATTTCCCTGTGAAGGTTTCTCTGTCCAAAGCACCAGAACAAGATTTCAGAGTACACGAAAATGAAATAGTTCTTATACAAAATACCTGTACAAAGAATACACACTAAAGGCACATAAGTGTTAAATGAATTATGCATTTCTGCTCGCAAGAACTCTCATCTTACCATAGGACAACACAGCAGAGATACAGTTCACCACAGATGGTTTTTTCAGTGTTATGTTCATGTGTGACTTAAAGCCCAAGAGCACCTCACCATTGTATGAGGAATCATATACATCTACTTTCATTTGCTGACCTGAGACAGTAGGAGTGATATATTTTTGAACTGAAACACTCACACTGCAGTATACCACTAAGAGGTGCATTTCAATATTATGCCTGTTTACAGCACATAACGAGAGCTTGTGGTTTGATATGAAATCTATGCCATCTACTACTTCACTTTCAAGGAAACATCTGGAATACAACTAGGCATGTACTGCTGAAGTAGGAATCAAAAAAACCTTCCGGGCTTAGGTCTCCAGGCAGCAAAGTAGCCTGTAGAAACTGCAGAGTAAATTAAGTTTTTCCACTTTTTCCCACCTGTTCGATAGCAACATGGAAGTGTGGAGTGCCTCTTCTACTCGCTAAGCACTGCTTCTAATGAAGAAATCACTACACGAAAAGAAGGCAGAATTGTTGCCAACAATTTTCATTCACATGAGAGCCATCTCTGCCTTGTTGCATGCCTACTAACAAAAAAGGCTGGGCTGACTGGATCACAAGCAGATTTAGCTCTGACGTTTTACTGCTCTTGCCCCATACGATGCAGGGAGGCAGACACCTGGCTCGGACTGAATAAACTGCTAGCATTCTCAAATTGCAATCATCTTCCTCCAGGTTCATGACGGCAAGCTAAGCATTTACTTTGGAGGCAACAATTGCTCCTCACTCAGTCTTAACATCTGAAATTTAGGCATATCTGCACCTAAGTTAATGCTGAGGTTCATAAAAGTTTCATCCACTTCAACATTTGTGAGCAACACATTATTGACATTTGACTTTTCTGTAGGCTCCTGTATGCCCACCAGAAGGCATTGCGGACAAGACTACATTTTAAGTTTCATATAATGCATACACTAATACTGGGGCAAGAAAGGCAAGGACAGACTAAGCTGCAGGTCAAAATTTTCAGCTGAACTGTAATTCAGTGAGAAGAGGAGATGGGGAACCTTCCCATTTTCTCCTTTACGGAACGTAGCACAGAGAACTGAACTTCTGTAACCAGTGGCACTCTACTTCTTGAATCTCAACACTTCATTTAGCTGACAGAATAGAATCATTTAGGTTGGAAAAGTCCTTTAAGATCATTGAGTCCAACTGTTAACCTAGCACTGCAGAGTCCACCACTAAACCATGTCCCTAAGCATCACATCCATACATCTTTTAAATACCTCCAGGGATGGTGACTCAACCACTTCCCTGGGCAGCCTGTTCCAAAGTTTGACAACCCTCTCAGTAAAGAAATTTTTCCTAATATCCAACCTAAATCTCCCTTACCCCAACTTGAGGCCATTTCCTCTCATCCTATCTCCAGCCACCTGATAGCAGAGACCAGCACCCACCTCACTACAACCCCCCTTCAGGTAGTTGTAGAGAGCGATAAGGTCTCCCCTCAGCCTCCTCTTCTCCAGACTAAACAGCCCCAGCTCCCTCAGCCGCTCCTCATAAGACTTGTGCTCCAGGCCCCTCACCAACTTGGTTGCCCTTCTCTGGACACGCTCCAGCACCTCAATGTCTTTCCTGTAGTGAGGGGCCCAAAACTGAACACAGTACTTGAGGTGCGGCCTCACCAGTGCCCAGTACAGGGGAACAATCACCTCCCTGCTCCTGCTGGCCACACTGTTTCTGATACAGGCCAGGATGCCGTTGGCCTTCTTGGCCACCTGGGCACACTGCTGGCTCATATTCAGCTGGCTGTCAACCAACACACCCAGGTCTTTCTCTGCAGGGCAGCTTTCCAGCCACTCTTCCCCAAGCCTGTAACACTGCATGGGGTTGTTGTGACAAAAGTGCAGGACCTGGCACTTGGCCTTGTTAAATCACGTAAAATTGGCCTCGGCCCATCAATCCAGTCTGTCCAGATCCCTCTGTAGAGCCCTCCTTCCCTCAAACAGATCAACACTCCAGCCCAACTTGGTGTCATCCACAAACTTACTGAGGGTGCACTCAATCCCCTCATCCATATCATTGATAAAAATATTAAACAGAACTGGCCCCAAAACTGAGCCCTGGGGAACACCAGTGGTGACTGCCCGCCAACTGGATTTAACTCCATTCACCACAACTCTTTGGGCTCGGCCATCCAGCCAGTTTTTCACCCAGCGAAGAGTATGCTCGTCCAAGCCGTGAGCAGCCAGTTTCTCCAGCAGAATGCTGTGCAAAACGGTGTCAAAGGCTTTACTAAAGTCTTGGTAGTCAACATCCACGGCCTTTCCCTCATCCACTAAGCAGGTTACCCTGTCATAGAAGGAGATCAGGTTAGTCAAGCAGGACCTGCCTCTCATAAACCCATGCTGACTGGGCCTGATTGCTGGCTTGTCCTGTACGTGCCACGTGATGGCACTCAATATGATCTGTTCCATAACCTTCCCCAGCACCGAGGTCAGGCTGACAGGCCTGCAGTTCGCCGGATCCTCTTTCCAGCTCTTCTTGTAGATGGGCATCACATTTGCTGACTTCCAATCAACTGGGACCTCCCCGGTTAGCCAAGACTGCTGATAAATGATGGAAAGTGGCTTGGTGAGCACTTCTGCCAGCTCCCTCAGCACCCTTGGGTGGATCCCACCCGGCCCCATAGACTTTTGTGTGATTAAGTGGTGTAGCAGGTCACTAACAATTTCCCCTTGCATTACAAGGGCTTCATTCTGCTCCCCATCCCCATCTTCTAGCTGGCTGGGTACCCAGAGTACAACTGGTCTTACCATTAAAGACTGAGGCAAAGAAGGCATTAAGTACCTCAGCCCTTTCCTCATCCTTTGGCACCGTGTTTCCCCCTGCATCCAATAAAGGATGGGGATTCTCCTTAGCCCTCCTTTTGTTGCTAATGTATTTATACGAACAATGTCTTCTTGCATACTGGAATACCCAGATATATGTGCATTTAGACTTACCATATAGGATAAAACCAAGATTATAAGTTTAGAGAAAGGTAACATTAGATCAATTGATATTTGAGGGGAAAAAAAGACTAGCCTTCAAGCTCATGAGCTCTCTTCAAATCTCTCCTTGCCTTTAATTCCTTAGGTCAACCGTGTAACAATGTAATCACTACTAGACATCATAAATCTATAGCTCACTGCAGATAACTTCTTAAGCCTCCCATAGCCATCCCAATGCAATGTCAAAAAACTTTATGAAACACCCCCCCCTTTTCCATTTTTCCACTCAAAATATTTTATTTCCAATTGGATAAGAAAACCACAAGTGATATGACTAATGATTTGTCTCATACTGTCCTCCATCATTTACCTTTGAGTAGGCAGTACCATGCAAAGCCTTCTAAACTGTGAAAAGTATTTACAGGTTTTGGGTAAGAGAAATATTTAATATTGATATAACTTATAATGTGTGGAAGTGTTTCATGTAGGTTACATGTTTTATAACATTTTTTTACATAAAGGTATGTGACAAGTTTATCCCTGTAGAGTAGTTGGAGAAAATAAATCTGAATTAATTAAAAAACAACTGAACAAAAGTGCTCCATAAATTATCCAGTCTAATTCTCCTACTATATTGTAACTGTTACATTCCTGTGAAACTAGCGTGACCTCTGCCAAATTTAAATATTCTCCTTAAAGTAGTAAGATGATAAAGGTCAAAACCTGATGATTAAAGCAGTCTTCATAGTTTTTATTTAAGACCTGCTTTCCTATTATTGAATTGTTTCAAAAAGAAAGCCCTTAACCTTTGAGATAAAGAATGAGCAACTTTTAGTTAATGCTAACTTACAGCGGCACATTATTTCCTTAAATACAGTATTCACCCCCCAAAATGTTTTATGTGAAACAGATTTCCTTCTGATAATGAACAGATCTGTCATTTTCCTGTCTGAGGCTTCTGTTGCTCTTGCAAGGGTTGTGTAGTTTTCTAGGAAAGCAAAGTTCCTTCCTTGGTATCAAAAAACTTGTACCTCACAGTTCCTACAGAAGAAGAGACACTTTCCATATTCTGAATGTAGCTTTCATTCTTAAGTGACAGCATGGAATTTGTATCAGAAGAAATAAATTTGACTTTCACACCTTTGTATTTTTTCAGGTCTTACAACAGTTGCTGCAGTGGCTTGAAGCGAGTAGATGGTCCACTGGATGTATATCCCACCCACTGGAAATCAGCTCCCTCCTCCACAGCAGCAACTCCTTCTTTAAAATGTTTCTGCACAGCCAGGGTTCAGTACTACAGCTCATTTTTAAAACAAGGGAAGCCTACCGCTACCGAAATAAAATTAGCTGTGGCGGAAAGTATAACATTTGTGATGAGATGTTCAATCATCACTGATCACAGAACAAATATTGGCAAGCCCTATTGCCATAACTACTTCAGGTGCTATGTATACATTGCACCACACCAACACCTCAACTGAAGTCACTCCTGTCACCACAGGGCACACTGAAAGTGTGTTCAACAGCATGTGTACTACTAGCAGCATAACTATTACAACAGAAACTCAACAAGGATTACAAAGCTTGTCAGATAAGCAGGACAGCAGAAAGCAGAGCTTAAACAGACCTGACATTGGTGATACTGCAGTGGGAGAGCTAGCAGGACCACTTTGGTTTGTACATACTACACTAAGTGTACACAATTCCCTCAGCTGGACTCTCTCTGCTTCAGTACCACAGTGTAGCTCTATTTCACATTGCAGGAGCATGTACTCGTAAGGGGGGAAAGAGTAGAGGATCTTCCCTTAACTGAGCTCCCCATTGCTGTGACAATAGTAAAACTCCCTGATGGCATGTGTTCATTTACAAAGGAAGAACATAAAAGTGAGATTTAAGATTCAAGTCCTGAATAAGGAATACTGGGAAGTATCGAAATCAAGATTATTGTTTTAATTTGAAATTGAGTGAGTAGTAAATGTTTTTATTCCTCTTCAAAGATTGGATTTTATACAGACATTCTAACTCCCATAAAAAATACCTAACGTAGTACACATAGGTGAGCAGGAGGATGCAAGCACAAGCCATACGTGAGAAATAACGTCTTTTTGCAGATTATACAGAAGCAGTAATTAACATAAGATAGGATTTTGAGCTGAAAGATGATGTGGTAAGAATCCCAGGTATCTGAGCAAAACATCAAGCTAGTCAATGAATACATCTGAGTACTGTATGCTGAGACAGAGTCTTCTGGCACCAAACTCTTTCAAAATGTAGCTCATAAAGTCGTCAGCATATGTCAAACCTCAACTCTTTACAATCATAGAAGCAAACCTTGCCAGGAAAGATGGAAAGGAATTACACTGCAGAAAATTCATACTGAATTGAAGGCAGGAGGTACATCAAGACAGTGCCTTTGATCTCATCTATACAGTCTTTTATGTGTGTCATACAGAAGTTAAACCATACCTTTGGTTAACAAAATTCACGATCTTTCATTAACAGACATGCATTAGTCCCTCTAGACCCTTTACACAGCTAGTCACCTCACTAAGTGTTACTACAGTCATTTATACTTTAACTCAAATGTCTTTCTGTTCCTTAACTAATTTAGCATTTATACAAGTATGATTGCTAATGTACTGCTTACTATACTGTTCTTGATTTCCACTTTTTTTCCCCATATGCCCTTCCAAGACTGGTCCAATACTCAAGAGACATTCACCTACTGAATATTTTCTGTTTATATATAATTCCTCAAAGTATAATTGTTTATAAAATTCTTCACAGTAGAATTTTAAATGTAAACCAGGCTTTATTTGCAATGTGAGCTTCGGATAGAGACTAAGCACTTAGATTACCCTTGGTGACAAACCCCATTAATTCAAGATGCTTCTCCCCCCCTCCCCCCCTCCTCTTGAAAATGGCTGAAGACAGCATATTTTACTTTCACCGCTTCCCACTGGGTTTTCAAAAACCAAAAATTCCAAAAAGGATGAGCAAATGCATCCTATATATTCAGTAAAGTTATTAAATGAACAGCAATAATCTGCATTTGTGCTTCTAAGTAAACTCCAACTTCTAAATAAACTCCAACTCAAATTTATTTTTACATATATTTAGATTTATTTGCTATACATCACTGTGACCTTAGAGTACTTAAAATCCATTACAGGATTTTTTTGTTGTTGTAATAATCAGTCTTAACTCCACAAAGACAATAATACTGCTGTGGAAGACCAAAGGGGAGAAAAGCCATTTCAATTTATTTACAATTCCTTATTTTGTAAACATTCAGTCTACACATTGTACTAAGTTCTAGTAAGGATAAAGAGCTATACATAGAGACAGGAAACAAAGCCCTGTATTTCTATTCATATTGAGCATTAGCATATTATAGATGAAACATCTGCCCTTTCTCATTACCATAGCAGTAAGCTGTCTTCAAATAAGTTTTTAGAACTTTCCAGAGATGTAAATATTTTGAAATAATATACAACTACATCTACTTAAGCCAACCCATTTGGCTTTTATTCCATTTCTAGAATAATTTAAAGTGCTATAAGCAACCCGTCAATCGACACTTTTCTATAATAACAAAACTACTTTAAACATTAATTTACAAGATAATATACAATGTTCATCTGAAATAGCTGAAATTTCAGCACAAAGTCAGTCACTGTCACACTTAACAGCAATTTTTTTGTGTTTTTTTTTTTGTTTGTTTGGTTGGTTTTTTTGTTTGTTTTTTTGTTTTTTTTTTTTCAGAACATAGAATAAAAGCTTTGAAACAAACAGTTTTGTTGAGCTGTTATTGCCACAATGGCTTATCAATTTTCCTACAAAAGTGGACAAGAGCTACTGGAACTGTATTCTAGCCTGTCATTTTTTTTGAGGTCACATGACAGTAAGTTTGCATATTCCACAAGTCTACTGAATTACAATATTGTCTACCTATAGTACATTATCTCATTTTAATCAGAGCTGGTGCTAACTGTAAATTTACAACATAGACCCACTCAAAAAACATCACAACTATTTTTTTCTTTGGACAGGAATAAGCTATATTCTTGGAGTTGATGTGCTACACGGCTACAACAGTATAACAGTATATATCTGACACTTTATGTTGAAGAAAGATGCATCTGTTTCTGTACTTTTAATGCCCTACTATAGCTACAAATTGTTCACCAAGTTTTGCTTGCTTTAGCCTTTTAATTTTGTGGAACTATCATAGTCTTACCTTCCCTTGCTATTTTATAAGTCCTTGCCATGTAGCTCAATATTGTCAGTATTTGTCCCAAACCTGCAGACCATTAACAGCATGTGCAAAACACTCTTTAATACAATCAGCATGCAGCTAGAACACATATTAACAGACTTTTTTCTAAACATGAACAATAAACAAGACAAGTGGCACTGTTGACTTTGGATATCTTCTAACTTCACCATATGCGTATTGGTATGTGTTAAGAAGGAATGCTAGGCTTCTCATCTATTTGTGGCACCATATGAATTAACCCATCATTGGTCCAGACCAATCTCTGCAGTACTGCTGCCAAATACCCACACGCAGCTTTCTTCTTATATAGGTTCACAGAGGGCAACTTCATTCATAGACGTAATTTGAATACAAAAATAATAACCTATATTCAATGAAGCAGCCCCCTAGCAGGATTGCAGAAAGGTTTGTGTGGGAAACCTGGGAGGCAACTGTAATAAATATAAGAAAATTTTGTAGGCTTCAAGGCTCAAAGTAACTAATGTTAATTTTCAGTCCACATGTCCCATTTTGTAAAAGTGTCTACAGCTTAGAAAAAGTAGGACAGTATATTACAGATGTGAGAGCATGAAAAAAAGTCTGCTATTTAAAAATAATAACTAAAAAAAAACCTTACAAAAAACCCAGAAAGGTAAAATGGTGCATTATATTGCTCCTAGGGATTTTTGAGCTGCACTGATTCATGTCAGGTTTGGGACAATACCCTGTAGAAGTAGTTAAATACTCATTCAAAAGCCCATATTTCTATGTCTTGAATAATGAAGTCTTCTCTCTTAGAAAGTGTATGATTCCCAAATGTTTTACATGAATGACTTCTTCCATGGTAGAGATCACCATCGAGCCAAAGAGCAAACTCCCCTCTGCAAGACAGACAATGTATTAAAGCAAAAGACTGAGGGAGTAAGCATTAACCTTATGAATGCATTTTTCATTCAGACTTCAGGAACGAGGAGGAATTATAGAATTCTTTTTCAACACAAGTACCTTATAGCTGTTGATAAATTTGAAGCTGCAACAATATTTTTTTTACTAGTTATTATTAATTTGCGAATAACCTTCTTTCAGATATTCTGAAATAAAAAGCTAACCAGAATTCCTCAGTTTTCAGCCCCTTCCATTTGTATTAAGAAAAAGGCATAACAGTACTCTTATATGTGAGGAGAATGAGGATAACAAACAAGGGAAACATCCTAGAAGCTTATACACTTGCATGGCAGGGGGAGGGGGGAACGGGTGAGACAATGTATAATTTCTGAAGACTGTGGCATATCTTGGGATGGTACAGTTTCAATTCAAGCCTCTTCTAGTTACACATAATTTTCATATTTACAGACCTTCAGAATCATAGTATTTTGTGTCCATTCTGAATATACCAAGACACACATGCAAGTAAAGAATGCAAGGCATCATAACCTTGCAGGGCTGAAATTTGATGCCACACTATGCTGAAGACAAACCTCCTGTTTAAGTTTCCTCCACATAGGAAGCCTAATACCTGACATACTCAATCTTTCTTGGCTGGTAACTGTTGAGTCCTGAGCTATCAAACTGAAATAAATTTCAAACTTTCTTTTCAAAGGTGTGCAGACATACACACTTTCAACAGACTCTAATGACAAAAAGAAATTATGACCTACCCTCCTCCACCAAAAGCAAGGGAGTCCATGTCTCCTTTAATGAAGAACATGTTGTCTCCTGTCCATTTGAAAACCTAATAAAAAAAACAAACAAAACTGACTAGCAAGTTAAAGCTTTTCATTTGGGCGGAAGGGAAACTAAACATCAGTAAAGACAGACTATGGATGGCTAGAGGACAATTTAATGAAGTTACCAAGTTTACACAGAAAATGCAGGGAACAGATATATGCAGATAAAAATTCTCTGTTTTATACTATTTAAAATAAGACCATTCCAAAATAGGTCTCCTTTGAGCATTGAAACTTCTACATAATGAAAAATACCAAGAAAATATGCTTAGGTTAGATGATATGCCCTTTAAAGGATGTAGTTTGTGAATTTTCAGACAGACACCTGGCAGAATTTAGGCTAGTAGAAAAATCTTCAGTACAATGAAACAGACAGGTTGAATATGTTTTCCAGTATGCAAACACTACCAATTTACTGTGCACTTACAGATTCCATGGAAAAACTAGTATGATGACATTTTGGGGGCCAACTCCCAGAATTTTTCGGATTATTTACTGTTAGATTTATTCAGTAAGTATTTTAAGATAATGCATATGTGGGGAAAAAGCAAAAGCATACAAAGTTATTACTACTTACCTCAAAATCTGGAGAAAAAGTAAACATAAAGGTCTCCCCAGTGCCATAAAAGCCATCACTCACTTTAAATGGTTCAGATGCTAGCGCACCAAAAACCTGTAAGCAAAAATATGCAAGAGAAAATACTTAAGAAAAACTACACAGCATCTGAGAATCTCTAATGATAATAACTGATAAACAAATCAGGTTGTAAATGTTGCCAGATTTGGAATTCACTACAGGATAAGCCTTAAGCAGTATCATGGTTCCAAGCATATAGATTGAGATTTGGTATGGTGTTTTGTGGTACAATAAAAAAAAAAAAAAAAAAGAAATAAAGAAAAGGTAAGAGGACTCTCTCTCAATAAAAAGTGAACACAGTAAAAAAAAAAAATCAAAGGGATAAAAACTAAACTAAGGAAATTCTCAGAAACAATGTACGCATTTTTAAAATTTCAGATCAAATGGTTCTGCTCCTTCATACATACCTCCTCTTCTGCTTTAACCAGGCTATTTTCAGGAAGTTCCTAGCTGTAACTGAGTTGTTATTTTTCATGTAATCTATTAATTCCAATCCAAATAACAGGTAAGCACTGTTTACCTGTCTTACAACAGAGACAGATTTTAACTAAGCCTTTGCTGCACAGTAAAAGTACTTATAATATTCAGGAATAAGACTACTACAACAGTAGTTAAAAAGGTCTAAGGACAGATTATTGGGTTTTTAAGTCTTATTAAAAGTAGTATCAATTCCTCTGGAACTAGAATAACTAGAACCACCTCCTACCCCTGCACAATTATGCAAAATCAACTGTACCCCATGAAGTACAACTCTCCCAAAATCAGTATTTCTGTTGTTAGTAAGAAGCTGGTTTCAACATCTGCAAGAGCAGAGTAGATGCAAGTACTAAAGCACTCCACTAGCACCCTCTCATTTGTCTGTATGAGAAAGAAAAAAGACAAAATGAAGTTTCTGTGGTTTTGTTCACATTAAATAGTGAGTTTGAGAAGCATGGGACTGATGAGAGCAAGACATTAAAGCTAGTGTCCTGACACAGATTATGTTCAGGATATAAAGTAGAAACTATTTTCTTCTGCCCATCCTAAGAAACTCCTTGGCCACAGGTAGGTTTTCCAAGCATTCCTTTCCAAGTTGAGCTCTATAGTAGCTGTTAACAAACACAAAATTAGGTGAACATGAACTCCAGATCAGGAACTCAGGGATTATATACAGCTATCAAGCATCTAATAAAGGCTGCCCCAGCTCAGTTTTGAGTTACCAGTTCAGAACAACCACTATTAGAAAATTCCTTAATTCTCAGGAATTTTATATGGTGCAGAAAGTTTCTTGTTCACAAACTTCTAATTGAAATAGAAGATAGCAAGACTGAAAGAAGAGTCACAAAGAAGAAATATGCTCATTATGAAACAAAATACCCTCCTGCCCTCACTACACAATCTTCCATTGACTAGTTATGAGAAAAAAAAATTGCTAGTCTACTAAAGGATATCAGGGATAATTTTCTTCAACTATCCTGATAATGCACATCAGACTGTGTGTTAAGTCTAACAGTACAATCATGCCAACAGCAGATGTTTTGAAATCTTTTTGTTGAACTCAAGCACTAATCTTTTGCAATAAACTTTTAATAACTGTGAAAAAAGTATACACAATAGCAAACAAAATTAATTTGATGCAGGTAGTACTGCACATTTTAGAAGTCACTGTTGAGACCTCATTGTTACAGAGCAGAGAGGTAGGACTAACATACTGAACTTCCTTTAAGTCATTAATACCTACAGAAGTTTCTTCATATTATTACTAATTTATTTATATGTATTATGTATTTTTTAAGAACAAACTATCACTAAACTGACAAGACACTTTACTCCTGTAAAACTGTTCCTTTACTTAAGTGAAGAGAATTACCTTTGAGCATACATGTGACCAACATTTACACTCTAAAATCAGATTCTCTAGAGGAATTTTTAAACTTACTTGACAAGTTGATGAAATAAAGTATCACAGTCAGCTAAAGGTGCTCACTTTCAGAGAACTCTATCAGTTTCAGACGCATTGTTAAACAGCAAATTCAGCCTAAAAGCTTGAAGTTCTATGAACTGAGATGCAAGTTTCTGTACCTCTGTTTTAATGCAAGCTCACAAGAAAACTAGCCCAAACCTTTTTTTGCACAGATATGTATTTAATTCAACATACAGGATCAAACACTGGCAAGACATTTCTCTGTTATCACATCATCTAAGTGACAAGAATAGGCTTAAGAGAGAAAGAAGCTACCATTTATGTTTTGCCTTCCGGTGAAGTCAGACCAAATTAGACCAAAATGAAGGACTACTTTAAAGAAGAAATGTTTGTTCTCCTGTTATGTTCCAGAAGGCTTTTTTGTTCGGCCTTTTTTTTTTTTTCCTTCCTGTGTGTTTTGGTTGGTGTTTTTTTGTTGTTTTTTTAAGGTAGGTTTGAAATGAGTCCCCAGTGTTAAGACCTACAGCTTTTTACACTTATCTTTTTTTAGCCCATTACTAGTTAGATGGCCTCATGGGTCAGAGAAAGTTCCAAGTGAGAGCTGACCAAGTATAACATCCAACACAGGATTTGCAGTAAATCATGCACACAGAATATTAAATGATCAAATAGCAGCAACAATAGTTTAAAAAAAAATAAAATCAGAGAAGTCCATCTAGCATGATAGGTAAAGAAGTGGTTATTAGAACAACAATATGAGGTGGGGCAGGGGGAGAGGAAAATGAAATTAGGAATTAAGTAGATCTGAACATTGTTATTTGACATTTGTGGATAATCAGCTGGCTTAAACCCTATCATACTCATTTAGCCTAGTGCTACAAAGACATGCAAAGTGTTCTCTTCCCCCACAATTTGTGAAGGACTCAAAACTTACATTATAGACAAGGCAGTTAAAACTGATGTTTGATTTGAGTTTTAACAGACACAATAGTTGTCCTATTAGAAAGAATACTAATTCTAAAATCCTTTTTCTAAAAATAGGCTTGGCTCAGCTGAAATATGTTTTAAGTGAGAAGACTTCACAGAGTGATTCAGATTAGATGATCACATTTTAGATTGATAGTAGTCAATCATTCTAAAGTGGTACTTTGGGTATTGCTCAGAAGTCTCTGTAAGTAAAGGCTGGGATAGGGATTCTTCTATGCACGTTTTACTTAGTTTTGGCTAAAGGCTTTTAATGACTTAATTCTTTAGTAAATCAGGTCTTCCATCAGAACTTTAAGAATTATTGGTTCATTGTCCTTCAAAGACAATGTGCCAAATATCAAAACCTTAGATACTAGATATTTGATTATACTAATCCTCAAGTTTCTATCAATTGAGTTGTTTAGCAACATAACATTCTTTTAGGGTTTTATTTGGTTATTTCAGTGTCACAAAAACAATTACCTCTAACCCTGATTTCATGCATATTTTCTGCAACAGTAGAATTCAAACTTCAAGACAGTATTTCATTGTTTACCTGATCTTTATTCCCGGTCCTTTGAGAAGTGATGGCTATAGGGTTTCTGCATGAGATTAGATTTTTGTGTCTAGTTGTTAGGGTGGGTACCTAAAATTCCCAAGTTCTAGGTTCTGTCTCACATTTTTGCAGCATATAAAATACAGTCTGAAGAATGACTTATAAAACTAGACAGTCCTTGGGGTGGTTAACTGCATTAATTTCACTTCTAGACCACCACTTGTTTAGTGACTCATGTTCAGGAATTAGGTGTTCATTTCTTTTTAAATGGCTGTCAGAGTAGACATCAGAGCTTGGTATCTTCACTAACAGAAGCACCTACCAGTAGATAGAATGTCCATAACAACTGTAATGTAGATATCTATACATTTCTTGGGCACCTTTATTAGAGGATTTCCTAGAATTGACTACAGCAGGCAATTTAGGTGGCTTCAGATTCCAACTTTCAACTAGACAATGGTCAGCTTTTACACAAATGAAGCTTTAGTTTGTGAAAGCTGAGTGTTTTGGCTGGGGTTTTTTTTACAGCCCTTGAAGTAAAATTGCTAATTCATTTTAAAAAGAAATCAAGATTGGAGAAGATTTTGGAAAAAAAAAAACAAACCAGGGTGAGGCTTAGCAGCCTCTAACAAACCATATTATGAAAAGTTACAAGGTACACTTGCTCCTTACTCAACTTAATGTCAACATCAGATAAAGGCTGTCTTCATAAATATGGACATCAAAGAACAGGGTCTCAGTGGAAATAGCCCAGGAAATAAATTAATTCTAGTTTGAAGGAAAAGTACCTCAGCAGAGGATAAGACAAAACCAGTAGCTATCATAAACATAGAAGCTACAAAGCGGGCAGAACAAAGAATGCCAAAAAAGGGCTGAGAAAGTACACTCAGCAAGTGGCAAGGAACTAGCTGGTCATAATTCTGTCATTCTTCAAAAAGGCTGAATCTCATCTGGGATCTTCTCTGGACTAGATAGCTTAGAAAACAGGCAGTGATCTTGGAGCATAAAATATGAAGACACCCGGTCTCTCTTAAAACACATTCTGGAAGGGCATAAATAGTATTTATCTTAGTATGTTGCTAGTAAACTATTTCTGGATACACTCTGCTTTAAGAAAAGTACTCAGATTCTTTTTTCAGTCATGGAAAGCAGTTTTATAAGACTATCTGCCAGGAAGCTACAAGATATTAAAGACAAATTAACCTCTTTCAAAAAATCAATACCTTCCTTAAAAAATGGATGACCCTGATTAATTACCATCAAAGGGCATAGTAGGCTACCATTGTCTTACTTTTCATGATTGTAGATCCATGATCAAGAGGAGAAAAACTCTACACTGAATTTCCATAGGTTTTGAATACAAAGATAGTGTAAAATTAATTTTCTGCTGTCAAATGCAAAGACATTTATCATTAATAGCTTGAGAGACAGAACTACTGAAAACAACACTCTCACTACATTGGTGAAGGACTGAGCATGTAAAACTTGTCTGAACCTTTCCTTCTACAGCATATGTTGCTTGCTGCATACACATGGTTTTCACTCACTCTTGTGTGCAACCTAGGTAAGATCTGGCATACACTGTGAAAGATAAGTTCAGTGGCTACTTGACCCAAAAGTCCAAGCAACACTTTCATACATGTTCCTGGGCATCAGCCTGTAAGTTGAGATTTGTCAAAAAAATAAAAATAAAAATTTGACTTGTCTATGAATTAATTCCCTGTTTTGGTTCAGCAACCATGACATTTTTTGAAAATGCAAGTTGAGATACTCATATATGGAAGGTCATCTGAATACTTTCAGCAACAGAACAATACTACGTGTTGGTGGCAAGACAGCCCTTATCAGAAAAGGGACATTTTCTTTCTGGGCCAGATAATCAGGTACTAGGAAGTAGGTATCTTACAAATTAATCTTGAGAAGTTAGTACAGAAATCAGAGAAGGGAAGTTACCAAAGTACATTTGAAGAGGCTGATGGATCTGTTGAGACATCTCAAGTCTGTTGAATAGTTTTGATCTTCAATATTAAAAAGTAAATGAAGAGAAGTTCCCTTTTAAAGAACTTCTGGGAAAGAGTGCTCTACTAGCAGAGATTTAGAAGGGATTTTTCTTTTTAAGGGATCCCTGAGTCAGGAAACAGAAAGAAAAAACAAGCTGTAACTTCAATTAGGAAAACATACCCTTCATTTACAGTTTTCAGACCCCCTGAATGATATGAGCCCATGCTTCCTGAAAACAAAAACTGGTTACCAAAGTGGGACAGATAAATGAAGTAAAATACTACAGATCTTGCACTGGTTCTATCAATTCTTCATGACAGTGGTTCTTCCATGACAGAGCACAGAAGTTTCAGAAAGAAAGAATCAAAGTCTCATGCTGCCTGTAATTTCACCTGCTATTAGAATATTCAAGAGAGGATGTTTGCTATTCAAATGATGAGATGTGATCCACTTTCTGGAATTCATATCCCAGTTAAAGGAGAATAGAGCACAACTAGAGAGACTAAAGGAACAAAAATTCATTATGCAGCAAAGATCCTGCAGCCCTCAAATGAGAGATGTTGGCTGCAGCCAAAGAATGTACACAGAAGCATTGGCTGCAGCTGGCAATGACAATTCCAACTGAACAAGATCTTCCCCAATCAGAAAGTTTTAGAGACTATTTCTTGTGCTTTAAGTGCATTTAAAAAAGAATACTAAAAGTAAATTCAGTAATTGGGTATTACGAGAATCATGCATTGTGACAGTAAACTTGTGTTAAAGAATTTCCTAGAAATGTAGTATGTCAGAGGATTGCTTGACAGTGAAACATGTTTTTAAAAGCATCTACGTAATTACCAAGGGGAAAAACAGCTTGATACACACAATTTTGTCTCCCATGATGGGCTAAAGTGTCAGCTATTCCTTTATGCTCCTCAAACACTTTTTTGATGGGTCCCCTACCTCCACACAAACATTTTCCTACCTGTCCATCACTGTCCTTGATAACCAACAGCACAGGTGTGTCTAATCCCAGCATAGTTCGATACAAAGTCTTCAAGCTCATGCCATGCTTTGCAGTACTGTAGACAAGAGTCCATGGATAGCCAATGGTCCGTGGTGGAAGAGACTTTGTGAGCTGTTAACAAGATAACAACCATCCTCTTATTTAATACACTTTTTACTATTTTTAAGAATATATTACATATAAATGAAAGCTGATTATGTTGTTCTGAACTACAAGTGGCCTTATAAGCTAGTTTAAAACTTCAGACCAACTGTAAAGTTTCACATGCATATTTTCTATCCCTAGTCTCTCAAGCAGGTTTCTTCTCCTAGCTCTACCAGTGATCTGCAGGAGAAGAATGATTTACCAACCAAAGGACCTGTGTCTGGTAAGGTCTCTAAGAGATTTATCTAAAGACAGTAAAACCACAGTTATTCTTGCATAACAATACTATGTCTCAGTACTGGGGAACTGGATCACTCAAGTCAACAGGTAACAAGCTGAATGGTAAAGGATGCTTGCTCTCCTGTTCCTGTGCCTTTGAACATGATCAGCCTTGATCCAAACCTTCAATAAACAAATTTACTGAGATGACTTTGGACTAGACTGCAAGAACTGCAGTGAAAGCCAAGCTGTTTTCAAGAAAGAATGAAATAAGGGCAGAGACACAGAGCAGTGTTGTCGTGGTGTATTCAAAGTTATATTAAGAAAAAAAGCAACAATTTAGCTATGAATTATGTTGTGCTTATGCATTTAATATCATAAAAGGTCTTCTTACTGTTGTGTTTTACACTATGGTCATAGCATTTGTGATACATTAATGTACAATACTAAAAAATGACATATATAAGTTAATACCTTTTCAATTTGTTCTGGCTGTAGTAATTCACTGGGATCGCTAAGATTTGGCCGGAATGCTTCAGGCTCCAGGTCTGTTTTGATATTTGTTGCCTGTTTTGAATTGATATCTTCTCTTGTTGTTATCTACAAAAAGAACAACAAGAAAATAAGTATTCACAATTCTATTAGCAGGAAGGATAAACTTTGCATGTTTAAAATCATGCAGTTACTGATTTACTGTTATGCAATTCCTTCAAAAGTTAAGAAATCCGTTAGATTTGATCTCACCAAGATTTCCACTGCATCCAATAGCAAGCCAGTACTCAACTATATACTAACAATGAATTACACAGACACCTACTCAGAAGAAAGCTATGGTTTTATGCTAAAAAAAATAAAGAAAAGAAAAGAAAGGAAAAAAAAGAGTCCTCATATACAGCTGAAGGACTTCAAATGCTTTTCAGAGGTCAGCTTACACAGTGCTTGCATTTTAATACTAACATAGCATTTACATTAAATGTAATTAAAAATACCAGACAGAAAAGGAACTGAAACTTTAACATGGACATTTCTCAGTAGTTTCTTTTAGAGTACTTGTAAAAGCTTTCACATATACAGTAGACACGTGGAAAGACTGCTGTCAAGGACATTGAGTAAAGCGTCTGAATGGAGCCCTAGGAATATTGCTGCTCCATAAGCTGATCTGCTGGAGTACTTACGGGAATCAAAGAAGAAAGAATTGAGTGGGTGGGGAGGGGAAAGCAGCAGTAATACTTATGCTGCATAGTGAGCTTTGGGGTCTGGCAAAGATGCACTACGCATGAAGATCCTGTATTAGTTTAAAATAACTGCCCCATATATCTACCCTATTGATCATTGTTTAGTGGAGGCCGCAGGCCACAAAACTCATCAGGTATCATAGCTCATGACAGCCTTCTTACCCCAGTCCACATTCACTGGCACTTTCAAGCAAAAGTGCCACATGTTGAGAACTAGACTAGCTGAGACCCAAAAAGGTTTCCTTCTATAACTCTTGCTGCAGGGACAGTTAAAACTTGCTGTGGGGATAGTGAAGTCTGACAGAGGAGTAGGACAAAGTGAAGGAAGTTAGTAACTTAAGCCACTGCAGCAAGACTTATTACAATGTTGAGGGATTTACTAAAGAAAAAAATCTTAACAAGAATGAGTGCATCTGAATAATTGATCAGCCTGAACCAAGTTTTACTGCAAGTCAAACTGTCCAAATTATTTAAAGCCTGAATCCTGAGAATTTTAAGAAAATACCTACCAAAACCCCCTGCCAACTCCAGAATAAGAACCAGTGTTTGCCACACACCTCATACTCTAAACATACAAGACACGATTATGGTATTTCACATACCACCAAGACAAATTTTGCTAAGATTTTGCGAAGAGAGCTTTCTTAGTTAACAAAAGAAAACCCATACCAAAGAAAACTCTGAAATACAGATAAGACTATTTAAACAAATACAGCCACCTGAGCTGAAAAAAAGGATAACCCTTTCCTCTCCACAAGAATTATGGAAAAAGTTACTACCTCAAACTCCTTGTTACTTAAAAATAGGCTTATAAAGTTGAAGTATCAAAGTATATTCATACAGTAACTTAATTACAGTATCAATTCTTTACTCAAGAAAAGGTGCGCTTAAAGAAAGTATGAAGCAAGCAAAAAGCTCAAGCCTTCCATTTTTCAATGGAAGGTAACAAGCATTTCCAATGCACTAATTTCCATATCACAACAAAAAAAAGTATATGCATTTATCCATGCAGCTTCATGTACAAAAAGATGACCTACAGACTGCATTATAGACTGCTATCTATAAAACATGTTATTTGGCAATCCAACTCTTTTCCACCTTAAATGCCTTTCATCCACCATATACCACTGCTTCAACTCCATAAATGTTCAGCACTGTTCAAGTGTACAGCAGAAAGCTTATTCATTTTGTTATTTTTTAATTCTGATTAAAGTGCACCATGCAAAACATGAATAATTTGGATTGAAGGGAGGGAGTGGGTTGAGGTTTTGGGTTTGGGGTTTTTTTTGTTTGGTTTTTGTTGCTGTTGTTGGATTTTTCTGCCTTTTTAAATTATTCTTACACTAAAGCAACTTTCTTCTAGGAAGAACACTGCTTTATAGAAGTGGACAAAGATGTGTCTGTTCAAAGGTATCTGTTTGACAGAATGCAGTGTAGTTTTGAAACTTGGAAATTTATTTTTCCCACTAAACTTTGACAGAGCAGACTGACCTGTAGTCAGATTCCAGGGGCTTCTGAGGTTAGTAACTGCCATGCAGTCTACACACAAACACTTATATGGCCTCAGAGAAGACAGTTTTTTATAGTCTCCAGCCCATCACACCAGTTTTTTCAAGTCAGTCTAAACCCTAAGTTTGGGCATTCCAGGTGAAAGGTATTTGGAAAGAGCTCTTGCACTTCCAGGATATTAATACAAGGATTCTCCACGACCACCTGCCAGAAAGAGAACTGTTTTGTTCTCAAGTGGGAATGAAATTTTTTTTTGCAAATTTCTTATTTTCACATAGAAGTAGAACTGCAGCTTTTGGGTTCATGCTCATTATTGCTTTACGTAACTGTACTACTTACAAAACATTTTAAAGCAATTAATTACTGATTATTAAATAAACGGAAGTAAAAGAGCTAAGAAATTGTTTTCTTATGTGTAATTACATAACAGGTGAAAAAAAAACAAAGTAAAAAAACAGAACTGAAACGTTTTAGTTTCAGCAGCCAATTACTACAGGAAGACAAAATACTCAATACTTCTAATGAGTTCTGAGCTATGCTTTCCATCAGTAAGTTATGTATGATGTAAACAGCAGCTAACAATTTTATAGCTGTCAAAGAACTAAGAAACACCTAAAGAGAATGCAAATACCAGTTTAAGTCCATATCAGTAAACCTTCAAAAATCTGAAGTACTGTTTTCGAAGTATTGCTTTTGGAACAGACAGCTCCATGTGTATGACCTTTGCCGTATCGAACTGCCTCAGTCACCTGCTTGTATAATGGGAAAAATACTCACCTATTCCACAGAAGCTGTGAAGCTTCATGCTTGCCAAGTACTGCGAGATTCTTGATGAAAGATTCCTATACAGAATTAAACACCCATGCAACAAAGTTTTGGATTCTTCACCTGGTTTGCATTCTTTTTAGGAAAGCTTCCACCTAATGCAACACACCAGTCTAAAGTGGAAGTTAAAACACATCACTCCAAGACAAGCAGTACCGAGAACAAATTTTCAAATTCTGACAGAAAATTCCTGTTTGAAGGTAATAATTCCATCATAAAATTACTGATTCCATCATAGCATTGCACAATTAAATAGATCCAAAACAGAGGAATTTTCTGCTGGATCCTTGTAGTGCACAAGACAAACCCACCGAGTGTGGGACTTGCCCTGATCAAAGACACTACAAAGAAAGATGTTTTAGTATCTGGAGACGGGGTTTAAACTACTGAAGAGGGCACCTGGAGACGTCTGCAGAGTGTGCGCAGTTCTTCGCTATTTAGAGCATCGATCCTGCGGTGATACTCAGCCACTGACACTACCTGAATATGGAGACAGGAAGACAATAATTCCACTGACAGTTGAAGAAAAGTAAAAAGTAAGAAAGAAAAAAGTGGAGGAGAGTTATGAAGGTAAAATGTGCAATGATAACAAACAAACAAGAAGTGCTAAAAGATGTTTGTTTCTGCAAGGACAATGCACATGTAGGTGATTTTAGACGTATGAGTAGACACAGCAAAATTACAAATTAAACACTCATGGCACTAGCATTCAGATATATCTCACTGCTCTAGGATGAATATAGAACTGATAAAGGAGTGCATAAAGTTACCAGTATCAGGATGCTAAATCTGAGTTGCATGCCTTAACTCAAACTCTTCCACCCAAAGTCCTCTCAAACACTCTTTCCACCCAGATTAATGAATCCTGTGAACCTGGTTTGCTTTCCCAGATAAAGACTAGAAGCAAACCTCAGGCTTCTCAGTAGGTTCTGACTCTTCTATCTGGCAGTGAAGATACAGTTAAGGTCAAGGTAGCAGGACTAAAGTTTAGTAACTCCCCAATACTACCTTACAATATCTTTATCCTGGACTTTCTATTCACCTCCAAAGCTTCAGGAGCTGCTCATCTGTCAACACATTCACTCCAAATGGCACCTCTACTTTGGCAGGAGGTGTACAGCCAGGAAGCCTTTAGTCAGAAAGCTCTAGGACATGCTGCTCTGGTGCAACAAGCTGGCTAAAGGACTACAACAGTCATTTTGATGTAACTACAGCCGATAATGTGATTTTGAGAACAACTCAAAATCATCATTTGTATGAAAGCAGCTTAAAACAGCTGGTGGAGAGATTAAATGGATGTCCCATGTAGTAAGAGTGTATTAAAAACTTCTAGAGCCTACCACAGTGCAAAGGAAGATAACCACAAGTCCAGCAGCTCCCCATCTACCTGCCCCTACTACAAGGAGTTTGGCCAGATACTCGCCACTGTCCTGAGTACAGAGCCCACAGTCATGCATGACTGGCTCTTGAGCAGCGATGGTTCACTCTACCCCATGCAACTGCAAGGCAAGGAAAAAGGAATACTTGTGACATCCAGTTTTATTACTGAATAATCAGTAATTACTAGCACTCAATTTATTTCCACCATTTCCATTTTCTACTGTTCTCTTAAAAATATCAAGAAAATTGTTGTAAATTGTATTGCTTTGTGCATTCTCAGAGTCAAGCAGCTATATGCAGAGCTTTAACAGTATTCCACCCAAGCATGTAAGTGATAGTGTAGTTTTATCCTTTTATTTCCTATGGCAGTTCATTGCAAATTACATTGTTCACACCACCAGCACCTTATGAATGTAATCCTGAAAAGCAATAATGTGAGGACCCTTTAGCCTTGATGCTTCTTTAAGCTCAGCCCCTATCACAAGAGGCAGGAGTTAACTTACAATAGGCCATAAATGTGTGGTTACTTAAGGAGATTCTTGAAAACAAACCAAACCAAACCCTAAACAAAAAAACCCCAAAACCAAAATACCCACCAAACCCAAACTCTCATCATCCCCAATACCATTATATAGTTGCTGTTTCACATACTGGAATGCAAACAGTTTTATAGGCAATGCCATCTTGCCTTCACCCTGTCAAACACCTACTCTATCACCATCCCACACCTGGGAACTGCTTATTAACCCTTTTGGTGGGTGATCAAGATCTGACACACCTTTTCATATGCCATGGGGGTGCCTGCATCCTCAGAACAGCGCGCACAAGGTGTTCTGATAAATTTCTTACCTGAGAGAAACATGAATACTTTTCCAAGTATGTACACAATAATAGCTCCTTGGCATCCTGAACCTGTTGCACACTGTCACATCGCAACTTTACATCTGTTTTGTGAACAAAAGCCTGCATAGTGGCAGACCACTGGTATGCAATGGCAAACATCATAAATAGCATGTCATAGAATGTCAAATTATCAACAGAAAAATTAAGGGCAAGGAATCCATCCTCTCAAAACCCAGTGCTTGTTTTAAGCATGCAGTCCATACTAAATTCTGAGTAAACCACAAGACAAACTGTCTTAAGGTCATCCACTCATCACTGAATTAGGCTTTAAACGAGTACATTGAGATACCTCAACAGTTCAGCTACTGTACCTGACCTTCTATAAAATACTTACAGTTTAGGTCAACATGCTTTACTGTTGCTTTGCAGTAGACAAGATTATGCACTTCAAGATTCGTAGCTCAATTAATCATAAAGTCATTTATGTCTAAGCCTACCAGCAACTACCTTCTCCAATTTCATTCAGGAATTGATTTGAGATGTATCTTGAAAACAGCTAGCATTTTGTCCCTGCAAGGCTGGAGAGGGCTGTTTTGAAATATTAGTAGTATCTTTAGTTAGAAGTTTATTCTGTTTTATAACCTGGTTTAATTCATAGTCTGCTTATGCTGTTTCCTTTTCCATCAAGATTTCTTCATTTTCCTTCTTTGTAGTCATATTAATCCTCTATTCTATTTCACCAAGCTAAATAAACCAGTGATTTTCTTCCCTTCCCTCTCTGCCCCTACGTCAGCTGTTTGTTCTCCTGATCACTCCAGAAGCTACTTTCTACCTCGATTTCACTTTGAGCTTTCATTCTTTAGCACAGAACTTCATTAGTTTTTTCACCCAGCATTGGGAATACCTGCAAAGCAAGGTCTTTCATTCATGAAAGACTAATGCAGTTTTGTATGCATCATACCGGACTGTGGTTTTCAGTACAGAATGTTTCTTTGTAATAAAATTCTTTCATTTTTGGGCAGGTAGCAGTGGATGCCATTTATCGGTATTTCACCAGGGCTTTTGATTCTATCTTATGGTAGCCTTACAGTCAAATCAATTATGTATCAAATGCGTGAAGAACAAGGCTGAAAAACTAGCTGAAATGACATGGGATATATCCTTAGAGATCTCATAATACCTGCTCTATTCATAATAGCAACATTGATGAGAAAACATGGGATGAGTCATATGACTCTTGTAGCTTGAATGCCTTTGAGATTGACCCTGCAGACCATGCATATGTGAGTTAACCACTTAGCAGAACACACAACAGTTTTAATATTTAATGTAATAAGTCAAATTGAGGGTTTGCATACTAATGATTCAACCAATCAAGAGGCTTAGGATTCTCCTTATGGAAAAACTCATGTTTCTAAACCTTTTTTTTCTGAAAGTATGTCAGAGTACCTAACTCTTGCAACCTATGCTGGCATACACAGTGAGCAAAACAGAAATCAAAATTCCTAATATGGAATTTTTTTGTCCTTCAACAATACACATGAAAATGCAGTTACAATTGTTTGAATGTCCATGAAGGACAGTTTGCCATGCAGATGGTGACACATCAGCCCTTTCAGACACTGGTCATATCAGTCTGCTATATGTAGGTGTAGACATGAAAACTGCTTACACCAGCGAGACATTCCTCTGCCAGCTTAAAGCCACGAGTGACCAACACACACACACCTAATGCATGTTTGCTAACAGGGCAGTGTAACTGCCACCCTCAAACCAAGAACACCTAAACTTTCACAGTTAACAAGTAGCTGAAACTGTCTCCTTAGAGAAAGGGAGCATCTTATCAGAGCTGAACATTGCTTCTGAAAGATAAGAAAGGAGATTGTGTAGCGGTATAAGTGGTTCTCTTCAACATGTTATTTATACCCTCAATTAACTGAATATGAAATAAAAAGCAAATATTAAGAAAGAGAATGAGAGCTGAACAATTTTACCTTGAATCTTAATACTTCTGTGTAAAGTCAGGTGAAGCTTCAGGAACGTTATTTCTTCAGAGTCAAAAAAAAGTTTCACCTTTAAAGTTACAGGATATTTAATTGAAAAAAAATGAATGCCAATGTAATTTTCTTAGGCCATTTACAAAGTTACTGCAAAATACAGTCCATCTCCAATTGATCAGTAAATGGGGAGGGGAAGAAGGGATCAAACCCTTTCTAAAGGCTGTAAATATCTTCAGATGAAAATAAAAAGGTGCATTTGTGAACTGAATGCTGTTATGTATATTTTAAGAGAAAACACTAACTATTTTTCAGACAAATTTCATTTCCTCCCAAAATGTTAGACACTGCTTGAGAGAAAGCAATATCGAAGAAGCAGTCTTTGCCATCACGAATACGATTATCTGGGACATATTGATTACACTACAATAATGCATTAATACACGAGGTTTACCATATCTGATAAACAGTTTTAAGGCATCATTCTGAAAAAAAACTAAGACTAATTTAATTTGATTAATTTTTAATGACTATGGCTGCAAAGCTAACCATTTCCGGTCTCGTGTGGTTTTCTGCCAGTTCAGCTCCCTCTCACTCTACTGGTGACAAGGAAAGGAAGGTACAAGAGCTCGCCATTTTAAGCAGAGGAAAGGGACTGGAGAGTCACAGCAGTCCCCTGAATTGGCTGGTGCTGTGGTTCTTTCTCTCTTTCAATACCTTTAAAACTGGCCATCTTGGTGTATGGCACACCAAGGTGTTTTCCAGAGCAGGGACTGAAGAGCTGAGTATGTTACATGATAGCAACATTCTCCCTGTGACCAGTATTGTCCCCCCAGCAGGATGGGCTGTTGAACATCTGCCTCAAAGTGCTCTAAGCCCACAGCAACTGTACCAAGCCATAATTAACATATACCAAAGACAAATTTAAACATCTGCAATAACCAGAATTAAAAAAATAAACTTGAGAAGAATGCAATCAAAGCCTGCAGCACACAAGTGTTACACCGAGTCCAGAAACCTTTATAACAAGCTTTTTTTCCAAGATATGAAAAACCACTATTTTGAGCGATATGATAAAGCCATCAAGAGAACTAAATTTACATGGGAAACATTAAACAAAGTTTAGGATGTTTGTGCAAAGAACTAAGAATTAGATTTATGAAAATTACTTTCTTAAAGAGGCAAGTCAGGCAACTTAACTCACTTTGTCCAAAGAAAAAAACATCTGTAGCGGCATCACCAATAAAACCCAGCTCTCTTGCAAAACAATTTAAGGAAGTTTCAGCACTATCAAGCAGAGAAACCAGAGGTTCAGTGTGTCTGGTGCCTGACCTCAACCTGCCGCTCCAGGAGAAGGCAGGCTGAACAAGGTTACATCTCAGTTCTGCTAGTGCCATGCAGAGATCCTCTCAGGTATGACAAGAAAGTACCATACATGCTTAGAAGCAGGTAACAATCACAGCCCAGCATGGAAACATTTGTCTCTTCCTTTAATCAGAAAAAGGATCAACTAAGATCAGATTGCACAGACCATTAAAAACATACAGAGAAAACATAAGCCTCTACTACTCATTTGTTTTCCTTCAGCTTATAATCGACCTTCTCAAATGTTCATCTGCTACTGTATTTTGACGGCATTTGTAGAGAGGCCTAGTATTTCACAATTATAAAAAAATGTAAACAATGTAACACCTCATAATTAAATGGAAGATCTAGTCGAGGCATGATGCATAAACCCCCTAATTATTTAGGACAGTGGGTAAGGCAAATAACTGTCATCAAGGAAAGGTTCTGGGCTTAGTGATCAGTGTAAGAAAGTACTGGATTGCACTCTACTTTTTTATTTTTTAAAGATACTCAGATCATCAGTTCACTCTATTACTGCAAACAAAATTCAGTATGGAAAGCTGACTTCAAAAAGATCTTTGTAGCAAGCAGTATTAGTGGACTGATGCAGCCTTACAGTTCTGACATCCATAGGGATGAAATACTAAATTCTTATCTTTCCCATGTAAGCCCCTATTATTATATCTCCATAATAGCCAACCTACAGCCATTAGCTTACCAACTACAGTTAACCAATAAATCAAGAACCTCAGAAGTCATGCAAGTCTCAAATCATTCAAGCTATTAAAACCAACACCACTTTAATTCCCTTTGCATAATATCTTAAGAATACAAAAGCCAAAGGTAAGTTTTCCTTGGTTTTGTCACCTTTGGCTATGCTGCCTATCAAGCTCTGCAAAGCATTCCAACAAGCATTCCCACAGAAGGCAATCCACCTTTTGTTCTCTTGCATTGTCTGATGTCTTTCATCTGAAGTGCTTTGACAGAAAGAATGATTGCCTGCATTTTTGACATTCTAGAAACTTACTGGCATCTCTTGTGTTGCAGTACAATAAAGAGACACAGTAAATACCAAACAGATTTACTAAAACAAGTGGGAAGCCAACATTACTGGCTTTTTGAAGGGGAAGCATAATGCATTGGTTAGTCACCAAAATTTTCATTTCTTATCCTGGGAAAGTATCGAACCCCTACAATGCTCAGCTCAAGTTTACTCTATCACCGTGAAAATAACAAAGGCCTTTCAAGTAAATAATCCAGGGTGATTTAGTTGTTTCAAGCAAGCATTGTTGTTTTATTATATCACTCTTTTTGGTCCAGCAATTATGTTATTTCATGTCAGGAGGGTTTTCATCCAAATTTCAGAACAACCATTAATGAAACATTTAGTCAAAAACGTGTATTTCATATATGCTGCCAGTCTCTTTAATGCTTCCCACTTTGTCTTGCATAACAAAGAAGTAAGGGTACCAATACTCTTTCCCTCTTTTGTATAAGAAGGTTACACTTGCACATTAGCTTTATGATCATTCATTGAAGGAAAAAAAACCCCCCAACTTCAAGAATAGAGCATGTCTTGTTGACATAGCAACATTTTAAAAATATTCCCATCTGTAGATACTTCTATACTCTTTTTTTCTGATTTGACTTGTTTTACACATTAAAATAACCCATTCTCTACTTCTCTCACAGCAGAGAAGATTCTCATACAGTCTTCTTTAATTCAACCTCTTCTTAAGAGCTGATACCTATTGCTTTTATTAGCATAGTTGGACTCTGGCTAAAATAAAGTGTTCATCCTAAGAGAAATAATTGTAACAATCGATACTACTACTTTTTTAATTAGCTGGGCAAGATCTATCTATGTATCTACATATATAGATATATACTAAAGAAAACATTCTTGGTAAACTTCAGATACCTTTTACACTGCTACAGGGTATGCTCAAATTACATTTGAGTTAATTTAGGAATTGCATCTTGATTCTATGTTCCATTGCCACAGAGGAAAATGAAGAACCTATTATTTAAAAAAATATTTTGTTAGTTAGGAACACACGTTTACAAAACAAGTTGTTGTCACATGAGATTTTCATATTCTGCAAGTAGCCTGGCTACAAATAAAGATCAAAATAAAACCCAAAGTCAACAGCACCTCCAAAAGTATGCACCAAAATTCAGAAATCTAACTCTCAAAAAGACGGTAAAAAGCCTGTCACAGGCAGAGTCTGAATAAAAAGTATCTTCCAGATCTACCAGCTGGTAAAAGCATAAAAATTACATTGTCAAGATCACTTCCTCCCTCCCTATCCCCAAGGTGTTACTGTTTTGCAAGTCTCACTGAGAACCATTTCCTTTACATACTACTAGAAATACAAGCCTTTTTGGGGAAAACACCACTGAAAAACCACCACAGTTACTTTCTTAAATCTAATAAACTGTAAAAACAGTGTTATTGGTCTCCCCCTTCATTATAAATGTGAGAGTGGGACTACAGCAGATTCATTTCCATCCATTTAGGAGTATTATCAGACCTTCATATGGTTGAATGACTTCTGAAAAGGTTTAATCAAATGGTAGGAGATTTACACTTTTCTAATTAAATGCCAGTGCAAACTACTGTTCACAGTATTTAGCTATAAATCACATTTTTGTTGGAAAAAAAAAAAAAAGCATTACTCCAAAAGGAAAAAAACCCAAACATTTTAAACCTGCTGAACCCCTTAATGCTCAAAGTAGTTCTTCTTGTCTAATGCCAACGTAATACCAGCAATTAGGTTATGCACCTAGAAGTAATGAAAATTTGTGACTTAGCATCCTGTTTACACATTCAAAATTTAAACTTCCAGAAACTGTCTCTGCACCACAACATTACAGGAATGCAATAACAGAAATGAACATACTACACTGAAAATTACCAGAGCATATTTATGATTAACTGGCTGATGCTTTCTTCCCTTCTTCCCATACCAGAGACGAGACATTTCCCTTCTAAAACCAAAATGAGACTAAAAAAAGAAATAAAAATTAAAATAATAATAATAAAAAATTCATTCAAGGCTGTTTGAAAGCATTCTCTGTACCTGCTGTCAGTTCCAGGCACAGGCAGAGCCCCCACGACGGTGACAGAATAGTTTGCTAGACACACACATTTGACTGACATGGCAGGGAACAAATGAACGAGTGTACAGTAGGGGGATGTATCGCAAATGATGACGGTACAGAAGAAGAAAGGTTTCCTGTATTCAAGTGTGGTTGCAGAGCACTAGTTTGTTAAAAAGGCTAAAATATTTAAAGACACAGAAAACTTTTTAAATTTTTTTTATACAATACTGAAGTATACAAAAAAAATCCCCAAGAACTGCTTGCAATATTCCGTTACACTATAATTGTTCATAAACAAGTTCTAATGGTAACAAACTTGCACTCAATATTAAAATAATAGTTTGTGTTACTTATGTTGACAACCGTATATAAACCCTGTCAGTTATTTCTTATGAGTCCAGAACCAGTTGAAAGAGTGGTGAAGTTTTTTTAAAAAATATTCTTTTTAAAAAAGGTCTTAAAGCATTCGGGAACTATTAGCTTCACAGCATTTTCAGTTTTGTAAGCAACAAGAAGAAAACAAATCCTTTTGTCTACAAGCTAAACTTCCTGTATGGGTTAAATGCTAGTCGCAACAATAAAGTGTTTTTGGAATCATGATTTAATTTTTTTTTCTTCTTAAGGAAGGATGTTTATTTAAACCAGTGTGTGCAGCAGTAATACACAGAGTAATCCTTTGAGAATTTCCTTGTAGTAGCACTTATGAGGCTTTTTTATTTCTTCCCTCCCTCCTCCGAAAACATCCAGTGCTTTGAGTCCTGGGTAAAAGTACTAAATAGGCCAGGGCGGTGGCAGGCAGCATCACAACAACATTAAAACACTGCTCACTCATGCTGTTGCACTGTGATCTAAAAGCCAAGATGCCCAAGCAGAGAAAACCAGTACCACAACTTGTACTTAACTACACTGCAGACTGTGCACTGAATGCCTCACCTTGCATTAGTATCTAACTCAATGTAATTCAGATAGATTTTACTGAAAAGAAAAACATTTCATCCTTCTTGGGAGCTGGTAACTCTAAAAATCAATTTGTTCCAATTTATGAAAATTATTAAGGTTGCACGTAAGAACATTTTTATCACTGGGACATTGAAAGCTAGGATTTAGGAAACTCAAATATATAATATTATACTAGATACACAGTCAAATGGTGTAATATTTAAGCAATAAACCATACAGCCATTTATTTGATTTTTTTTAATAATAAGCAAGCTTATACTGATGTAAAGCAAGAACAAAAAATGGACAGCCTTAGAACTGTTTCAAATGAGGCGATTACAATCGATATAGAAAAATAAGATGAGCTACAACCTTCGCCCCTGCCCCGAGTCTGGCAAATCTTGAAAGAATGGAGAGTATGCAGAAAAACTATTTCAAACTTATCTCTAGACATGCACATTCTAAGCGAAAAAGCAAAAGCTAGCCACACAACTCCCTCCCCCACAGCCTATTTTAGCAGTCTTTTTTTCCCCTCCCCCCGCTTTTTCCCCCTCAGAAAAAACAAATTCCTCCCCAACACTAGCCAACACACTGTTTCTCCAAAACCAGGGGAGAAAGAAAAGAATCTGCGCCATCAGGCAATTTTTTTATTCCAGAGCACTTAATCTTAAACAATTCAAACAACTTACTTGGATGTTTTTAGCTTCTCTCTAGATAAAACCGGCTCCTCGCACAGCTTCTCCAAAGGATTTTAAAAACTTGCTCAAAAGAAAAGGGAGCAATAAAGTTCTTAGACGTGACAACTCACTTTTTCACTTAATTACAGTCGCAAAGTTAAAGGGAATAAATGCACCAGTGACTCTGTCAGACCTCCTGCCAGTCTGTTTTGATGTTCGGACTGGCAGCAGCAGCAGGAGCAGCAGCAGCGCCCGCAGGCGGCAGCTGCCCTGCAGCTGGGAACATCTGCTGGAGGGGGAGGGCGGCGGCGGAGCCAGCGGGGCAGGAGAGCCCCGGCACCACCACGGAACGCTGCCGCCCTCAAAGTGGCAAAAGCCTTCTCTTGTGACCGACCTCCACCCCAGCCCTTTAACAGCCCTTTTGCCGAACTGGTGGAAGGTATATTTCTATCAGCCAAAGAAGCCCACACAAGAAGCCTGATCCCAGGAGCCTCCCTTAATAAAAGATAAATAAACTGTCCTTTTGTGCATTTGTGGGTTACACCACTGATCTGCTGATTTGAATCAGAAGCTCATATCTTGTCGCTAATTAATATATGCCTTGCCATAAAGAGTTCTTAATTAAAAAGATTCCAGAGAGGAGTATCGGCTCAGACCCGACATGTGTGCAGAACACCACCGAACACTTAAGAGCATCCACCCGTTTGCTACCTAGACAACAGAGCAAACCAAAATGTATCTAATTACACTGAATGATAATCTTGTTACTGTCATTCTTAGTTTGTAATCAAGCTAAATATCTCTACACAATCAATGTTGGAGGCAGAAGCCCACAGTCCTTTCAGTAACTGTTACTCACAATGTAGTTTCTTCTAATAAACTAATCTGCCTTAAAAAAATATTAAAGTAGCAGCAGAGAAAAAGGAGAGTGCCAACAAATACAGGTACATCTTTTGAAATGTCTTATTTCCACTCCAAATCAATTATCTGGTTCACCTTTTGCCATACCAGATTTAAAGTTATCTGCTGACAAGATCTCATAACCCTGAAACAGGATAGTAAGTACACTAACTCTCTCTAAACTTGAGCAGGAAGACTGGATGCCGGGTGTGGAAGAACATCTTCGCAGTTTGATTAGATGGTATTACTCTGTTTCGAGTAGCTAACACAATGTCCCGATACCACAACAACGGAAGAGTTGTGATGTTGAATTCTACAATCCATATATTTAATATGCACGCTTTTTGAGCAATATTACGTTAGTAAAAAGTAATTTATTTCCCCTGTTCCTTCCCTCTCAAGGGAGGGAGGTTTAGCCCAGAGAGATAGGGGGGCAGGGGCCATAATTACTCAGTTTCTTTAGAACTTGCTGTTGATTCCACATGAAGCAGCCACGTAGATGACCGGGTTTTGTGATGAAAAGCACAAATGTGGTGCACTGAAGATAAGCATCCCCAAGTCTCTCCTGAGAAGGCTATATATGAGGCATATGTATAAAATAAGATTATTCTCGGAACTTAATACTCCAATTTCAGAAGCAGCCCTGAAAATTGAGTAAAACATAAATCACAGGAAGCAGATTGTGTAAATCAAGTGCCTCAGTGCAATTCATAAGTCATTTGCATTGTTGACTGACAAAAAGAAAGCTTGTTTTTATGCTTTGTATTGGTTTGCCTGGGAACAAACAAATCAATAAGCAATGACAGTAGTTTCACTTTCAGTAGCCTATCTACTTGTTAGAATGTATTTTTAAAGAGACAAGATTGCTATTTAATTACATCTAACAGGAATGTTTCACAGATTATAATAAGAAGTCCCATCACCAAAGAGCCGAAAAGAAAAAACTGAAAGCTGCCTCAAGCAGTGTTTAAAATAGTGTAGTTTCAATACACATTAGTATAATATGACAGAAAACAACTCCAGAATTATAAACTCTGTTATTTTTAAATTTAGAATAGCATTATACAGCTCTGGTAAGAGATGTACATCCTGTATGCTTGAGCCTTGTATTATAGTTTTAGGGCATAAGTTGGCAAAAATTTCAAAATTAGGAAGACACCTAATTTAGATGCTCAGGCCACCTAAATTGTCATCTTTGGAAGGAATCCCACTAGGTGAAAGAAAGGCAGTTTCATATTTTGATGATATAAGGCATACAAAAGTCAGATTAATTAAGGTCTGGCTTATCTTTATAAGAGGGAGACAAGTTCTGTTTGGTACAAAAAGCCTTTCAGATGACTAAGAGTGCCAAGTTCAGGAGTAATGAAGTTAGAATGCAGTTTAAAAATAAAAAAGCCCCAAAAATCAGGTACTTGCTCCTATGCAAAACTAGTACTTTGTCTTCTAGAACAACTAGATCTTTAGAAAAGTTGTTGCAGGTGAAGGTAACATGGGATTACCCTTATCTGATCCCTTTCCCTTTTACTGCTACAAGAAACACACTAAACAGTATAAAAGTCATCACGTGTGGCATCCAGTACAACAGGGACTGGCCCAACTTCTTAGTTGGCTGATAATGTTTCCATAAGAAAGTAAGTCTAATTTGAGAAGTCATCCTTTGTTTTCTTTCAACAGCTTAGGAGAAGGGGAAGGAGAAAAAAAAAACAACAAAAAGGCAGTTTTCCATCCACAAAATTTTCCTCAGAATTTTCAAAGGTACACTGAAAGCCATTAAGAGACTCAAAGGCACAAGCTTTTTAGTTGAATGATTCTGCTTCAACTCTTAGCAGAGGGACTGCCCCAGTTCTCTCTATTAGATACATGAAATAAGCATCAATTACAATTCCACATTCATGATTTCAACTACAGGACAGCTCCACGTAAAGAAAACACCTGAATTTCATTTACAAGTTATAAATAGATTCCAAATAGATTAAGTAGAGAAAATAGAGCAAAGCAACAAATATCCTATGCATGAAGTTAAGAGAGTGCGCAGTATTTGCTCAAGTTCATTGCAAAAGCAAGAATGAAAGTTACCAGCCTCTACAAAGGGCATTGCATTATGTTAATGGGCACCAGAGTCTCTCTCTTCAATCACAAAAGTTAATTTAACAGAAACATTTCTAAGTATTGCACATGCCTGCTGAAATTCAAGAGCCCCTCATCCTCTGGTACAACAGCAAAACCTACTAAACATGCTTGTTAATGCACAGCAACACATGCATAGTGACACATCCAATTTCTTAACAGACAATGCATGATATAAAAACCAAACAACAATCTAGCTTATATACCCCATATACTATCATAAAGAGACAACCTTTCAAGAAACATATTGGAAAAATATTCTTATTTTGAGGGCTGTTAATGTGATGCATCTTTACACTTTGTGTGCAGTGTTTCATTCAAGAAGCCTACAACTTCCAGACTTCCTCTTCTCTGCTGACCCAGTATTATCCAGCTTGTCATACAGCATTACGATCATACCATGTTTTAAAATGTGAGACACAAAAAGCAGCTGTTTCACTAGCATACGAGCACTAAGTGTAGAGTAGGGAATAGAAGCAAATTTATAGAAAAAAACATGATTAAGAATACAAAAGCTTAAGACAGCAGTGCATACTGAAATGGAAATGCCCATTTTAATATAGAAACATTGTAGGTTACAGTCCAGATCCAATAAAGATCTTAAGCACCTATGTCCAATACTCTAATCTTGAAAAACCTTCTTCAGATGTTACCTGACCAGGAGACATAATCACTGTTTGTGACCTCCATGTTTCTACAAATACACAGAAATATAATTTCTAGACACTCCTGAAGTTACAGTTTTGTTAATGTTGCAGTGTTGAGTGTCTAACTCAAATACCATTTCAAGAAGGCAGAACTTCATTTGCAACTAATGGCTTGATCTAGTAAACATTTTCAAACCATGTCTAAAGTCCCAGCTGAAGTTCAGTTTCACAAGTGAGTATTACAGACTACTGCTTTCCAGAAGTATTATATTTTCTACAGAAATCTAATATGCAAAATAAAGGCAATGATTATGAAATACAAACCCAGTGAATCTGAGAAAAATAATTTGCAAATATCTATCAAGTCATGCTTTGTTTTGGAAGTCAACTTCTAGACAGCTTTATATCAAACAGATTTTCTGTATTTTCCAAACAATTTAAAAGCTGCTAGAAACAATAATACAGATGAATTTCCAACTACTTTAAGACCTTCTTGCAGGTCCTAAGACAAGAAACTTCCTGTTTTCAAATATCTTGTGGATGAGCATTTAGATTTATGTGGACCTGAAGTATGACTCAATCCTGAATAATAGCAATAAATACAACCAAATAACAGGGGGAAATGGGGAGGGAAGGAAGAATCAACACTTTAAATAATTAAGATTATTCTAGTACAGAGCAATTCTTCTGCTTCCTTAACAGATTTCATGTTTAAATAGGAACTGATGTCCTTAACTGATTTCTTCACAAGTGCCCAAGATGAAATTTCTTCACCACCTCTGAAACTTTTAGCTGTGGCCACACTCAGTAATTTTTTATTTTTTATTTTTTGCATCAATACTCTGATGACCAGAGATCTGATCCATCAGTATAAATCCTGTATTTCCAATATTGCATGATGATAAAGACACTTAACAGCTGTAGCACCTAAGAAAGATATTGTTTTGATTGTTCTCGATTCAAATACGGAATCTAAAGCTAGATTAGCAGTCTGTGTCAATAAGTCATTATCACATAATGAAATAAAAAGTGCATTTATACACATACAGTCAATATAACGGTGCATCCCAGTTTTCCAGCGGCCTATTAAAAACTTAACTACTTAAAGAAAACAACAGACCAAGTCCCTTTACTGTTCAAGGAATGTCATTAAGTTTAAGAATTAGCTTCACAAACCAACAGATGAAGTATTAAATGAGCAAACTAAGGTATTCTGGTCTCTAAAATTTCTTTTCCTTCTCCCCCTCCCCCCCAAGAGACCAACTAGTCTTTTAGTTAGATACAAATAGAAGGTGCAAAAATTTTATGATAAAACTCACATGGGAAAGGCCAAATTGTGTCATTTCTCCTTTATGCACTAATGTTTCTTATGCAAGTAGTCACTTCCATTGTTTCCCCTCTAATGCCCTCTTCCCTTGTTAGAGCACAGCGGTTTCCTTTGTATGTAGCATTATTAAAACTGTAAAAACCTTGCTTGGAAAATTAGTTTCAGTTGTCCTTACTCCCCAGATATGATAAACTGATTCTCTGAAGATTTTAACTGAGGCACTGGAACAGGCTGCCCAGAGAAGTTGTGGATGCCCCATGCCTGGAAGTGTCCAAGACCAGGCTGGATGGGGCTCTGAGCAACCTGGTCTAGTAGAAGGCGTCCCTGCCCATGGCAGCGGGGTTGGAACTAGGTGATCTTTAAGGTCCCTTCCAACTCAAACCATTCTATGATTCCATGATTATTTACATGTGCATGCCAACTTCTGTAGAAAAATATTTGAGCTTATCAGCACACTTTATGTGCACACAAATTCAGTGGAAAGCTGATTTATGTCATTTAACTCTATACTAGATCCCTGATATGGTTAATGACTTTTACATGAGTACTGTTTTCCATGTCTTGTTCCTCCAGTGGTCAAATTCAAAATGCCACCTGCCACATCATACAGCAACAGCAGTGGAAACAAGCCCGTCAAGGTTTTACAATCCGTTTTAGGAAAATGATAGTAGAATAACTGGATAATTGGAATTTCTGGGACTGAGGAATCACAGAGATATCACTTACCACCACCATCTTTTTTTTTTTTTTTTTTTTTTTGAGAGTGCAGATTTTTTTTCCTGAATTACAAAAGTTGAAGAGTCTGCAAGAAAGGTTATAGAAAATAATGCATACTAGGCAGCACTTAGAACCTTTCTTCAAGTTGTTCTATGATCAACTGTGGTTCATAATTTGTGCTCTGATCTGTTGGGGGTTTTTTTGTTTGGTTTTGTTTCTTTTTAAATATACAATGTATACAATACATACAATGGAATATACAATATGTAATATACAATATATTAAATATACAGTATATACAATGGAATAATATTTATGCTTTGCAGGGAATGTGAACAGCACTTCTTTTAGAAAAGCAATCTTTTATGCAGCCATAAGAAACTATTTGGCATTATTTTATCGAAACAGGAAATAGCTGTGTTACTTGAAAACTCATTTCTCAACCAGGATTTGGAGCCTATAGAATTCAAGCAGGTTTTCCTTTTCACTCATCTTAAACTTCTTTAAGCATAAGACCAATCCTATTAGCACTGCTTGAGGACCTATCCCTACTTTCAAATACTGTGATACCATGCCTTTATCAGCACAAGGTGACAACTCCTTAATGCTTTCAATCTGTGGTACTAATTGGCACCAAAATGATGTTAATGCATTCAGCAGCTATCTAACAGCAAGCACCTTAACACTAAATCATTTATTTCTATACACATTACTATATACACAACTTGAACTTAAAAAGGAAACAAAATTAGACCATAAAGTACCCATGGAAGTTGTTTCCGAGGCACCGCACAATAGAAACAGCCAGCTTGCTGTCAAATCTTGCCACGTTTAGATGCAAGTACAGAATATGCTTTGGAGAAGGCATTTGTTTATTAACACACAGGTTTCTGAACAGTATTATTTGTGCTAACAGAAAAAGAAAGCCACTAGCGCTTGAACTAATACAAACTAAATAAAAAAAGAATACCATGATAAATATACCTCTATATCCTCAAGGCTCAGTAGAGATGGTAAAAAACCAAACAAAAAAGCCCCTCCCCCCAAACCCCAAAACAGCCTCTTCTTTGGTGTATGCCCATTCACTTATGTACAAGAAGATAAAAGAGACATTTAAGGAAAATGGATGGGGATAACACCACCAAGAAACTAGCAGCACAGTTTCATTTCTTACATGATATATAAAATAAAATTCTTGTCTATTCATTTCTAGTGGACACCAGAGACAAGCCTTTAGCATGGACTGATCTTAAGTGAAGAAGTATCCTTTTCAGAGAGCTTTGCCTATGGGACAGGCAGAGGCCTCTCAGGAAGGCAGATAATGAGGAACATCATCAGCAACGGGAGCTACGAGGTACCCCACCCAGAATTTGTTTTAAACTCTAAGTATAGCGACAACTATGAATTAGTCACCTTTACTGATGGCAATGGTAGATAGTAGTAGGTTCATGGTTATTTCTAAGAAGTCAGTTATCTATTAAGTGTGTAGCATAAATCCAAAAAGAGTCAGCTAAGGGATTCCCTGGATTTATTTTTTTTGACGCTTCATACAGTGCAGTATTTGATCAAACTAGTGTTTAATATGACAGCAGGAGTCTTGACCTCTTTGCCACTAGATCAGCTGAGGTTACATCTACTGGATTACTTCAGGGAAAATGCTGATAGGAAATAGACTACTCTGTATACAGTAAGAAGAAAGCATAAGTAGATGAAAAGAGTTCAGAGTAAGAGTCCAGTCCTATTCATTGATCCATTTAATAAACTTATAAACAAATCCCTACTACTTGTTTCATATCTTACTGATCTTTGCTTTTGCTCGCTCCTTCTTCCCATAATTCCTTTTCCACTAAAAAAAAAAGCACAGTACTTCCTTAAAGTCTCTTGATAAAAAGCTGCAGCCAAATGTGTTAACATCTGACTATGAAAGAAGCAAAAGCCATCTCAGAGCACCACACCTGGGTTACCCGTTAATCCTCTTCCTTGCTTCTCCAGTTTTAAGATACTGTAAAAAGACCACAGAGAACACTTTTTGGAAAAGAAAGCTATTCCACTAGCTTCCTATTTTGGTAGATCAACGGTACTTTGTGATGCATTTGTACATCAAGATTTTGCTTTCCATCTCCCTTCCACCCTGAGTTTTCCCATCACTGTGTTCTGAAGACGGCAGCCTATTTTTCATCCCAATACTCACAAAAATGTTTCAATGATACTGTTCACCTGCTATCTTAGATTACACCTGGATCAAGAGCTGACAGAGAAAAAGCTTGTTGGGTTAAAGGAAGGAAGTGTGTTGATTGAAAATAATGACTGAAACTCAATGGGAGTAATGGGTATGGCAACAGCAGCTACAATTCCCTGTATGTACTGATACTTTCTAGCACATATGTTTAAAGCCACTAAAATGCAGCTGGATGTAATGACAGGTTGAACCATCTAGTACTGTCAAACATTCCTGATTAAAAAGTTAGTTTTTAACAGCTTTCAGGTTTGTGCTAGGAGTCAATCATAAGAAGTCACATTACTCAAGTTAAAATGCACAAAAGACCACATTAGCATATTTCTTATACTTGCATAACATTTTTTTAAAAAAGTTATCCATCTCACTAATCACACTAACTTCTAAATCCAGATAATTATTACTTGATAATCTTAAGAGAACCAAACTTGACATAATTTTCAGATAACACATACAGAAATAACAATATATATATTTTTGAAATATGTCTTCAACAATTGTTTCCAGAGGAGACCTAAATAAAGGCTTAAGGCATGACGTCATTCCGTAGTAAATAACTTACAGATTTAAATATATGTAGGAAAAAGACTGCCTCTACTGTCCTCAGAAATAAAAGTTACAACATTTAATCCTGAAGAAAAATTCACACTATCTTCTGTTGAAATTACTCTGTAATTATATTAAGGTGCAAAGTTACTGAAGAGCTCATTAAAAGAGACACATACTGTGCCTTAGACCATAATATTGATCACTTGCCACTGATCCCCATGTTCTAAAGGGCCATGTTTTAAAACATCAAACACTTAGAAAGGCTTTGAGCAAGAATCAACACCAAAATACATTGCTGGTAAAAATACTCGAGCAATATATATGCTGAAAATATGAAGATTCAAAAGACATGCTTTTATGATACCAATTTCAATATCTCAAAGCAAAACTGCTCCATGCAAAATCACTGAGCTGCAGAGACAGTGTTTTGTAGCCACAACCTAATACTTCAGCTAAGTGAGAAGTTTGAAGTCAGAGTTCTACTGTGATTCTAAGTTTGGGAGCTAACAAGAAAACCATTATCGATAGCTAAACTATTGCAGTTTTACAAAATTTCTTTTACAGTCTACATAAATCACAAGTGTAGACTTCTTTAATTTCAACATGCCTCATTGCTTTGTGGGGCAGGGCAAGAGGGAAGAAGGAAGAATCAGTCTTACAGTCAGACATTGCAATTGCTGTCCTGAGGCTCAAGTTAAACAGTGCTGATGGGATACTTCTACAATATATATGACAAGAATCATCAAACTTTTGACTGACACTTGAATGAACAAGACTACAAGGGCTTTAACTGTATGTATACTACAAAACAAAACCATGTACACATGTAAAGATGTGTCCATATAAACACAGTGGACACAGATTCACATGGGAGAAATGTGTTTGTTACAAAAAATAGAGTTCCAGTTACAGTGTATTACTAAAACCCATGCAACAGCATCTTACTGTACGAAGAAGTTATAAGTGAGAAGTTAATTACTGGATTATTGGAAAAACATGTAATTAATAGATTAATTTTCCTTTTTTGTTGTCTCATCCCTGTTTGGAGACTTACCAGGAAGTATTCAACATTCTAGATACAGGAATAATAAATACAAGAAAACTGTCAGTTTACCTGACTGAAAACTACGTCTGCTTCATCAAAGTTGCAACTTCTTTGCTGTACTCACGTTCCTTTCAACTCTAAGTTTTAAGTTACAATTTGCTCTATACAAAACCAAGTTGTAATAGTGAAATGTTACCCTGAACTGATGTTAGAGCAAAGCATTAGGATGGCATAAACTAAACAGTCATGATCATAGTAAGCAGACTAATAAAGCACATTGGTTTGTTCTTCTTATTGGAAAGAATTTAACACTATTTTAACTATATTCTTATGAAAGTATGAAAAAAAAATATTTTTGACACTGTTTTTCCTTACCTCCCACTCTTTAGCAGCATCTTCAGTAGTAGATTCTTCACTAGTTTCAGGTTCTTCCTTCTTTTTTACCACTATAAATCCAGGTTCCCGAAGAGATTCCCCAGTATCTTCTGCATATATCTCTGGACTCCACTGGATAAAGAAGACATACAAGTGATCTGTCCTAGAGAAGTCAAGTAATGATACAGAAAAGAAAAATAAGGTAAGTTTGTGATCTCTGGGGTCATGTCTAATAATTATGAAGTATTTAAGATTAAAATGAAAATACTTACTATTTCATGTTTTACTAGATATTAGAGACACATTTGAAAAAAACTAGGGTTTTTTCTTTTCTTTTTAATTATATGAAGCTGACACTGGAGAAAAGACAGGAAACAAGTTGGCAATTGACTAGCTGTGTTTTCATGTACAAGTGCAATCCTTCAACCATTGTCAATCCTTTCTGTCCCATTGGAAACCACTGTTTGCAACTGAAATAACTTCCAAAATAAAACACTAACATTTTTTTAATTTTATTTAAAAAGAGTTATGTAAAAACATAAACAAAATTGGAATTTAAAAATGTCTGTGTATCTGTTTTCCTCACCCCTGAAGAACAGCTGAACACTCCCAAGACATGTAACTAAAATTATACAGACCGTGAGAATTACTACAGATATGAGGAAATAAGGCTGAAAGTGTGCATCTATAAGGCTAGATCATAAACTACAGCCTACTCTAACTTCAGTACTGCAGTAAGTACCAAGATTCAAAGCTACCTCCTTTTAAATTAACACAAATGGCACAGTTCTCCAGTTTGGAAGAACGAAATGCCCAAATTCCCGAACGAAAGTTATTTACAACCCTAATAGATGTCAGTCTGTACTGTTTAAGCATTTCCTGTAGGTGCACAGATGGAGCATTTATAAAAAGGACATGCAATGAATCCACTAGTATCTCTTCATCACGGAAAAGACAGCTTCAGAGCTAAAGCTTTATGGCTCTGGTTACCAAGAGTTTGAATATTGCTTGTGTCCCTCTTCAGATATATTTGCTACAGTGAATCTGCATACTGGATTAGCATGAAGAGCAACATTTGGATTCCCCCCCCCCCCCCCCCCTTACTAAATCCCTGCAAAACTGAATACTGGAAGAACAGCAAGGGATACAGAGCAGCAAAGCCTCTCAAAACTGCAGCTATAATTTTCATGTGTCTCTGTATATAAAAGGATGCAGCACACAGGTATGTAATAACAGCCTCTGAACAGGGTTAGTTATTCAAAGTCACCCTTATTAAAATTAAGGTTCCTGCATCAGAAAGAAAAAAAAAAAAGACAGACAAATATCTTTCTCTGACAGTGACAGTAAGAGAGAATTAAACATTTCAGATGCATAAGGCTAGATAAGTTCTATGACAAAGTTGGAACAAGAAGCTGCAGACTCCTCATGCACTGAACGAGGTATCAAGTCTTACAAGTAGGAAAATAAAAAAGAAAATAAATAAATAAATAAAAATCCTGATGTTAACTTTTTAAGAACTTGAAATTGTGTGTAATTATAGCAGTTTAGAAAGTAAAGAAAACTTGATGTTTAAGGAACTCAAAGACATTCCTTCCCAGACTGGCTCATTTGAGATTAAGAACACTGAAATAATGCAGGTTTGTCAGATACCTAGTGGTAAGAAAGAGAAAGAAGTAGGTGACAAAGACAACTGGGTTGATACTAAGTATTTTGACCTACGCAGAGTAGCACTCAGCAAGGTTAACACTGAATTAAGCAAAACAAACACCCCACTACCACCACATCTGACATTTTGTGTACTAAAATACAGGAAACACATTAGATGGATGAAGAACAGATTACTAATTCCCCATGCAGTTAGAAAGAGAAACCCTTCATAGGTGGAGTAATTTCCAAGGAGATCACATACAGACTGTAAGCTAAGAACTATTTCTTCCGAAATAGATGATAAATTCTGCTTTATGCTGAAAATAAGTACTTGCTCTGCTACATTAGAAAATGAACCAAGGAGACAATAATCATTTTAATCAGCTGACCTAGACATTGCCATATGTGAAACATTTAACTCTTTTCAAATGAAATATGATATGACTAGAACAACAAAATTTGAGTTGAATGTAACCACAAGAGGTCACCTGGCCCAGACAGGATTAGCTATAGCAGAATCAGTGACAGACATTCGTCTCAAGAAACTGCATGATCTCCACCACTTAGGGTTTGCAGGGGTGATGTTTAAAAGCAGGTTAGTGATGTGCTAGCATAGACTCAATTATCCCTGTTGGAATATTGGAATTGTTGATGTCATTTCAGTCCATTACACATCTCCATTCACAGTGGACACAAAAAAAAGACTACTGCCTTTCTTGTTGCAGCCAACTTTTAAGTATGAAATGATTTTATGTTTGTAATCCACCTTTTCTCCTTTAGATTAAAGAACCCCACTTACTTCTAATTTTCTTTATATGTTACACTTTCTAGGCATTAATTTGTCTTGCTGCTTTCCTCTGGACTCTCTCCAATTGATCCATATCTGTCCTCAACTGCAGTGCCCCAACTGGACATTCTATGCCATTCAGCTCAAAAGAAAAGATGGAAAAGTGACTTGATCATTGTGTAGGTATTTATACAAGTTGATAGCTCATAGTTTTTTGTTGTTGTTTCTTTCTCTTTACCCCCCCACTCTTCTGACAAGGATATAATAATCTCCAATACCTCAAAAAATCACATTCAACTTGAAAATAAGTCAGTTTCCTAGCAATACAGATCATTTAAGAATTCAAGCCTTTACCAGTGAGTGAGCATAGACATCTCATGTCTTTGAATCACTGCAACAAATTTAGATTTTTTTCCAGTAGATATATTTAAGTTGCTTCCTGGAGAAGTTTTATGTTCCATATATAAAGATAGGACAAAAGAACCCCAGCTAGGTCTTCTGAACTCAGAGATTTAAGAAGGAGAAAATTTTTAGAAAGTTTCCAAATAATGGGAAGCACAGATAATGACAATAAAAACTTTGTTGCAGAACTCACTTCCTTCACCAGACACTACTTACCTGAATCTTTCTTTCATTATTCACTTAACCACAAACACAAGCCTAAATAATACCATGATAAACTATTGGCTGAACATACAAGTAACTCAAGTAAATCAGTAGAACTTCAGTATTGTAATGAGGTGAGGTATTCCAGTGTTAAGTACAAGCCAATCATCAATATCCTCAGTTGTTGACCATTTTTTGTGTTGCTTTACAGACACAGTCACTGAAAAATTTCGCATGGTCCAGGAAAAAAAAAAAGCTCAAAGACCTATTGGAAAGCGTTCATTTTTTACAGTCTACCTCCTCCTTACCTTTCTTGTGGAACAGCAAACCAGTACTCATGCTTTTTATCCCTCTGTGCATACTGTTGCATTGATGCACTTGCTTGCGAAACAAATGTTTTTCTCATGGGTTTTCCAACCCTGAGACACAGAAACTTGTGAGATCGGTGTCGCCTTTTTTCTTTTGTAAGAGAAGAACCTATTAGTAAAGAAAAAGTAAGCTATCCACAATGTACAAAAGAACTTAACAAAATTATTAGCCCATTTGGTATTTAGGCAATACAGGTATATAAGATGCATAAACATGAGATGAGGTAACTAACATAGGTAGTAATAATTACCTGTCCTTTTTATGCTATGTAAATTGCATCAGCAGAATTAACTTCAGAATACAACACATTTGAATAATCGTAACATTCATTTCTGCTTCCAACCTCAGTTCACATTATGACAGTCTTTCATCCATACTTGAAAGTATTTCAGAAGGTATTCTCAATACATATTCCCTCAACACTGAATTGGACATCCCTCCCAATATTAAAAAGATATTCCATATACATGCAAAAGATACAGTGTTAAATAAGTACTTAGGCATGTATGTCAAAGCTGTTTATTAGTTAACTTGTAATTTAAAAAAAGTTCTGGCACTACTAATAGAGGATTAAGATGAATTTTAATTTGTTAGCTGTATCAAACATTTCAAAAGTATGAACGACACTTCAGGATGAAGTATACTGGATGTTGCAGTATGAAATTTTTCCATCCAGTAGTATATTTAAATGAACTAATAGAATGACATGATTATCCTCAGGGTCTGGATTGCCAGGTCAGCACAAGGTAAAGGAAGAAGCCTTCTCAAAATTGTTTCTTTGCTAGATTAATTGCCCAAATCCCAGAACATGAGCTCCAGCCACAGGAGACTTTTTAAAAAAAGGAAGGATAATGTAAATTTAAGAGTTCTTACGATCAGCTATGATAACAAAAGATTTAGCCTACCTCTGGTTTACATGTACATACAGATATGTTCCAATTTTCTAGGACACTCATCTTTACAGCTGAAGTTCTCCTTCAGTGTCTATGCAGACTACAGACACACTAAGCACAGAAAACACCACCTTCTTGATCTATAAACATCTCTACTGTATGTTTTCTTAATCAGATTTTCACCATGAAGTTTAGAATAGCATTGATTCACAAAAGATTCTTTTTTTCAGTAAATATTTAAATGTGCGCCTCCTAATTTTCAGTTACAATATCTTAGAATTATACCTGCAGTATACAGTATGGTAGAATAGTCATAATATGCATGATTTGGAAGTATTTCATAAATCCATAAACTCAAAAGCTAAATTGTCAGATTAAAAAAAAAAAACAAACCAAAAAGAACCCCAAATAAACAAAAAGCTGTTTCATAGGACTGGCACATGAACTTTGTGGCAGTGTTGGAGAAATATTCTTAAAACTATCTGATATTTGGGATTTTGGTCCTTCTGAAGCAGTAGTTTAGAACTTCTCTGACATAGAGCTCAGAGAAGTGGGATTTGTACCATACCTTAAAAAAAGAAAAATGTGAGATTTAGTTCCAGCTAGCAGAGAGAATGAAAACAAACAATTTAGCCCTGCCCCCAAAGTCAAAAGGACTATTTAAGAAGTTCTTTTCTTTCTGGTGTGTTCTCCAATATATTTTGTATATTTGATACTGAATTCATTAGAAAAAAAAAAATTAGCAATGGCTACTATGTGTCACGCCTTTTCTTTTTTTTTTTTTTTATCCCTTCAATCTTGGCCAATATCCAGCTAAGCAGCAGACACACATGTTATCTTTAATGAGATTTCAGTTTGTTTACACTATTTATATAACTATAAACCAGCATAATTTCTCTAAAGTATCAACTACATCTAGGTTTTATTTAAGTCCAGTGGTTAACCTAAGGGTCTGTAAAAATAGAAGAGAATATGAGAGTCATGAGTTCGAAAAAAAAACTCCAAGGGAGGCCTTTTTAGCTATTCTAGACTACTCACAGTTTATCAACTTGCAATGCATCACCTGTTCAACATTCAGAACAAATAGATCATTAATTCCAAACTCAGAAACATTTGGCCTCTGTAAAGATCAACAAATGGTAGTTCCCAAAAACCTAGATGCTCAAAACTCGCAGAAAAGAGAAATTCAACTAAGTCCTTGCTAGATGCAGGAGATATAAAGACCTATCTAGGTATCTTAATGGTACTAAACTCATAGTATGATTACTTCAGAGTTTTAGTCTGATAGACAGGATATTAGATAGTGTTTACAGTGTTTCAATTTTTTAATTACCTAGTGTTTTTTAGTGACCTACTGTTAATAGTCCTGACATATTTAGTCTTTGGTGACCTTCAAGAGTTAAGCAATAGATCCAAACTTTTATCTTGGCTCTAAAACTTGCCTGTAGACAAAGCCAGTAGAAGCTTCACCAAATCTATTTAGATTGAGAAACACTAATTCATAGTTTACTGTTTTATTTGCATTCTGCTAAAACAGCATGCAAGAATAAGAAACATACAGTAATTCCAACTGGACTGAAGTCATTAGCACAAGTCTCAAAAAAGTAACTTGTGCTTTTTTTTTTTTTTTTTACCTCTTTTTTTTTTAGTTATTTTTTCTTTCTATTTTACCCCCACAATGTTCGGTAAGGCTGTAACACCATGTGCAGAAGGCTTCTAGCCAGCACCCCTCTGACTGTATGCAGACACTTTTTTGATCATATACATATATATTCTGTGACTATACAGATCATCCTGCATGAAAAACCTGCAGTGTCGCTCAATGATGCAATCTTTTAGGCAGCCAACAAAACTAAAGCATCTAATACAACTGAATTACAAATAATATTCAATTGTGAGAAAAGCAGCAATTTTGGCAAAGAACACCTGTAGTTCCATTTTTTAAAAGTCACAAACAGCAACTACTACTAGCTGACAATTTTACCAGAAGATTTCCTCTAATATTTAAGGCATAAAAGCCAAATCTATCACAGAAAGATGCATCTATTAATCTGCTTTAAGTTTCAAAATTCATTTACTTCCTTAACAGGAGAAAAAAACCCCAACAACCGAAAACAAAAACTATCATATCAGACTCTAAAGTGCAAGATAAATTTCTGTCAACCAAAGAATCTTCCTCTCTATTCCATACAATCTCAACTTTTAATTATTAACATAAACGATTTGACCTTCAAATGCATTTCACATATAATCTCTTAGTTTGTGACAGGCGTTACAAGTATGTTTTCTGCCTAGCCCCCAAAATACTGCACAGTTAAAACAATCAGTTTATCTCCATTATTAAGATGGTAAAATATCAGAAAGTGACCTATTAATTTTTTAACAAGCAAAATCAGATACAAGCAGAAACATCTTTAAGTTACTTAAAAAGACATACCTTTTTTTTAATATGAATTGAGTAACTTCAATAGATTTTCAAGGAAATTCTGGCTAATAATCCCGGGACCTGATCTTTGCAGAGGAGTAAAGGTACTCAAGAAATAAGCCTAGTTGTTCCCCATATTCATAGCACTAGTTTCTTACCATCTAGCTCCTATTTATCTTGAGATATGCTTTTTGTATGTATGCTCAACCTGTGGGAGCAGCGCAGAACACCTGGCATTTGTTTTCAAGAGTGACCATTAGAATTTGTTGTGCTGCATGTTTGCCAAGCCTTTGAAGAACTAGTTTCACAAGGTCAGGTTGGAGGATGGCCTCCTGTAGGCCTGGGAAGATGTGGCTGAAGACAGTCACGAGTATGTGTATGGAATGTTTTTATCTTTAACTGTTCTGAGGACTGGCAAACATCCCAGTTGAGCCAGATATGCACTCCTGTGTTAGTATGTATGCTGTTAGTTCTTTCTAGATCTTTGTTGAAACATATGTAAGTTGGATTCTTTTGCGAAATAAAGGGAATCTCGTACAGATAGCTTGAGCGCTTAATTCAGTCGCTGCAGATGGTGAGCCCGATGCGATCAAGAGAAGAAGACGATGCGATTAAGAGAAGAAGCCGGCAAGATTAAAAGAAGAAAGCGACGTGATCAAGAGAAGAAGAGAAGAGGTGGTTCCCCTTCACTGCGGAGACCACACAATCTAATGGGGAGAGTTTTGAAGTGGCCACAACTCCGAGAAAATAGGTAACAGCAACCCCTGTGGAAAGGGTGAGTTGCAAGATTGCAGTAGCATGGGGCAATTGGTTTATCAGGAGCATAAGCTCTACTTAAACGTTTTGCAGCAGATTTTACGGGCCTCTGGGTATAAAATAACAGAGGAACAAATAGCTTCGCTTTTAATATGGGTAAAGGATAATTGTAACTAGTTTCCCACAAAGGGAACTTTTGATAGCAAGGTTTGGGAAAGAGTCGGGGAGCATTTACAAACGTGAAAAACTTTGGCATTCGGTGTATCAGAAAATTTAATTGTGACATGGAAATTTATTTACACTGTGCTGGTGCATTTACAGCCAACAGAGAAAATCATATCAATACAACCTGATACTGCTTTCAAGGAGACAGTTTGTAAGTGGGCCGCTAACGAGCAGGATTCTGATGCCGATAATAATTCTTTTGCATCAGGCAGGGTGGACTCTGAAAAAGAGCCGGATTTATATCCCTCATTACTTCCACCGCCACCTGCACTAACACCATTACCGCACTCACCCCGCTGGCCGGCAGCGGGGGCTCGCTGACCCTCACCACTGCGTACAGATCCCCACCACCGCCTCCCGCCGCTTTCGCACCCGCTTCGCCGCCTGCCATGGCCCCCACCGTCCCCCACACCCCCACCCCAGTCGCCTGGTACTCCCTCTCCAGGGTTTGCAGAACTTGAAACAGAACCTGGCTTTGCTGCGCTGCCTGTAGCTCCTTCTCCTACTAATCCCTCTAACTCTATGCCTCTGCCTAATCCTGTGGCTCCTGCTTTACAGCAGCGCAGAGAAAAAACTGCAGTGCCTTCAGCTCTGCCTTTAACAGGCTTTGATGCTAAATGTGACGATTCACTTAATGATTTGGGAAAAAATAGAAATAGCTTGATGTGACGCTGTCAAGAAAAAGCTCTACAGCAAGGAGATACCATATTTACTTTTCCTGGTGTATGCAGACCCCATAATCCACCACAGCATAAGGGTTTACCTTATGAAATGATAAAAGAATTACAGAAATCAGTTCACGAAAATGGGTTACACAATTCATATACAATGGGACTAGTGGAAACAATTGGAGGCGTTTATACTATGACTCCTTGGGACTGGAAATTGCTTATGAAAACCATGTTGACTTCTGCTCAGTATTCTGTATGGCAATTAGAATACAATGATTTGTCAGTGGACAACTTGTCATCAGAGATACTTATAGATCAAAATATGTTACAAGCAACAGGCCATTACATTACACCTCAGGCACAATCTGCTTTGCCAAAGCAAGTTTTCGATCAAGCTACTCATATTGCAATTATGGCTTTACGATGCATACATGAAACTGGGCAAGGTATCACTTCACTTGTCTCTATGCGAAAGGGCTCTCAGGAACCATACATATCTTTTATTGATCTCCTTCAAGCCACGATAGCGTGGCAGGTAGAAAATCCGGAAGCTACAAAAGTGTTATTTCAATTGGCTTATGAGAATGCAAATACAGACTGTCAGGCTGTATTGAAAACTGTTAGAAGAAGAATATATTATAGGGGAATATATTAACATATGTCAAAACATAGGGACAGAGACTCATAGAGTTAACATGTTAGCTGCTGCACTGTCATGACAACTAAATGTTAATCAAGGTACTGTGACTTGCTTTGAGTGTGGAAAATTGGAACATAGGGCTAAGCAATGTCCTAAACAACAGAAATCCAAACATGATAAACCTCCAAATCAATTGTGCCCTCATAGTAGTAAAGGATATCACGGGCGAATCAACACAATTCAAAATTTGACAAAGGCACAGGCTAAAGATAAAGTTCGTTCTTGTCCAGATCGTCGAAGAGTTACTTCTGATGCAGTGAGCATTGGAGTTAACCCACATGGTTTGCATTCTAATGCCATTTGGCAAAGTGATGTTACACATGTATTTGCCTTTGGCTCCTTGAAATTTGTGCATGTTTCTATTGATACCTTTTCCTCTTATATTTGTGCTACTGCTCATTCTGGAGAAAGGGCACATGATGTTCAGCAACATTGGTCACGATGCTTTGCAATTATGGGCGTTCCTCAAACCATTAAAACTGACAGCGGTCCAGGGTATGTAGCTGAACCTACTCTATTTTTGCAACAGTGGCAGGTATCCCATGTGACAGGAATTCCACATTCACCTACTGGACAAGAAATAACTGAGTGTGCACATCATGCTTTAAAGTCCATGTTACATAAACAAAAAAGGGGCAATATGCCACCACAAGAACAGCTAGATAATGCTATGTATACTTTGAATTTTTTAAATAGCTCACCAGACTTAATGGCCAGCACAGCACTAGATCAGCATTTTAAAACTCCTGATTCTATTTCACACAGACCTAAAGTACTGTATAAAGATCCTTTTTGTGGACCTGGCTGGAGTGGACCTGTGGAACTAATCGCTTGGGGGCGAGGGTATGCTTGTGTTCTTCTTCCCACAGGAACCAAGTGGATTCCAGCTAAACACGTGAAGCCATATCATGAGCTGGTGAAACCACTTGGACAACCCAATCCCACAGATGAAGACTCTCAGTTTGAAAGAGGAGAAACAAATGAGGAGGAAGCGGCGCATCGAGAATGAAAAAGCTATCACACATAGGGACATCTGAAGAGAATGCAACAAGTAGCATGATGATGCAATGTGTATCCTACTCCAGAGAATACCTTTTTTAGCATACCTGGCAATAGTGGCCAGCAACAGTATTGTAAGAATTCTGATCCTTTTTTCTTTGCGGGGTCACTGTGGCTCAGGTGCAGCATTTTTATTGGGCCTACTGGAGGTGTTGCACCTAAGCTACGGTGACTATATAAAAAACCATTCCTTGTATAAGTTTGAACCTCACACAGAATCACAGAGATTCGGTGATGTACTTCACATCCTTATGTTTTTGTAGCAGCTCAATTTGTAGATATTGCTTTACGTAACCATGCTTTTGAAACTAATCTGAATTAACCTTGGTATTTTAGCTGTTTTACTCATAAGAATATATCTGAATGCCAACGTGATGTTGTGCTGAATTGTGGATCCCTGTAAATATGACCAAATTGTGAGAAAGGGAATCAGGATTAAGTCAATTATCAAGGCTTTTAAAGCAGACAATTAGTCACCCACAACAATTTATAGGATGGCTCATTGCCTTTATAATATCAGCTATCATTATTGCAGCTACTGCCGCCATTGCTACCATGGCGCTTGTGAAATCCATTCAGATGCTCACACAGTAGCTAATGTATAAAAAATGTTACGGCTGAAATGAATACCCAGGTACAAATTGACCAACAATACTAGAATGATTGGATGCTTCAGAAGCAGTGGTAATTTGGCTTAGACTGTATTGGGTTTGTGCGGCAAGGTTTTGGTAGCAGGGGGTTACAGGGGTGGCTTCTGCAGGGGCTGGTGGAGGTTTGCCCCCATGTCTGACAGAGCCAATGCTGGCTGGCTCTAAGACAGGCCTGCCGCTGGCCAAAGCTGAGCCAATCAGTGATAGTGGTAGTGCCTGTGTACAAAAAAAAAAAACAACCACCAAAAAACCCAAACAAACAAAAGAAAAAAAAAGACTGGAGGGGGGAAGAGAAAAGTGGTAGCAGAACACACAGAAACGGCAGCCGGAGAGAGGAGTGAGAACATGTGAGGGAAACAGCCCTGCTGACCCCCAGGTCAGTGAAGGAGGAGGAGGAGGAGGAGGTCCTCCAGGTGCCGGAGCAGAGCTTCCCCTGCAGCCCCTGGTGAAGACCATGGTGAGGCAGGCTGTCCCCCTGCAGCCCATGGAGGTCCACGGTGGATCAGATATCCACCTGCAGCCCGTGGAGGACCCCATGCCAGAGCAGGTGGGCTCCCGAAGGAGGCTGTGACGCCATGGGAAGCCCATGCTGGAGCAGGCTCCTGGCAGGACCTGCAGAACTGTGGAGAGAGAACCCACGGAGCGGGTTTTCTGGCAGGACCTATGACCTCGTGGGGGACCCACGCTGGAGCAGTGTGCTCCTGAAGGACCGCACACTGCAGAAAGGACCCATGCTGGAGCAGTTCATGGAGGACTGTCTCCAATGGGAGAGATCCCACACTGGAGCAGGGGAAGAGCGTGAGGAGTGCTGCCACTGAGGAGGATGAAGTGACAGAGATAATGTGCGATGAACTCACCGCAAACCTCATTTCCCATTCCCCTGTCCAGCTGAGGAGGAGAGAGTGATAGAATAGCTATGGTGGGCACCTGAAGTCCAGCCAGGATCAACCCATCACATAGAGACAAAGTGCATTACAAAATAGAATGAAATTGCATTGTAATTGGGAACTTCAAAAACAAGGGCTCTGTGTAACTCTTTTACAAAGGAATGAAAGTGTATGAGATTGGAATTAGGTGAAGGTCCATTTGCAAGGTGCGTTTGCTACTAATATTGCAGGAGACATCCAAGATCTTGCACAGATATTACAAGATCAAATGGGAAATATACAAAATTAGCAGAATAAGGTGTTTTTCAAAGAATTGTCTAATAGTGTTAAATGGTTACATCCAAAAACATGGTTTGAAGGTTTAAATCTGTGTATCTGAATTTGTATTGCTATTGGAGGGTTATTAATCATTTGTGTGTTTGCAGCAATCAGAATCATCTGAGGAGCAGTACGAGGATTGCGTCAGTTTGAAGCTAGAGTCCTTGCTGCTTCCCTCGTGAATCTGATGATCCTAAACAAAAAAGGGGGAGATGTGGGAGCAGCGCAGAACACCTGGCATTTGTTTTCAAGAGTGACCGTTAGAATTTGTTGTACTGCATGTTTGCCAAGCCCTGAAGAACTAGTTATACAAGGTCAGGTTGGAGGATGGCCTCGTGTAGGCCTGGGAAGATGTGGCTGAAGACAGTCACGAGTACGTATATGGAATGTTTTTATTTTTAACTGTTCTGAGGACTGGCAAACATCCCAGTTGAGCCAGATATGTGCTCCTGTGTTAGTAGTATTGGCTGTATGCTGTTAGTTCTTTCTAGATCTTTGTTGAAACATATGTAAGTTGAATTCTTTTGTGAAATAAAGGAATCTGTTACAGATAGCTTGAGCGCTTAATTCAGTCGCTGCACAACCTTGTTCTAGTCAGCATGGAAGTATGACAAGATGCAAGTGAAACAAAGTTCTGAAAGTACAAAAGAGCGTTAAGCCTCCAGTGTTTGTTGTTCATGTCATAAACCTTAACCACAAGGTAGACATGCTATAAATAAGATGAAATTAACTCCCTGAAATTCATTCATACACATGTATACTGGGAGCAAAATTTAAGTGACAGCTAGCTGACTGCTAAGGAACACTTAATTTTGAGCTCTGCAGTGACCAATGCATCATGGATCTAATTTTACAGGTTCATTTAAATCTCCCCTGAAAAGATACTGTCTTTTAATATGATCATAAATACAATTTCAGTGAAGAAAAATGACAGTAAGAAAAGTATCTCTGTTTTCACTTTCCTGAGCAATATTTTCCCCACTGGTTTATATACAGCATAACTTAAGCTTATCTTCAAGCCAATGAGAAATACACACAATACATAGGGAGATGTGTTCTACAGAATGAAAAATAACGAAAATTCTGATAAGCTGGAGGGAGATACACTGTAAATCTGAACACTAATACATAAATACTGACTCACCTTCTAATTGCCCATCTCTTGCAGTCACAGTTTTCTGACTAATTTCTTTTTGTGAATCCTGTTGCATGTTTTCTCTTTGTTGCTTGGTTTGTTGCATAGTGTGGGTCTTCCAGAGGTTGCGGAGTTCCTCAACTTCTGTCTCCGAGTCTTGCGTTTGCCCTCTCACTACTTTTCCTTTGCTAGCTGTCTCTTTCTTTTGAGAATCTGTGGTATCTTCACAACATGGACTTTCCTCTCCCATCTTACTCTCTCCTTCTCGTTCTTTTCCTAGTGAGGAATCTTGATCATTACCCACTTCTGCCTCTTTGTCATGCTCTTTACTACCATGTGATCCTTCCAAAGACTTCTGGAGGACATCTGCAATACTTTCACTAGGTTCTTGTCCTTCCTTTATAGACATTTCAGAACTTTCCGAACCTAAGCTGTGGGTACCAAACTGTTTAACATTTACAACCATTTCAGCACTGGGTTTTAAGTCACTGGCAACTTCATTTGAGTCTGAAATGATTGTTAAACATTCAGCACTAGTCTGGTTTATTGTTTGGACAGATTCTGATGATGCTCCAGAAGATTTGTCTTGTCGAAGCTCGTCTGAAGAAACAAGTTCCTCGCGTATTGGAGAGAGTTCTGATTCTGTGAAGACATCTTCTGAGAGACTCTCCTCTGTGCTCCTCGGGGCAGTACTAGCACTGTCATTGCCTGTATCCCGAATCCTGGAATCCATTTCATCTGTATTGCTCTTTGCAGCTTTCTTGGAATGGCAAAGTTCCCTTACAGACAGCTGTTCTACATCTCTGTTGAGGAAATAAGAATGTTACTATAGCAGGTGCATTTTCTGTCAAGCTCTTTTCTTTACTAAGTTTTGTTTAATGCTGAAAAAAATTTAAGGGTGCTCTTAAAAAAAAAAAAGAAACAAATTAAAACCAAACAAACTTAATCCAGAGCATCACTAATAAGAAACAAGCATAAAATATGTTCTCATTAAAAGTAAGCTTATGGCAGACCTTTGGCCAGCATGACATAGATAGGACCTCCCAACTTCAGGGCATTACTTTTGCAAGTAGAAGCTCTCCTATGAAACCAACAAGATTGTTTGAGATGCTTAGAGTGTAAAAATAAAATTAAAAAACAGGGGAAAACCAACAAAAAGCTACACACAACCATAATCTCTAAAGGTAGAAATCCTCCAAAATCTTTTAAGCTTTATCTACCAAAGAGGCCAGTACAATTTTATATACCTATCCTACCCTATTATGAAGTTGACACCTAGCTCACTGTTAAGAAATGAATGGAAGAAATCATCTTGTCTAACCTTAACTATCTCAGCCAGTCAATGCAGAACAGGAACCACCAAGGTAGATATTACCATTCTGCCCATGGGAAATACTTAAGAGATTAGTGTCTTCACCAGTCAGGTAACTAACTTCAAGGATACCTCTGTTAAGCAAAATGAATCCCAAACTACTTGGTACAACTGAACAATTTAAAGAACAGACATGAAATGCTCATAAACAGTGTAAGAAAAAAAAAAGCATAAAAACTTAATTTCTGCAAAGAAAGTAATCTTATTCAAACCTGCCTTTCAAAATAAGCTAACCAGAAATTCTATGAGTTTTAGAAGAGGAGGACTACAAGGGGACTGTGAACATGCTCAACTATATCTACATGGCTCAAGCTTTCCCAGTGTTGCCAAAAAAACTGAGTAGTATACAACCTTCACAAAAAAATCTCATGTTTAAACATACTTTTTACTAGAGTTCTCAGTGCCAACTCCCTTGCTACCACAAGCACATCTTCCATTATCTAGTACCAAATGCTTTTAAGAAGCTCATACCTTAATCTCCCATCTTGAAAAAGGATAAATCCACTCCACATTTCTACAAAGCTTTTTATTCAGTTAGGTCATTACTGACATTACTGAGACATCACTAAAATTCAGGATGTTTGCAAAGCATATACACTCTCTTCTCCAAGTGTTAACATGAAGCTGGTATTAAGCTTGTGCTTATATAGTAATTTTGCTTACAAAGCACATGGATTAGAGTTTAGGATTTATCACCTATTAGACTGGACCATTTCCTTAATTTTTCAGGATTATGCTGGTAATAGGTGCTTTTGGACAAACACAACCTAAAGTTCATAAAATGCGTAAAAAATCTGTATGTTTTCAGATATATTTTTTCCAGTTTCAGCACAGATTGTGGCTTATATATAAAAACCATACAACATGAAATTGCATTTTTAAGAAGAAAAGACTCCATCCGTTTTGTGATCAGTTTCTATTATACCGATAATTTTATTTTCAGTATTCAGATTGTTTTTCCAAGTTTAAACAGGTTTGACAGTTGGCAAAATTGGGAGGGAAAGAGGGTTTATTATAACAATGGAATATTTAGAAAAAAAACAAATAGTGGAAAAACATGATTTGAGTCTCAAATACCTCGAGACACACAGGTCTCATCAGATCTAGCTGTAGCTATTGGGAGTTCTGGTTACAGATTTAAGAAGTTTGAATTTTATTTTCCCCAAAATTTACAAACATGCCTCAAATTTTTATAAGGTTAAGGCACAAAAGTGCTGGGACTGAAGAAAATGCTAGAAGTTCATGTTCCATGTAATAGTTTATGAAGTCAACAAGAAAGATAAATCAAATTGGACATACATGGCTCAATGCATGGTGTGACCTTTTATTACTAGACATGTTTTCATTCCATATTCATTTATATTATAAAAAACAGAAAATATATGTGCTACAAGAGCACAAAAGTCAACAGGGCATGAAAGGTACATTTGTAAGTCAACAGTAAGTCATTAAGAAACTAAATATGCTAGGAAAAAGACTTGTTTTGCAACTGCAATGGTACGATTCAAACAGGCAGATTAAAAGAAGTAATCTAATTTTCATAATCTCATTATTTGCACTATACATCAATTGAAGTAGGAACTATGAGCCACTTTTTAAAACTCAGTCTGGAAAACAGACTTCCAGAAATCAATCATGCTGAAGGCATCATCATTCTACATCAAAAGCCCCCAAAGTACTACTACAGTAATACATGTATTAGTTGCTCTTTCAAGGAAATGCATGACTTCAGGCAGCAAACAAGACCATGTCAAGATATCAGTTTACTATCAGGTCTCTGCTGAAACTGAACTCAAAAATGGCATGAGACAAGTTATTTCTTCTGGTTGTCCAGATATTTAAGATTATCAAGAAAGATGTGCTTAGCATATTACCTGTAAGAACTGAAAAAGTACATTTTTTAGAGTTACTGAGTATCTCTACACTTTATTTAAAATGGTTGCATTTTAAGAGTTACACATCATGCAAGCAGCTTTACTCTCTCATACATATAGACAATTCTACCTTGGTTAAAGGAGTCCACTTCCCTGCAGTTAGATGGTCAAGGTAGTCTGCAAATGTTTGTGCTTTATGGGCTGTGATAGGTAAAGATGGCTTTTATTTTAAAAAAAAAAACTCCTTTTTAGCTTTGATGTTAGAATTTATCCTATTTCTGAGGACAGTATAAAAATTAGGCGACAGAACAGAACAAGGATTTTTCATAATGCTGTTTAAAGTCAGTTTTAAATGCCTACCATGCTAAACACCAGTAATTAAAGCTGACTGATCCAAATTCATTCTGTTCACCCCCAACAAGGCTAGACCCAAAGGCAAATATGCAGTTCCTACCCTGGCCAAAAAAGGAAAAGATATACTCCTAATACCATAAAAATATATACAAGTCTCATAAAGTTAGTCTTACAACCATTTATCAGAGCAACAAGAGTTTGAGAAAGCAAGTGGAAAATGGTAAACAATAAAGACTTGCACCTAAAGCTGTTTCAGTTGAACTCTGCTATTCTGTGCATCAGTTTTTAAATTGCTGAAAAATCAAACACATCTGTTATTGTTTTCATAGCAAGGAAGGGGAAGAGGAAGTGGTGTGGTACCTCTTGCTATACCCTGATTTTTAAAAGAGACTACTGGAGGAAATCAGAATCCATGTATATAGAAAAGGATTTATTCTATATAGTATATAGAATGTGAAAGCTTAAGGTAACGTAAGTTTTCTCAGTGGCCTTTCTAAGCCAATCTTTGATGATGTTCTTAAAAAAGAAAACAACAGCAGAAAATGTGGGTTTTGTAGTTTTGTATGGTCAGCAATATGGCTACAGTTCATATTTACTTAAAGCTTTATAAATACTATCCTATCTTACATGGTTAACGAATCCTTAATTTTGCTGTCCACAATTTCCTTATACAGAGCAGCTGACATCACTTCTTCCATTGGACACATGATGCCATACTCTTCACAGCCGTTCTCTTGGACCAGAGGATCCATTTTATGAGGATCAAACATTATATTATTTGGCGTCACTAGCAGCACACCATTGACTGTACCCTAAAACGAGAGGGAAAAGAAGTGGTAAATTTCTTCCTTCATATTTCAGCTTACTCTCAATTGTTTTTGTAGGAAAAAAGGGTTTCTAATTTGTTTTTAAAGCATCTTTATATTTAAGCAACTTTATACAGTTTCTTATGTTTTGCAGTCACCTAGAAACATAACTATTTTTCTGGGGAAGCAAATTAATGCCACCTACTTTCCCAAAATAAAACAATATTGTTCCTTACAGATTCTTAATAGCTGAGTTGAGTGGAGGAAAAAAGCCACCCCAACCACAAAAAACCAAACCAACCCAACCTCCACACACCCTAAAGGATATGCTAGGCGGCTCCTCTGAGGTAAAGATACATCCTTCCTAGATAACCACACAGCTTATTGTTAGTTTTGCAATAAACTTCAAGCACTGTCTAAAACCTGACTCTTAACTCTTCTCACTTTCTACTATTAAAAGAACAAAATAAGAATGATCTTCCAAAACCATCATTTATCTTCATTTTCTTTACAGAAAAGCAACAGCAGTATCTGATACAAGTCATTCTAACTTAATGGACCTGTTCACTGATAGGACAAATACTTTTATAGAATGAAACTAGATAAAAATATTAAAGATTTTTAAAGATGCAGCTGCAACAAGATGCAGCTCTTGATGGATTTAATCACAATGATAGTGCTGCAGTACATGAACACAATTAGATTTTAAACTTCTAGTATGAAAAAGTTTAAAGCAAGCTGATACACTATGAGCTGCAGGGTTCTTATACAATACAAATACCAAGCTAATTTACAATAGATTGGTTTTGTGTTTTTTTTAAAGCATTAGAAACTCACACAAACATCAACACCAGTTGCCTGCTAAGAAAATTCATTAAACTGTTAGAACGGTAGAGTTTGAGCTAAAACTATGAACTAGAGGAAATCTAGCTTTAAGCAGGATGAAAGTGATCCTTCAGTTACAGATCCTAAATTCTAAGGACTTTACAAATTTAGAAAGACATTCAAAACTTTTGTGCAAGAATCACAAAAGAATTGCTTCATGGGCTGCTGAAGCTTATCAGGAATTGAATAAATATCCAGCTCACTGATAAAATGTTCACAGTGATTACAAACATTGTGTATTGAGGGGACTGTTTGTTTTCAGTTTTGTTTTAAGATGACATATTAACACAGCATGAAATACAACTACAGTCCTTCCCAATTCCAGAAATTTGTTCCCAGCACTGTGATGGTTGACCTTCACAGTAGAAAGACATGCCATATAGTGAGCAGAAAATTACAAGTTATAAAAAACAAACCAAAAATAGTATTAAAGTCTACAGCAATGACCAATGGTATCACTATTATGGAAAAATGAAAACAGTCTCAAAAGCAGCTCAAGCATCTATACTTAAGTCCCCTTAGTCGTTATGAGCCTAGTCAGGTTTTGTATATGCATTTTAGAGTACAAACATACACTAAAGACTTTAAAGTTAGCAAAAGATGTTTACATAATTCCAAGGTGTTTAAGATACTGAAACAAAACTGTCACTGGCATTTCTTTCCCAGCACTCTATTGTGGAAATAGAGTTTCAAGGTGCAAAAAGGAACTCCAAGAGGATGACTGTTGACAGAAGTCTATTTGGTTATATCGACTGTAGTCTAGAAAATATATTTAACATGACTGCAAAAGCCACTGAGTCTACTCAGAAGAACAATTGCTTCTCTAAACAAATACTACTTCCATAAATTCAGTGCACAATGCAAAAAAGCAGCATAATTTCTAAAGCTCAGCTCTTTCATTAATGACCACACACAAAAATGGAATTTTATTAATATTCTCCAGATTTGACCCAAAAGTCAAGGCCATAGCCTTGATGGCAGTTGGACTAGGTGGTCATTGTAGGTCCCTTCCAACTGAAATATTCTGTTCTATTCTTTCACTGTCCACATGTTGCTTGTGCATCTTCAGAACAGTCAGGCTGGAGAGGAAAAAAAAAAGTAAGGTTGTATGACTGCTCTAGCTGAAGGATTTAAGTGTTCAACACCAACTTGTAAAATTATGTATTACTCAGTAGAAGCGATCAGTAATTAAGTTCATTGGAGAACTCTTCATTTCCAGACTAAGATTTTGTCTTCACTTGTTCACTATTTCATTAACCTTCCTTGATAAATCAAGTACACAGAAAGTGCTAAAACTTTTGAGGCAATAAAAGGAGATGACATTTTTCTATCAAGGGGTGAGCTGTTACAACTGACATATCACTCATGTCAACAAGGTCCCTGGTTTTATTGAACAAACAAAATCCAATGCTTTATCTGTGCTCTTGAAAGCAAGCTAAAAGACTGCTTCAGCTGGCAGTCCAGGTCAAAAAGTGGTTAAAGAATATTTTATTGCAAAATAAGTTAAAAGTTTAAGTCAATTTTACATTGCTTATCTGAACACTAGAGAGTCACAACATTAGAATGAAGATGCATGAAGAACCAGCTGCACATCTTCTCATTTCAGTTATCTTGCTTCAGCCTCAATTGTAGCAGTTCAGAAAATACCAACTTACCCCTCCCAAACCCCACAGACCAAGCTTGTCAATATTTTAAAGAAATGTCATCCTATGCAGGACAGAAGTCTGTTTCCAGGGCAAATTTGAATGTATTTAAAGCAACTGTACGTGTTTAGACTCAGACACTGAGGAACAGTAGATACAATCTTTCTGCAGGCAAACATTTAGCCGAAGAAGTGTGCAAGACTACTGACTACATAAGAAAAACAAGTTTGAGACCTTCTATTGCAAATGGAAGCTTCCTAGAACAGTCTGACAATGACCTACCTGATGGCAGAAAAACCAAACTTGTATATCAGGCAGTTGTCCCCAACACATATGGAAGATTCTAAAGTCTACCTCTGCAGCGTCAAGCAAAGACACAGCTAGAAACCTAGCTGCTGCTTATCTTGGTCTTAGAGGAAACCCTCACACCAGTAAGGAAATACTCAGCCTAAAAATTAATCTCAAAGTGTAATTCCATTTAAAATTTATTACACTGATAGAGAAATAAAGAATTAAACCTTTGAAACTAACAGGCTTTTATGTGTACTTGACTAAGCAGCTGATCAAACACTTCACTTGACTGTAAGCAACTGAAAGATTATACAGGTGTCTTGAAAACACAGCTTTATAGTGCCTCAACAAGAGATGACCTATTTTATTGTTATCTACTTAAAGGTGACAGGAGGCAGACTGATAGGTTTCTGGCTCACAAGTTACTTGATATGGTCCACAGTTACTACCTCATCACTTCAGGGTACTTCTAGAGAAGAACTGCTGCCCCAAATTTACAGGCTAGAAATGAGATTCTTAATAATACTCTAAACATCATTAATATTTCTGTCTTTTTTATTATTATTATTACCAACAATCACTGAATGTTAACCTAAGTAGCTTGGTAAAGCTCAGGTAAGAGCCAGATAAAGAAACATTTTGTTTGGTCCCAAGTTTAAATTATTCTTTTTCAGACATGCCAGTGTTTCTGCCACCTTCTCTAACAATTTCTGTGACTCTCTTTAAGACAAATGGCTTCCGTCTTCACTACCTTCTAACTCGTTTGCAGGAGTAAAGCTTCCTTAAAACCTGTCAAACATGTATTACTCAACAGATGGAGTTTCTGGCATGGACAGAAACCAAGTGCTATTGATTCTGTGAGGGAAAAAAAAAAGGATAACATCAGCACAAAACATGTAAGTGGGAGCATACATTCATCTAGCTAACCACTGGTCAAGAACTGCTTATGGCATTATGCTAGTCTTCCCTGAAAGATGGAAGCAGCTCCAGCCTCTAAGAACTAACACCACAGTTTTGCACAAATAAAGACAAAAATAACATATCCTCTTTAAAGGAGAGTACCTGAAACTTAATTCCCTTATTGGTTTACCATTATGGATCAGACAGACTTCTATGTTAGCATTCCTACAACACATATACTTCAGAACTATTGTCTTCAGAGTAAGCTAATGATAAACACTTGAGCATTTTAGTACCATGCACTCATTTAAGGCTCTGAACAAAACTTTTCTAGTTACTCATACACATTTATGCACTATGGCAGCAGATGTCATAGTTGTTCCAACAAAATACGCAGAAATGGGTAGCAACACTGATGCCAGGAAAAATACCCTACAGCATACTTTAGTGGCCTATTTTTGATAGCCTAACCTCCCCTGCTATTCCCCTGCTATCTTACAAGTACTGAAGATGACTGAGAGCCTAAAGTCTACTCCCCATATAATCTTCTTGGTTCCCTGCTTTTGTAGCAGGGAGAAAGTTCCAAAGCTCCCTTTACAGCCTAGCTGAGCTGCTGAAGATATCGTCAGCGTGAATATATTCTTCAGAGTAAAAAATAGCATGGGGGGCTTGCTTACTAAGTAAAGCCCTTCCTATGCCATCACTTACCCATATCAACACAAGGAGATGAATCCAGCTTCTCCTTTGTGGTCATGCTCTGTTATGCTGTGTCTTCAGCACAGATCACTTCAATGATAATCAAATATTTGTTGAACATTTTAGAACTGCTCTTTGACTTTATTTTATATGAATTCAGTTTTCAAAGTGTTTTCAAAAAATTATTTGTACCAATAATGTAGCTAAAGAGAGACAGATCACCAAATCAGTGCACAAGCATAAGCAAAAAGATTGTATTGTGCATGCCATTGCCCAAAGTCCTACATGACTCCAGTATACTGCTAGTATTTGCTCTCAGCTCCTACATTTCTAGTTGGGGAGGGGGGGGAGGGTGTTTAAAATAAAAAAGCCTATAAGCAGCTCAATTGTTGATAGAGGATTGTGGGAAACAGGTTTTTTTAGGACATCTTCCACCAAATAACCTGTGACTTGTTTCTCTTGGACCATACTTCTAACTAGGTGTTGAGGAAAAAAGTATCAATATCACCGTCAATGAAACTGAAGTAAAAATTAGACTCTGCATATAACTACTACATAGTTCAACATGGTATCGTTACAGGAAGGTGTGGTTCTTGAACAAAACTCCCCAAAATACTACTCCTAGCAGTCATGTTTCCTGTATGTAAGACAGATTCTAAGGACGTGAAGTGAACTTCTATTCAGGTGAAGTTCAGATTTAACAGCCTCAAGGAGAAATGCCAAGCCACTTTATTACTGAAAACTGTATAGACACATTAGGCTATTAAAAACAGATCCCTTCAGTCTTAAAGCTGGTCCACAAAATATTAATCCAGATAAACAAAACCATGCGTATTGAAAGTAGATTAAACTGCACCTGCATGCAGATATTCAATTCTGAATCAGTTTTAACTTCTTTCCATTACAGTTCCTTAAACCTCAGGAAGTAGGAGCTCTAAATCCTATACAATATCTGAGACAGAAATTCAAACAATCATTATAAAGGGAGGATTAGAGCCAAACTTTATGACATTGGTGAGCCCAAACATTAAGATTAGGCAGTTCAGTAAAACACACATTTAAGAAGGTTTGAGAGGACTTCTGACAAGCAGTTCTCAAACAGAGGTTACGTCTACATAATTCCATTACATTCTTGAACACATAAGGTAGAACAAAAACTGTAATTCACATGAAGATAACAATTTACTTCTATTCTTTGTTTCTCGTAGAAGTTTTGAAACTTGTCAGTGTCCTGTTTTTCACTTCATGAACAATGTGTTTGTCCTTTTTGTGTCCATATTTCCAGGCTAGTGTTTTGGGGTTTTGTTTGTTTAGTTTTTTTAAGCCTTAGTATTAGTAATTTTCCTTTACCTACTACTTTTCAAAACAAGGCAAGTAAACAAGCAAGCATAGGAATGAACAAAGAATTTCAAAGTCCTCTATTAGTTTCAGTTTCAATCAAACAGACTATTTAAGATACCTTTTTCTGCCTTCCATGAACAGCGCAAAGAATGAAAAAAGAGCAGCACACTTTTCCACAAAAGAAGTGCACAGTGTGGCTGCAAGAAAGGGCATGCCTACATACACAATTAACAGTGAGTTAAGGTGTGACTGCAGCACATTGGTTACACTGATTTATTGTCTGACCAGGATGTGGCATGTTCACACCACCCTGTTACTGTGCCGAACACCCTGCCTTTAACAGTAGCCATAACCAGACAACAGACAGCAAATACTAGAGCAATTGTTTCCACGTTCCAGCTACCACATCTCAAGAGAATTCCTGTATGCTTGTCCAGGAAGTCACAGGTGTGACAAAAACCATATACAGAATAACAAGTCTTGAAAAGTGAGAAATTAGACAGTCTTAACGTAATGCAGGTCCTTTTGCATATGTGAAATTAAACACATCGAAAAGAGGCTTTCACTAGATTTTAGTTTATGAGCATCAGTCATAGGGACTACTGAGACTTCACACCTGAAGCCCTATAAAACAGTTAATGAGCTTCAAAATCACTTCCAGAGTGGGAAACAGGAGGTGCATCTTTTAAGCATTTTCCAGAAAACATGTAAAGATCTATCATCCTGCATCATCAGGAAATGTATCAAGGAGAGGATAAGACAACATGCCAGAGGACATTCCTACCACATGTGACACAAAGGCTAAATTATATGCAGAATTTAAGAAATCCGGCACTCAAATCTGAGCAAGTTAGCATTCATTCCTCTCCCCATTCACCTCCCCACATACAGACTGATAATGTGGTGGATTACACAACTCTTCAGAAACAGAATTCTCCTTGAAGCTCTTAGAAAATAGCCTGTAAAGATGCAAGTCAAAAGACAGATGCTGTAAACACTCCCCATAATATTCTGACGAGGAATTACAGCACATAAATACTACGCTGTAAATTTTAACCCTAGATTATATTTTTCCAGTACAGCCGATTTCTAACAGAGGCTCACAGTTCTCAATTCCTCTGCATCAGAGCACTCAAAACTGAGACGTAATGACTTGTCATCATCAACCTAAAAAAAGTCAGGTAGGGACACAATGCAAAGAGTGAAGCAAATTAACTGCAAAGTAGACCAAAGTAACAAAGCTTTTCCAGTACCTGCCTTACCAACTTTTAACACGTAGCTTTTGCCAATATACACATACGGTCAAAAAGCTGTATGTCTAGACTTGAACAGACCTGCAAACCTTTCCATCAGCTAAAAAAAAAAAAAAAAAAAAAAAAAGGCAGTTCTAAGAGATTCTCATTAATCTGTTTATCATTAGTGTAACTGTATTGGGTTTGCATGGCAAGGTTTTAGTAGTGGGGGTTACAGGGGTGGCTTCTGTGAGAAGCTGCTAGAAGCTTCCTCTATGTCCAACAGAGCCAATGCCAGCTGGCTCCAAGATGGACCTGCTGCTGGCCAAGGCCAAGGACATCAGTGACAGTGGTAGTGCCTCTGGGATAATGTATTTAAGGAGGGGAAAAAAGGTTGCTGAGGAACAGAAACTGCAGCCAGAGAGAGAAGTGAGAACATGTGAGGGAAACAGCCCTGCAGACCCCCAGGTCAGTGAAGAAGGAAGGGGAGGAGATGCTCCAGGCACTGGAACAGAGATTCCCCTGCCGCCTGTGGGGAAGACCATGGTGAGGCAGGCTGTCCCCCTGCAGCCCAGGGAGGTCCGTGGTGGAGCAGATATCCACCTGCAGCCCATAGAGGACCCCACGTTGGAGCAGGTGGATGCCCAAAGGATGCTGTGACCCCATGGGAAGCCCACACTGGAGCAGGCTCCTGGCAGGACTTGCGAACCCGTGGAGAGAGGAGCCCACGCTGGAGCAGGTTTTCTGGCAGGACTTATGACCCCGTGGGAGACCCACGCTGGAGCAGTCTGTGCCTGAAGGACTGCAGGCTGTGGGAAGGACCCACGCTGGAGCAGTTCGTGAGGAACTGCAGCCTGTGAGAAGGACTCATTCTGGAGAAGTTCATGGAGGACTGTCTCCCATGGGAGGGGTCCCACACTGGAGCAGGGGAGGAGTATGAGGAGTCCTCCCCCTGAGAAGGAAGGAGCGGCAGAGACAACATGTGATGAACTGACCCCAACCACCATTCCCCATCCCCCTGCGCCACTGCAGGGGAGGAGGTAGAGGAAATTGGGAGCGAAGCTGTGCCTGGGAAGAAGGGAGGGGTGGGAAGAAGGTGTTTTTAAGATTTGGGTTTATTTCTCATTACTTTACTCTGATTTGATTGGTAATAAATTAAATTAATTTTCCCCAAGTCAAGTCTGTTTTGCCTGTGATGGTAATTGGTGAATGATCTCTCCCTGTCCTTATCTCAACCCACAAGCTTTTCATTATATTTTCTCTCCCCTGTCCAGCTGAAGGGGGTAGTGATAGAGCAGCTTTGGTGGGCACCTGGCATCCAGGCAGGGCCAACCCACCACAGTAACTTATCTGCAAACCTATTGCTGAGCAACACAAAATAACAGTATTTGTATACACATACCCGAGCTTCAGGTGAAGAAGTACTACAAGTACTTTGAGTTTCTTCGCATTCGTTCAGCTTGAGTGAAGGCATGATTTTTCATGACTAAAGTATCTAATAGTCATTTTTCTGTGGGGTGGGAGAGCAATATATTTTGTTTTCTCCTAAAGCATTCTGAGGTAAAGGCTTTTGACATGATCTCAGTCCCTAGAAATCTGTGCAAGACCTGCACACCTATGAGCGGAATGTAAGTTAACTAAGCACCACTAACTTGGAGTTGTTTGTGTAATGACAGAGAGAACTGTAATTACTGCTTCAAAGGAAAAAAATAATAAAAAAAGAATTTTAAAAAAATCATGATTTCTACCATACTATACCCAACACAGAAGTGTTTACTTACAGAATTAGAGGTTAATTCTGCTCACTGTTCCACTTTAGGAAAATAGAAGTGAAGCTACCCAACTACATACTTCCTTATAGTTTAAGCCATGTTCTTCTCCACTCGACGTAAAGAGAATTACTTATGAGAGATATTAACACAGGGAACAAACAGATCTCATGCCCTCAACACAAGAGAATCACTTAACAGTATGGGGGAAGTCTGTCACAAGTAAGTGACATATTAGCTACTTGCATCACATCTAAGAAACAACTGGTCTGGGAATCCAAAGGAAACTGAATAAAAAAATGGATATATAAACACACACATATATATATATGCATGTAAGCTGATCCATCTACCTATCAGTAACTAAATTTTACTGTATGTTGGTTTACATGTACTTCATTTTTACATCCCATACAGTAACAGTAAAACCTGAATGTTTAACTACCTTGCCATTAGTGATGTACTTGCAATTAATTTTTAGAAATTTCTCTGTAAATGCTTCCTCCTCTTCAGAAGTGGATGATACCACTCTTGTAGGACGAACACACGCATGTACTGGTGAAGCACCCAACTCTTTCTGTTGGACTCCATCTGGATCCTAAAAGGGAATATAAAAAAAAAAACTTACTGATCAGCCTTTTTCACTATTAAGAGATCTTTTGTTGTGTAATTTCTGTTCTTTTTCTTTGATATAAAAGCAAGTGTAAAAATAAGGTTCCAAATCCACTGCAGTTTAAAGGACTGCTTTGATCTGATAGTGTATATAACTAATCAACCACAGTTTAACCAGCCCACAATAAGAAATGCTAGTGGGCAAAGATACTCAGAATCAACCTGGAAATAAACAACAAAATGATCAGAACTCACATAAGGAAACTATCCAATATACTGTCACATGCAAAACCTGAGTAGAAGGTAGAAGAAAGGATAATTTTCCAACTTCAACAAACAAAAGTTCTATTACATGTCTTCTGTTATCCTTCCATAATATTATACACTACTTTATGTTGGAAAGACCCTCTGAAGGTCAGCTAGTCCAACCCTGTGTTCAAAGCAGGCCTAAGCCTGCATTAGATCAGTTGCTTAAGGCCCTTCCAGTCGAGTTTAGTCTTCAAGGCTGGAGATTCCACAGCCTCCCCAAGAAACCTGCTCCAGTGTTTAACCACCCTCACCATGAAAAATATTTTCCTGTTATTTAACCAGGACCTTTTGTGCAGCAACTTGCAGCTGCTGCCACCTATAACTTTACTATGGAACCTCTGAAGACCCTGACTCTTCTCCTCCCTCTAACCTGTCTAGTAGGTAGTACAACACAAAAATCAGGTTGTCCCTAAGTATTTTCTTCTCCAGACTAAACAAATCCAGCTCTCCCTGTGTCATGGTTTAACCCCACACAGCCACTCACTCACTCCCCCCCTCACCAAGTGGGATGGGGGAAAAAATTGGGAAAAGAAGTAAAACTCGTGGGTTGAGATAAGAACGGTTTAATAGAACAGAAAAGAAGAAACTAATAATGATAATGATAACACCAATAAAATGACAACAGTAGTAATAAAAGGATTGGAATGTACAAATGATGCGCAGGGCAATTGCTCACCACCTGCCTACCAACACCCAGCTAGTCCCCGAGCAGCAATTCCCTGTCCCCACTCCCCCCAGTTCCTATACTGGATGTGACGTCCCATGGTATGGAATACACCGTTGGCCAGTTTGGGTCAGCTGCCCTGGCTGTATCCTGTGCCAACTTCTTGTGCCCCTCCAGGTTTCTCGCCAGCTGGGCATGAGAAACTGAAAAATCCTTGACTTTAGTCTAAACACTACTGAGCAACCACTGAAAACATCAGTGTTATCAACATGCTTCTCATACTGAACTCAAAACACAGCACTGTACCAGCTACTAGGAAGACAGTTAACTCTATCCCAGCTGAAACCAGGACACCCTGCCAATCCTTGTGCCTCAGACGTTTCCATCTCCTGCTCATCTTAATGGCCCTCCACTGGACTCTCTCCAGCAAATCAATCTTTGTCTTGTACTGCAGGTGCCAGAAGTGGACACGATACAGCAAATGCAGCTTCACAAGCCCTGCAGACAACAGAATAATCACTTTCCTTAACCTGCTGGTATTCCTCTTTCATCTGCCACCTGGCATGTGATAAGCCTTCACCATCACAAGTGGACATTGTTCAACACGTATGTCAGGACACTAGCTTCAACCACTCCTAGGTCCTTAGTCGTCTTCTGCAGAACTACCATGTAGCTAGCCAACCCTCACCCTGTACTGCCACATGGGGCTCTTTCTCTCCCAAGCAGGTCTTAGCTGTTGTTGAACTTTATGAGGTTTCTGTGAATTCATTTCTCTAGACTCCTGATGTCCCTCTGATGATGCCTTGCCCTTCCCTACAGTGTATTGACCACTTTCCCTAACTTTTACTGCCCCCCGCCCCCAAGCTTGCTGATAGTTCATTCTATCCTCTGTCCCACCATTCAGGTCATGGATGGGAAGATTATAAACAATAGTAGCCCCCACAGGGACCCTTTAAGGATTCCTAACTGTCCACCACCACAGAAAACAAACAACAAAAAATGACCAACCACACGCACACATACTGAATTGCTTTGAGCCCAAAGATCCTGCCAATTTTGCCAGCCCATCTTGCAGCCCACCCATTCAGTTCACATATCCCCAGTATTGTAACAAGGTTGCTTTGGGACAGCGTCAAGGGTCCGGCTCTAGTCAAGGTAAGCAACGTGCACTGCTCTTCCTTCATCTGCTGATCACACAAATCACTTTGGTCAGGCATGATACGCCCTTGGTAAATTCACTTGGGCTGTTCCCAACCATCTTCGTCTTTCACACACCTGGATATAGCTTCCAGAGGATTTCCTTCATGACCTTCCTGGGCAGATAACAGGAAGAGTTGTCTGTCTTGCTGTCTAACAGTACATCCAACAAACTAGTGAACATGGAACCCTACCAGGGACAGGACAGACACTGAAAAAATTGTTTTCAAATAAAAGCTACGTGTATAGTAGACAGACTGTGCCGAAGCCTATTTTATAGTCACATCAACCCTGTTTTGGAGCTTAACCAACATTTAAAGACTTCCATTTCATATATAATTGCTATTTTTAGTTACTAATAAAATATTACTATTTATATAAAAAAACCCATGAACTATTTTTCCCTTTAGTCTTCTGCTTTTTTGTTCAGGTCTATTCGCTAGTACAGATTGCAGCTAAATGCCTTTAATCATATCCAGGAACATTAAGCACAATTGTTTTCAGCTTATCATCTCTCTGGCAGTACTTTAGCCTTCACCTGCATCTTTCAATTTTAGTTAAAAAGCAAACAAAACACCAAAACCAACTTATAGAACACTGAACTGAATTTCGCTAAAAAAGCTAACGAAGATATAATTTAAAAGCAAACTTCCTAGAAATGAGTTCTCCTTCTATGTATGCCTTTCTCCTAAAAATTATGTGGTCAATTCTGTTACACATATAACTTAGCAAGTGGCTGCAAGAGTTCCCAGCTGATATCCAAGTCCACTGTGAATAAGCCAGCTATTTTTCAATCATACTGCCACGTGACATAGAAGCGGGAATAATACTGGTGGCAGACTTTCAAATTTAATGCTGACACCCTTGTCACTACATATTATTTTGAAGCGGATTTTAAGTTTTATAGGTAGTAAAGCTTATTGGATCTTCTCAAATATGTGTATCAGACTGCTGAATGAAGAAACCCTTCACAAAACCCAGCAGCGTAAGAAAGTCTTAAAAATATGAGTCCTTACACACACACTGACACACACTGACACACTAACAAACTTATTGAAATAAACACCAAAATCTTAGCTTAAGTGTAGCAACATAAAAAAAAACACTTAAACAAGGTTATGCAGGTCTTACATTAGCCACATGCTGGTTTGTATTTAGCCACACAGTTGTGTTAAGCTATTCCCATGTTTGATAAAACAGAAACAAAAGAACAACGCATATCAGAGTTTATATTTTGCCTCAACAGAGGTTCAGATATTGGTTAGTCTTCTTACTCAAGTTCTAGTATGAACTCAATTTCAATGACTGTAGCACAGAGAGAAGACCCCTTTACACTATAAAAGCAGAGTAACATATTCTATTTACCTTGAAGTGTGCTTAAATTTAAACTGCAAATCTGGAGTCAAAATTGGAGGAGAGTCAAAGAATAGAGACATCAATAGAGAGCATTAGAGAATATATGCTAGTATTTATCTCATTCATAAGGATAGCAATCAGTAAAGACAGAAAACAGAAACATGGAAAACAGGTGCTATGATGAAGAACAAAACCCTCCAGCCTTAACTACTCAAATAGAAATTGCTTTTGCTGTTATTGCTGGAGAGATTGTTTGAAAAAAATACCCAAACACACACACAGAGTCCACAATGACAAGTGCAAGTGATTTCTGTTCTTTGCTTTCTTTTGAAACACTGTACCTAGGAACGTTCCTTCCCCCCTTACATGTACTTCAAAAGACCTCAAACAGAAAATTCCATATACACTTCATTATATTTTTTCACATTACTCGTTTGTTTGATTTTCCCTGAGGCATTTAAGAACTGCTTGTAGTGATCCACAACACGCAGTGATAGGCACAAAATAGTTCTGCAACAATACAGTAAGTGTCAGTTAAATAAAGTCTAGCACCCAAATTGTTGCTAACATTGAACTGCCTACACTAAACAAAACAACCTTTTGCTTAAGAGGATTTTAACTGCTAAAGCGTTTTAATCTACTTTATTTCTTCTACAGTTTCAAGCCTTTATCTTTGCTATGGGTATATAGTCAATAAAAAAAGTTTCAAATAAATTACAGGTATGTTTACACTATTAAGCCTCCTTAACTACTATATGCAAACAAGCATATACAAAATAATCCACAAAAGCAAGAATAAGGTATTTTTGTGACATGGGATTTCATGCATTGTAGGAAGAGCTCTGACTTCTAGTAGTAAAATTAACAGTTTACCCTTGAGCAACTTCTCACAACATATGCTATATGGGTAGGCCTATCCTAGCATTTACAGCCATTCTGAGACTGATATAGAAGAATGTATTCTTGCAGACTAGTCTATTTATTGTGCTACAACACCTTCAGTTTGCCATAAAACATAAAAGAAATTATTCATTACAAATGACAGCAGACATCTCACGAGAACAGGCATACTAAGTCAGAGTAAAGGTATAATAGCAAAACCAAATAGCAATATTCAGTAGAAAGGGTCATCACAGCCTTTGTAATGCAGCTTGGGAACCTATTCAGCAACAAAGCAACACCTTTATATTTAAACTTCTCTGGACCAAGTCATGCAAGCAAATAAATAAATAAATAAATAAATGCTTAAAGTCTCAAACGTTCCTAAACTTTGAGCACACAGCATCTTGGGAGTAGACATTTTACAACTTGACTGAGTGCTATCAAGAAGTGCTATCAAGAAAGTTTCTTACTTGAGAGAAAAGATAACAACAACAACAACTGGGAAAAGAATAGTAGTGACATATTAAGAAAAATCTGAATGAGGTCATAATTGTACAAAGTGCAGAGAAACTCAGGCTCTGATACTGCCTCTTCCTGGTTGGAGATCTCCCCATGGAATTCTGTTGACAGCAAACCAGTGTCCCTGAAAAGACATGCTTTCGCAAAGCTAGCTCCTAGCCCAAATCCTACATTTGAGCTGAATTACAGAGCAGCTTTGACTGCTAAACAGTTTTAGTATTTGAAAGTCTACAAAGGTAGAACTACCAAGTAGAAGTCAGCTATCATCAACTCCATATTAACCCTTCACTGAAACACTTTTTTTCTTTACTTCATTTTGCCAAATGAAACTGGAGAACCCCCTTGCACACCTCTATAGGGAGCAGGGGGAGCCCTTACCTTTTAGCTACTTGAGTATTCTTGCCAATTGCTACAAAAACTATCAATAAGATTAGATAAATGTTTAACTAGTTCTAAAAGGTAACAAATACAGAAATGCAACAGGAACTAGTATTTAGATTTCAGTGTGCAAGGATAGTATTTTGCTATAAGTAACTTGCCTTCAAATCAGTTTTCACACAGAAAACTGTCATTTACAAAGATTAAAAGCTTGTATTTACTTTTAAAACATACTACTTTACTTTTCAACTCCAACTGCTGTAAAGTACTTTCTCCCCAAAACAAAAGGATAGTTTAAGAAGAAAGCATAGCATCTGTAACATTTATCTTGTAAGGGAAAATTAATTTCAAGGACAACAGGTATACCTACATTTACTGTAGCCTTGTCAAGCTCTGCTTCGGAAGATGTAGGTGATAGGGGACTTATAGGACTTAGAGAGGGGGAGCTGTCCACACTAGAAATGTAGTCTGGGTCAGGAACATACAAAATCTATAAAGAAGATATAATGTAGTTAGAAGTTACGCTTTCAGGTTTACTTTAGATTTCTCATTAGTTCAGGTATGTTTGCTATGCTTTCTCAAAATAAGTTATACAAAATCATTCCTGCTCCCATTAGTTTTAACAGAAACTATGAGTTGAGGAAATAAACAATACCACACAAAGTACTACTTAATTTTAGCTTTTAAGGTTTTTAAATGCTGTCTTGAGAGAAGATTGATTTTTAGTCATAATAATTGAGGAAAAAGTTCAGATAAGAAAGCATTGGAAGTATATAGCATGCCAGAAACACCCAATACAGTGTCCAAGGAACACCTGCCCAATTATTTCTCTTGCTATTACTCCACTGTTTGAGCAACCAAGAAACAGGTTGGGGAACAAGTTCAAAGACATAGCTCTTAGCACTGAATGTACAAAAAAAAAAAAAAATCAACTGAAGTTATTCACTCCTTAAATATGTATTTTTGCCATGGTAGGCATTCAAGCTACCTAGACAAAGTTTTGCAGCAATCAGAAGTAAACACAGGATTCTTTCAAAGGGCTAATACCACAGCTGACCTATCACTTGTTTCCAGGCCCAGCTTTCAAAGAGAAGTGAAAAGTGAAAGAAAAAAAAAGGGAAAGAAAAAGTTGTAAGCAATAGTGACCTATAAGTGAATGATAGTTCATATAGTGCTGGTAAAGACAGCAAGTTTTCAGAGTGGAATAGAAACATTATTCAATTTATTAAAATAGAAATGCAGGCAGTAATATGCAGTCAGGAATGTTGTTTGTAAGCTGTACCCTAAATTTGTTTTCTGAGCTAGAGTTGTTAAATAGCCTACTGTATTTGCAAAGTAACAATTTAGCTTGTAGCCAAGTGTTATTATATACCATTAAGTGTATTTAGCTTTAAAAGTCCTCTGATCTTATTTGAGAGACAGGTAGCTTCATTACATGTTCCCTTTTTAGGCAGTTATTTAATAGGCACAAGGAATTCACAAACTAGAGAAAAATGAAAAAAACTCTTTCACAAAGCCAATAGGAAAACCACTAAGAGAAGTACTTTAACACTTTTTCTGGTAGATATGAGGAATATAGAGATAAAGATCTTTGTCGGATAAGTAACATAGATAGTGTAATAGTACCTGTCCAGGAACGACTGCTCTGGAGAAAAGCTTATTTAATTGAACCAGTTCATTGGGTGTTGTATCAAATTTCAAGGCAATACTGTTTAAAGTATCTCTTGATTCCACCTGTATCAATTGGGGAAAAAAAGAAAAACAAACCTGTGAGCAGTTAGTTCAAATAGTGGCTTACAAATTTTATCACGTGTAGATTTACCAAGAGTTTGATGAACTTAAGTCTTCATATCTTATGATTGCCAAAAAAACCACCAACCCCCCCAAACACACCTACCCCCTAAATATTAGTCTACTGCAACCCCATATAAGGACACCTGCCTTCCCACTGTTTGCAGGTGGCTAGAAGTCTCAGTCACACACCAAGCTGTAGGCTCAGCTATTGCACCAGAACTTCTGGTCTATAAATTCACTGCTGCATACCACTGGACCAATACATGATTGACTGGTTTCACAGAACACTTCATTCTCCCTCTTCCAACTCTTCTTCTCTGTTCTTCACTTACAGAAAAGCTGAAGCAATCTCTATATATGCAAACACACTCTCTCCCTACTTAAATAAGCTTCCATTAACCTGACTTTCAAGTAAAATCCATCACTGAGATAAAAAGCAAAAATACTGAAGCAAAACAGGTCAACCACTATGACAGCAGATGGAGCATGAGCACTTAGAGTAGGTGATTCCTGAGTAAGGAAAGGATTTTTTTAAGCTCTTATTTTCATCTCCATCTCCCAAAATGCATTCAATATGAACCAACAGAAGAAAGCAAAGGGAAGAAAGTTTTATTCACAGAGAATACCTCAGAATAAAGAATTCATAGCAAGCATTTAAGAATGGCGAAGATAATATGACAAGGGAGCATACAACCAGAAGTAGTTTATTGTGTAATGGCACAGGACTTCATAAACACTGTACCAGGAAAAAATAAATATTATCAGTTAAGAGAAGATGAAGCAATATAAGCAAAGCTACATTTGTGTTGCTAAATATGGAGCACAGCTAGAAAAAAAATAATCAACTGACTCCTATCTTAAATGTCTTCTCATTTGCCCCTCTTATTACATCTGCAGAAGTTATACACCTTCCACTCTATATAAATGTAAGTATTAGACTAATTATTCACAGGTTTAATTTTCCTTCTATTTTCAGGATGTTCACTTAACTTTCCTTGCAATTACAGAGAAGAATGCCTTCTCTTAAATTCCCTTTTCTTTGCTTCATTTTCAAGGGGAAGGCGGGGGGGGGGGGGGGGGCGAAAGACAAACCCATGTTTTTCTTCATAGTGTATGTTCTACACACAACTGTTTTGAGAAAGCCAGTGGATATCATTAGCTGACTCTGCATACCCTCTAGGTATCTTCTGCTCTTCACTCACTCACTTCACAAAAACGTGGGAGCACCATGTCTTGTACGCCTTGCCAGCTGTTGCTAGACTTAAACGTAGGTAACCTTTACTTCTGCTTGAACAACTGAACTGGGGCAGAAAAAACCCCAAACCTGAGGGTAGGGTGAGGGGAGGGAAGGAAAAGTCTCAGAGTATACATGTTTTAATAGCTTTTGGTACTGCTTGCTCTGAGAGTAGACCTTGACCTTACACAGTCCCACAGAAAAAGGCAGTGTTTGTAACCCAAAGACTAGAACGCTCTGTTTCCATTACTGCACTGCAGCGGAGGTAAGTAATAAAACATACATTGGGCTAGCCTGCTTCCAGCCATACTCTGTTGTGGACTGTTCCAGTTGAATTAGTATATTCCATATAACTAATCAGCATTATATGTGTTGCTGTCAGTAGAATGTAACAAAGCACATTCATTCTTCAAAGAAGCAGCAAACATTTTGCCGGAGTCGAGGAATATGTACCTATAGGTTATAGTGTTAGTTAATATTGGATTATTAAATATTCAATATTTTAATACATTTTATTTGCATTGCAAGAATAGCTAGCAAACAGAGTTCCTATTGGCTGCAAAGCAAAAGTGGCATATAACAAAAAAGTTATTTGCCCCTCAAAACACATTCCCACTTAAATATTCCAAAACTTAACACTGAACATAACATTAATCCCACAGTAATTTAGGAAAAGAAATGCTTTCTTTTTATTAACTTTTTTCAAAGTTCTGTCATGTTAGGAAACACATGTTGACAGTACAAGAATAACAAAGTATAACTGACAGATATCAAGAAACAAACTATATCCTTTATTTAAAGAAGTGGATTGTCTTCCAAGAAAAAGTGCTACAAATATAATGTACTCTGAAGACCGTTATAGTTCAACAGATAAAAACAGAGGGCAATTTGGGATAGTAACATGATTAAAGTTCACAAATAGGAGTTAAAGAATTCCTTTCCATACAGAATTCATTATCATTTTCTACAGGTGCATTTGTCAGTCTAGATTCAATAAAGAAAAAAAAGATAGGTATTGCCAAAGAAATGGCAATAAGCTTTTTTTTGATAAATTTCTAATTTTATTATGACAATTCTTTATTAGGAAGCCATTAAGGTAAACAAAGCAGCAAACATCTCTGTCTACTAGTATTTCAGGTATGAAAGACTGTATTGTAGTACCTCTTAGTAATTTAGTACTGTATGATCACATAGATATGAGGAATACAAGAATATTCTCATATGCCACTTTTAATTGGTACTGACAGCAGAAATCAAAACAGGACCCTAACCTGACCAGATATGTATTGCTTGTTCCACAGACGATAACAAAACTGAGCACCAAATCAAGGAACAGCAGTGTTTCCATCAGAAGCTCTACATAATACAGAAGGTTTGCTAAAACAAACTGTAAAGTGAAATTCAAAAGCTTTGCCTAATTCAAAAGTTTGCTCTCACATAAATGTTGGAAGACAACAGTTAGCTGCTAGGTAGATATTCCTTAGGTATCACTTAATGACTGAAACATTTGAGATTTTAAACTAACTTATGATGTAAAATAAATTGATTAAAAGCATCCAATTAAAGGCCACAAAGCTTAGGCCCTTTAAGAATGCATTCACTCTCTTCAGCCTTCAGAAATAAAACCATCTGGTGAGATCTCTTGGCAACTAAAGAGTTTATCTCACAAACCATGAACACAAGCATAGCAAATATAAGCTTCCTTTTCTTATTTGGCTGTAAAGCTTACAGAGGCAAATCTCCACACTACATGGGATTTCAGAGACCAGCACTGATACCTCCTTAAAACAAAGAAACTGTTCATGTAATAAAGGCTTCCTGAAGTATCTCCCTATATTCAAAGGCCTATTTTCCAATTCTCAGGCTATTATTTCAAAAAATAGAATCTGAACAGCCAAAAGCTGAAAGAATAGCTCTGTGGAAGAGCATAGTTTAAGAACTAACAAATTAAAAATGTGCCACCACATACCACAGCCACCCCCCAGCTTTTCCAATTTTTTCATCATCAATACTGGAAGAGAGGGCAAAAAGCCATTCCTTCTCTCTCAGAAAACACACTTTCTATACATTATGCATGTAGTTATATAAATGCTATTCTGAATATTAAGAATTTTACATAAATATTTGGATCTTAAAGCACCATGCTGAATCTTCATGGGGAAATTTCCCCTTTTGAGAAGAGAGGGGGATGATAAACAGTGATTGCATTGTTTCATGATTTTAACAGAATGGCAAGATTTGTTACAGTACAACTAAACCTCTGAAAAACAACCACCAGACATGTGAAAACACTATTTTATTCCCTGAAACAATCCGAAACAGACTTGAGCAGGCCAGCTGGTGCCCTGAAGTAGTTCAATACATATCATGCATTGGCTTTGCTTCCTTCAGTGTATTGACTTGAATATAAAGATTGAAAGATATGGATTAATGAAAATGTAGAAAGAAAACAAGAATCACTTATTCAGGGCTGCATTAAACTTAATGCACACAAACTCTGCTTTGCTGAACTTTGTGTGAAACTTTGCTGAAAAAGACTTTCTTAAAATATAAGTAGCTTTCCTATACTCAGTAGCAAGAGCTTCTAGTCATCAACTCTCTTACGTAGAGATAAGACACATAAGGCCTTATTACCTAGTTACTTCTGTCTTAGGTAGTCACTTACATATGTATACAAATAAGTCTAAAATTCTAAGTTAGCTGAAATCAGTTTTTTCAGATATGACTAAATACAGAAAGAGTGACTTAAGGTCCATATCTTCCACCTTCCTTTCCCAATAAAATCCCAAATCAAACACTCTTCAAATCATTGTGTCCCAATTTGAGCAGAGGTACATCCCATTACCCCTATTCCATTTCCAGAGCACTACTTATACACCCATGTTTGCCAAGTGCACTTGTGTGCACCAGGAGACAAATAGCTTCAGAGTCACTACTGACTATGGTTCAAACTGCCTTCATTTCTGCCCCATTACTAGGTGGCAAAGTTACTAAAACTGTTATTTAAAACAAATTTCTCTACTGATATTTTAATGAACTTTATTGCCATTGCATCTCAACAATTGGAGTTCACTCATACTTCTATTAAAAATTATACATTGAATACATATGAAACAGTTCCAAAAGAATTATTTAACTTTTTTTTTTAAAGTATTTAAAGACTAGTTGTCCAAGAACCAGAAAACAACAAAACAATCGTTTAAGAGTATTAAAAGGAACTAACAAAATTAAAGAGATGAGAAATCTAGAAGGAGGGGTGAGGACAAAGGGGGAAGAGGATACAACAACAACTTTGGTGCTGTACCCAAGCCTTCAGAAATATCAGATTATGACTACATTAGCTAATTATTAATAGGCCTAATGCATATAATTCACAACAGCAGGAAAACAGAACTTGTAAATACCATAAAAGCAACTTCAAAAATAATTTTAAAATTAGGTAAAAGATACAACAGATAAAGTAATATTTCATTGTGATCCACATTTTCCAAATGTCCCAAAATTGAGAAGACTAGGACAGTGGCATGCTCAAAGAAACATGACAGTCAGACAAGAAAACAATCCCTGGCTTTGAAATGGAAACGCTAAGAAAAAAAGCAAAACTCTGAAGTGTGTAGTAGTCTAAACAGCAGGTAAATGTTTACAATGGCAATAAAACTAGCTGCACCAGAAGACAGAACAACTTTTAGCATTCTTTATCCAAGCTACTGGAGGATTGAAAGCAAAATCCACAGTTACTCTAGAAAGATATTAGCAGATAACTCACCATTTATCTACTTTCAAATTAAACATGTTCAGCAAGTCATTACAAGAAATTCCAAGTATTCATGTAGGTTCAAAGTCTAGCAAACTTTCACATGATTGATGATACCACAAAAACACTTGTCACCCACACCCCTTGAGCTAAGGGATCAAAAATTCCTCCTTGTTTTAAGTTAAGAAGCTGACTTCAGAAGCCCCATAGTTTTGTTTGCAGTATACGCATCTAACTGGTTTCCAAGTAAAACAACAATAACAAAAAAAAAAAAAAAAAGAGTCCAGACCCAGTTTCCAGATGTTGGACTTGCCACTAAACTGGGAAAAGATCACATGCAGGAAGACTGGTAGTTCAAAACTGAGGACTTTGGCTTAAAACTTAGTCTTAAGACTCTGGTCTACTATAGGCTTCTGTGACCTTCATTAATTGATATCAGGCTCTTCTCATGATCTGGACATCCTACTCTGTGTATTAGGTGCTTATCTGCTATTTCAGGAGAAAAGCACAGCCTTCAATCCTGGGAGAGTTAAAGGGTAGGGAGTGGGGCCAGGAAAGGGAAGTCTTACATTGGAGCCTCCAACACTGATAAACCATACCATCTGCCTCCATTGCTCACTTGTAATTTATTTTTTTTTTTAAAAACAAAAAGTGCTTTTCCTGTATAGTCTATAGCACTTGAAAAAAAAGTATCTATACATAGCCACAATTATTCCCTGTTTCTCCTCAAAAGGAAGAGGGGTTAGAAGGCCTTTGTTGAAGTCATGCAACTGCTAGTATGCTGTTATCATTGGTGGTCAGCAGCCAACACTGTCTGCTTATGCTCCTTTATCTGTAGTTGGCTCCTCTAACACCTGTAGGCAGACACTGATTCTGTTTGTACAGCATGTGCGTAACACAAAAGACTTCAAATGCAATGTTAATGTAACAAAGTTATGTCAAATAAGCAATGTAAAAATGCTATTTTCACAACATAAAAAGCACTAAAGAAAGTTCTAGCTAGTAACAATAATTCACCTAAACTATTTGCTCTGTTGGTCCTTAGAGCCTGTTCATGTGCATCAGCTGTGTGCAGAAAGGGAAAACAACTGGCTTGGAGCACCAACCATGAATTCTGAAACAACAGATAATATCAATTTGCACCTAATCCATTGACTGACATTCAGAAAAGGAGAAACTATATTAACTTAAAAAATTTAAAAAATTGTTCACTGTCTAAGCAGTAACAGCAAAATTAAACCTGAATTTTCTGTATCCTTCAGAGGAAGTTTAGGACTTGCTTCATTTACTTAGTACCACATCTGTTGATATCTTCTCTTTGATGCTACATACAGAACAGTAGTTCCAAGTTTTCATGCTTTGGGAATTTTAGATTAAAATCTTTAACATTAACTGCTTTTTGGCTTTAGCTTTAAAGAGAAAATATATTTTATTGTTTATTTGTCCCCCAATTTTTTTTATTTTTTTTTTTAAATTCTGGTGGGAAGTATATTTCACCTTAAAAACCCATAGTTTGCATCAGTGAGATTCCATCTCACTCCAAACTTCAGGAATACAAATAAGCCCTTCCCACTTAAAACCATATAGCCACTGGAAAAATTAACACATTAAATTATTATTAAAAAAAACAAAGCAAAAAAACCCACAAACTTTTCAACAATACTGGGGGGAAGTCTGGTTTCTGCCTTCATCCTTCTACTACTTCTCAAAGCAGCAACACATGCAGACATGTAACTACATGTGGGTACGTGTGTGTGTGTGTGCTGTTGCTTTGAGAGGTCACAGGATGAAGGCAGAAACCAGACATAAGTTCATCTCTCCACATGGAATAATGTCATAAATAGTAACAGTAGCAAGTTATGACAACAGTTACCAGACCTCTCTTATGCATATAGCGAACACAAGATCAGTTCCTAAAGGTCAGGTCCGTGTATTTTATTAAAATATATATGCACAACACATAACCAAAAGCTCTGAAAACTCAATGCTACTTAAATACTTCACGAGTGAAATATAGAGCAAGACCAGACACAATATGGCATCTGTGAAGCTGAAATGCACCACGTTCCATAGATGCAACAGGCTCCTTTAGAAGCTGGACTAAGTTCAAGACAAAAAGTCCTTGATTCTTGTGAATTGTCTTTTTGACTCATGAGGAAGTGATGCATGCTTCAGTACCTACTAAGAAAGTTATTTTTGCAAATAAACCCCCAGCTACTGGAACATAAAAACCTGCAGAAGTACATGACAACTTGACACAAACATACTATTTTTAAACAGGAAACCTCGGTGCTTTAGCTTTGCCTGGAATCTTACATACCAAGGTAAATGCATGTACATGGTAGCAAGAGACAAGGGATTTACTGACTGAAGCCCCAGTTCTACAGAGTGACACCTGAGCATTTTTTCCAATTATTTCAGACAAAATGGGGTTAATGTAATAGAAACAACAGTCACATTTACTTTACTTTTCTTCAGCTGCTAGAACCTAAGCAGCAGAAATTTCTTTTTTGAATTTCAGCTTCAAGGAAGTGTTTAGTATAGGCTAGAATTATATTCAAATTCCCAATATAAGCCACACTAATGAAGTGCTTCTTGCTCCAATACACACATCCTCTGCCTCTGTCCAAACGACTATCACAGCCTTCTCAGTAGTTAAGCCATAACACAGCTTGGCTTAATGTAACATTAAGAGTTAAGTCTCCCGCACATCTCTTATTCTTGGAATAAGAGTACACCAAGAGGTCAAGCAAAGACTTTTTAATAAAGTTCTCATTTTTATTTTATCATGTCCAACTTCAAAAGCATTCTAAGATAACTGTGACAGACTTTCACTATTTTAATGTCAACCTTATAAGCATTATTTATAGGCTTATACTTCCAGTATATAACACAAGACAGATACTTCTCACTTCAGTTTCCCTTAGTAACCACAAATGTGAAAAGCTGACTGCAGCACAGTTTGAGGGTCATTTCAAGAACAGAACAGGCAGAGAAAGGCTCCATTTTCAGATACTGCTGCAGAAACAGATCAGTACAGTAAAAGGTAATCTATGAAAATTATTAGAACACCAGAAGGTCAGTATCAAGATATAGCTTTTCCCTTCCCAACTTTATTCTGTTATTTCTCCTCATGTCAACAGTTTATTAATAATGCTGAAAGCAGGGAACTTGCACATGATTTTATAATTAATGTTATTTACTATTTCTAACTAGTTATCTAAAAGTGAACCAGTCAACAGATTGATTAGCTTGGTTTTTTTGAAGAAAAAAAAAAAGCATTACTCAAGTACTACTAGCTAATTCCCAATTTAATTCCTGTCAAAATCAGCTATCAGATACGCAGAATTCTAAGATTAAAGGTAATGCACATTACTGTTTTGCTTATATTTTGTAATGAAACTTTAAGTCTGCACTTGCTATGCAATGACATTCTAACAATAAAGCAGTAACTTACAGAATATTCAATAGTCCCTTTAGGCTTTTGAAAAGACATTCGTCGCCCATCTTTCTTGTCTGGGGTCTTCTTCTGGCCAGTGTCTGAAAAAAATTGAGGCAATGTGCGTGTTAAATTCATTTTCCTCTCTCAGTACTGTCACAGGCTGCTGACTACAGCCCCGTGGGCAGACATCTAATTCACCAGTTACACAGCTTGCTCCCGGTGACTGCCTAACAGACAACCAGCTGCTAGAATAAGGACTTCATTCCTCTGCAATGCTTTAAGAATTTGACCAATATAAACGACTGATAACTGGGAATCAACTAACTGCATAAGTACTTGCTGCTATCCAGGAAGCCGTTGATGAAGGAAGACTAAATAGGAGACTGACCCCATCAGGCAAGCAACATTTCTGGAACTACTGTGTTTAATTGGTTTTATCTCATACCCAGTCTGCTTTCATCTAGAGGGGAAATGATCTAGAGTTCCTGTATGTTTGATTTAATCAGTTGGGATTTTTTGTCATTGCTTGATAAGCATAGAGTATTTAAAGCTTTTTTTATAAAACAAAGAGCATTAGTGTTCAACTTCACAATTATCCTGTCCTTAGCAAACACATACAGTCTATACATAAACAATAAAGATTCTAAATAAAGAAATAACACAAGTTAAGAACTGTTTTTTCTATTGAGGCATTGTATTTTGATGACCTCCATTTCATAAGCCGAACAGGCAACAATTTGTACTTGAAGTAAAATCTACTATTTTATACTAATTGGCTTGATATTTGTGATAAACACAATGCAACAGTGAACTTAGATGATACAACAGAAAGCATTTAATTCTACATCTTCATATAAATAGATATCTTAAAAAAAAACACTTTTCTACACACATGCATTTTTTTAGATGAATCTCTTAAGTTAGGTCTCTGTCACAAGACCTCCACCTTCAACAGTTAAATATCTGCTATTAAGGAGCCCAGAATACTTACGTGAAGGAGATGCGTTAAAGTTTCATGCTACAACAGGACTAGTTATACTCCCATTTTGAAACATTCAAATTTCTGTTGCCATAACTGAATATATTTAGTAAAATATTTCAAACCAAATATAGTAGAAGAAACAAACCTTACAAAATATATTATTTCAAAGTATTTTAGCATGGCTAGATTGAGAATAGAAAACATACTGTATGTCTTTTTAAGCCTCACCTGACATAGTAAGGAAATTTGCTATAAATTGCCAGCAACTTTTGTGCATTATTATTTTTAACTAGTATCCTGACTGCAACAATGGACAAGAGACTAGATAGTACTTGCATGAATTTCATATACCCCCTCTCAAATTTCTACATGGATAGTTGAAACTATTAAGATATGAGAGGTGGGGGGGGAACCAAAACAACACAAATAACACAGGAAGTTCTGCAGTGCCAAAAAATAAGAAACAAAATACTACTACTAATAACAACAAAACAAAAAAATAAACCTCAGCAAATATCTTACATTTGCTATATAGGGCAAGCTGCAGAGGACAACAATAAAAGTGATTTCTAGCAGACTAGCAGATTCAACATAGTACTCTCCTGGGGTATTCTTTATATAATAAAGAAATAAACATTGGACTAATTCTACTTCTTTTATATACTGAAAAAAGTCTGAGGAAGAATATTTCCATATCTACAAGATAAAAATTTATCTATGGATGGTATTAATTATGGTAAGTTTTTATAGCTATGAATGACAGTCAAGACTTTAAGCCAACTTTTAAAAACTTTCCAGAAATTCTGAAAATCTAGGCACTGTAATTCTGCACCCAGCTATATTCATTCAATACATTAAAAGGTTTCTTCCCTTATTTACTAATTGCAGCTTTTAAAAAGTTACCCAAAATAAACCTTTATTTCTGATTATATAAACGGTTTTTAAAGACACTACAAATGTCTCCAGGGGAAATTAAGCCAACTCAGTAATGACTAAAAGTCTGTGTGTAGACTTAACAGTAGCCAACAGTCTCCTCTTCCAGGTCAAGTATTTTGTTACCAAAGTGTCTACCTGACCTTGCAACACAACAGGTGCCTCCTCAGCAAGCTACCGAAAAACTGCAACAGCTGCTTGACTAGCTGTTCCAAATTTTTCAGCCCATATCAAACCTTTGCCAGCAGTCTAATCATCTTCTTTCAACAGCAGTCTGGTTCAGATACTCCTAAGCAAAAGTCAAATGATGCAGGTGAAGAAAGACTGATCTCATCCAGGATCCTGTAAATGCCTTAATAATCTATACACTGAGCACGCCTATTGTAGAACAAGCATCTTCTTCCCCTGTCTACCCCCACCCCCCCACTATTAGATAGAAATAAAGACGCCCCATACTACAAAAGTATATATGCACTTCAATTGTATATAGCCCAATGTTGTTTGTGTGGGTTTTTTTCCCCCCTAACCCAAATTTAAGTTTCCTTTTGCTTCTTACTGGTTCATGTATAAGTGTCTAAAGAGTTTGCAGACAGGTGTCACTCAAGAGTTCAAGATAAGTTATCTTCTCCCTCTCCAGTAACTGAACAGTAGAATAAAGTCTTGCACAAATAACCACTTCTGTTCCTCATGCCAGAAATGAAAAAGGAAAGTTATTTGTTCTTCAGGGCAGAAAGACCTGTTGCTTTAGACTTCAGAGCACTCTGGTAACTTCAGGAAAGCAAGAACAACCAGTGGGTAGAGGTGTGGATGAAGGTCCCTGTTGGATGCACCTTGGAGGAAAGCAGACATCAGGAGAACTCCTACGACATTCCCCAGGAGTTTATAATCTGCAGTTTTTAATCTTTTCTTTTTTTTTTTTTTTTTAATGTCATCCCCTTGATACCTAAGACAGTAGTAATTCCTACCCTTCCCATCAGTGCCCACTTCCATTCCTTCCCTCTGTGATAGCATCATTTCCTCCTCACTATATGGAGACACAATTCAGGAGTTTCATCACCCGCTGTGACTAAGTCCCCCGAGTCAAGAAGAGCTGGAGGCAGGCAGTGCTGAGCCGCATGTGCGCCGACTACCCAGCTGGCCAAGCACCGGGCATAGCTATCGAAATCCACACCTCTGCCCACAGCCCCAGTGCTTGAGCTGTCCCTTCATAGAGAACCCATCCGTTTCACCTAACACCTCAGAAACAAAACTAGGAGGTACTTCAATTGTGAAAACAGGTCAGAGTAGCAGAGACATGAGTTCAACCTCCCTGATGGCATACTGCAAAGCCTCCAACTATCTCTCGCTGAACGAGCAGTCTATTTATTTTTGAGAGGAAAGTGAGTGCAACTTTCAGCCATCCTTGTGTTCTAGGAAGCACGTGAAAGGGGAAACAGCTGCCAGCATAGGATGCAGTGGTCCGAAAAGACCTCAGCACCAACAAAAATCAGTCTCATCCTTTCATTTTACTTATTTTCCTGACGATAACTCTGTTGCACACAAGCTCATCTTGTTAGGTTACCCACAACCATTAACTCATCGGCCAGCAGTACCCAAGTGAGACTACCAAAGGCTGAAGTTCTCAGACCACAGGTATAAGAAAAACCTGACACCACCGACCATGCTGCACACAACCTCAAGAGTCAACAGTAACTTGTTTAACAAGGGGATCTGTGGTGCTAGGTTATCGGATCTCTAGCTGTGCTGTTTTAGACACAAATAAGACCAGACCTTTCATAACATCAGGGTTGATGCTTTAATTCTGAACTACCATTTCACAGGACTGGACCTCCACAACAACTTGAAACACTGAAGTGAAAGATTACATGTCACATCCACAAACAACAAGAAAATATTTAAACTATCTAGGATTTGAAAGACTAGAACTAGAAAGATGCAGAAGGCAGTGTTCAAAATGACACCAGACTGATATTTAGTCTGAATGCATGCATACAGAAACTTAAGATTAAATGACTGTAGCATAAAAATGGTTACATATGATCATCAACACAACCAGAGAGAAGTATTTACTGTTCCAACATATTTATACAAGATAGGAAAAGGGGTATTAGGAATATCATGTTTTAGGAATATACAGTTTTCAATGAGGCAGCTTTGACCTTAAAATATGCAATAGTCAGTGGCACTATTTAACTGCAATTTGAAGACAACTGAAGTTAAATTCCAACATTTATAGGGAGGCTTCTACAAACTGCTTCTGTATGGCCCTGTGCCACTGAATTTTGGTTGACTGAAAATATTCCTGTGGTGCTGCTAGTTCAAATTGACACAAGACTGACATTTCTTAGTATGCCATCTGAGCTGAATTGTAGACCTTCAGTTTTCTGCTTGCTGATGTTTCTAGCACATCCTTTGGACTTTGGCAATAAGAGCTGATAAAGAGAACTCAAGATTTGTACAGTGCGTAACAATACAATGGTACATGCTAAGAACTGCTTAGGAGTATTTTCAATCTCCATGTAGAGCAAAATGTACTAAATTTTCCTTTAAGCTACTATTTTCTGCATGATAAGCTTAAATCTCAAATAACTTGCAATGTTTCTCAGTTACTGATCTATTCATTTCAATGTTGACAGAAATTATAAAGACCACTTTTTCCAGAGGAATAAATTGATAAACCAAACAAGTATCCTCTGAGATAAAGCAAGTAAGCTGGACAAGTCGACAATTAATGCAAATTGTTTACAATTAGTAACTGATCTTATTATGGCCAAGAAGATGAGAAAAAGAGGATTTATCCCCCTGCCCACCCCCACCCCCAATGAGAACTGCAAGTTATGCATCAGATTTACATGTGTTTAAGAAAGAGGCAGAAGCAGCAACCTTGCTAAATGCTTGTCTAGGACACAATTTTTCACAGGCTCTTAAAAAAAACATGCAGCACATATGGGCTGAAGATTTTTAGAAACCGAATCACAACAAAGTAAGGAAAGAAAAGTAGTCTTTCTTTGAAATATTCTCAGAGACGTTGCTATTTAGCAGCACATGAAACAACTATTTGATAATCTGAGAAAGCATAGCTATTGCATCTTTATTAGATTAGTTCTGCTCGATAACAATTAGATCTTTATAATCTATTCACATAAAGAAACAAAAAAGATTAAAGTAGGAAATCTTTATATTCCATAAGGCTTGGTGACTTGGGTTTCCTAATAGCAGGGGCTACATCTCAGTAGAGCAACTGCCTCATTGACCCTTCTCCCCCTCCTGCAGTTAGATATGCTTACGCTAATTACCGGAATATTATTTTCAGTTATCTTCCAATGTCTTAGGAACCAGAAACAAAGAGGCCCTAATAGCCTACAAGATGCTAGTAGCCTCTAGTTTTCTAGCCAAAATGGTAGTTTTCACACCAAGGCAGTGTCATGAACAATGCCCCCTTTAGCCTCCTCTTGCTAAGCAACTGCTACTTATTCTGTGATTCAGTCTTCCCGAGTAAGTCATGCTCTCAAAACTCTTGATCCTTATCACTGCTCTCCACATGATTCTTTTGTTCACATTTTTCTCAAGCAAACCCCCAAACTAAATGCATCCAAGACCTTTGAAGTGCTGATGCAGCATTAACACCACCACATCAAAACAGCTTTTTCCTGCAACATAGATTCAGCACTACTCCAAGTTCATTCTGTGATCCTCCCAACACATGACCGTCTTTTCTGCCATCCAGGCAGCTGCATAGCACATTGGCAGAAATAAATGCATGCTTTCAGAATGAGAAAAAATTCAATAGAAACAACTTTAAGGCAGGCCACTTCTCCAAATGACTAGGAGACACAAAGCCAGCTCCATGGGTGACACTCCTGATACATGTGCATCACACAGGCTTTCTTCTAAAATAACATTTCACATCCAGGGTAAACAGAAATGCTTCACCAAATTTTATGCCACAGCACTTGTTCACAACAGTAAGCTTCCTTCCCAGTTCCATCTGAAACATGTATGTATACAGTTTAATTCATTAGAGATTACCTAAGTGCAATCTCTACCTCCTGTACAACCTCTCTGCAGACCAAATTCATATATTAATGAAAACTTGCAAAAATCATGGCTGCTCTACTGAGACAGCAAAGGAAGTCAACTTTTCCAATTAATAATTATTGTCCACCTCTTTCAGGTATTTAAGCCCATTTAGTCATATATCTTCAAGTCTACACAATACCACACAAGCAGTTTGACCATCAAGCAGCAATATCAAGCTATCCTTAGCCAACTTTAAGAATTTACACTTTGCCTTATCACACTTAAGCCAATGGTACCTAGTTTTTCTAAGCTCAAAGTCAGTCAGGTTATCCTAATAATACAGCAGACTTGAGCACTGCAACTGCTCTGCTAACACACACAGAGACCTACTGTGTACTTGAAATCATACCCAATGCGTCAGTAAACATCTTACTGTACAAGTTTATTGCATTAGGTTTGCTGATGACATCAAACTAGGGGGACCGGTCAACGTACTTGAGGGCCGGGTTGCCATTCAGGGGGACCTGGACAGGCTGGAGGAACAAGCTGACAGGAACCTTATGAAATTCAACACGACAACAGTCCTCTTCATGGGAAGGAAGAATCCCCTGTGTTGTACAGGCTAGCACTGCCTGGCCAGGGACCAGCTCTGCTGAAAAAAGCCTGGGGGTCTTGGTAGGCAGCAAGCTGAACACGAGCCAGCCGTGTGCCCTGGCAACAAGGACAGCCAAGAGCATCCACAGCTGTATTAATAGAAGCATAGCCAGCACACTGAAAGTGCCAGGGAGAAGCAACTAGTCTCCTTAAATTGGCACTCAGACTGCTTTTGGAATACTGGCTCCGGTGTTCCTGTCCCCCACCCCTCCACTCCCTTTTAATATAAGGCAGACACTGATAAATGAGAACTATTTCAGTGATGGGCCACCAAGGTGGCCAGGGGCTGTGAGAAGAGGCTAAAAGAACAGAGGTTCTCCAGCCTAAAGAAGAGATGGTTTTGAGGAACTGTAACAGCAGCATCCCATACCTTCTAGATAGCTTCCCCCCAGGTGTCAAGATGACAGAGTAGGGCTCTTCAGTGATGTACGGTGGGAGAACAAAAGACAACAGACATAATGGACAAACAGCAGAGCTTCTGACTGGATACAAGGTAAAAATCTAATTGCCCAGAGCAGTTGTGCAGTTTCCATCCCTAGACATTTTCAAGGTCCAGCTGAGAAACCTAGCCTGAAGTCACTGTCTTCCCTACTTTAAGCAGGGCTAAATGGTCTTGACTGCAATTCTAGTTACCTCTCTTTCCTCCCACATTTTTCTGGCAGGCAAAGCAGATGTATAAGGCCACCTCCAAACCAAGCCAGAAGGAGATCCACACATATAACACAGCAAGGTGTGTTACTTAGTGATGAACAGAACGGTATTATTGATACATGTAGTAAGTCAAAAGGCACCCATGAGCATGCATTAAAACAAACACGTAATACAGTCAAAGGATACCAGATTACTTGAATAAACTGTACTTAGATTAAAAACTAATCTAGCAGACAACTGAAACAGATACACACTGAACTTCAGTAAAACATCTGATACATGTGGGAATCCAATGAACAGTAAAAAATGGAGTAAGAATTGTAAACTATGTCAAAAATTCACTGAAGGGGAGAGTGAAATAGAAACTAGCAGAATGGAGGGGTATATCAATGAGTTCCCAATGGACTAGTTTTTAAAACAGTTCAGTTTCACATCAGCAAACAAACTCAGAGCACAATCAACAGCAAAGGCTGGGCAAAATGACACACAGTGAATTCTGTAGCCCCAAAGCTTGGAGAAAGAAAAGCAGGGCAAGATGTAGTAGTACAAAGCATATCATGAAGTAAAAGATCATTTAACATCACATACACTGAGGGAATAGTAAAGAACTTCTATATACTAGTAGCGCATAAGTCGGAAGAAGAGATTGTGCATACATTAACATATCACAAGATGACTGAGTCACCAGCCTGATACATTCCAAGATCACATTTGCTTCTTACGCCTGTACTAACTGAAGTATTTTCAGACATGGAAGTGAAGCATTAGCATCTTTGTAAAGGGTGCTGGTACATTTCACATGTGCTTCATCCGGAACAGTGTGTACAAGAAAACTTGCAGAACTGTGTCTCCCCACTTTGAAGCCTCTCTCATACTTGATCATACACCTGTTAATTTCTTAAAAGCGAAGTACTGAATAAGGATGAAGTGAAGAAATAACCTACTTTATTCTTATGCATGCTTTATTCTGAGACAGATTTTTAGAAAGGAAGATACTAACTTTTACAGCAAGACTTGACAAATGTACTATAACTTGGCCCTGGACATTTATCTTTCTAATGGGCTGCTGCTACCTTCACCATAGTACAGAGGACTGACAGGCCACATGGCTTACTGGATATACCATGTATGGTTATCTCACCAATCAAGACTCAAAAGCTGATTAAGAAAAAAATGTAAATAAACCCACAGGCCACATGGTTCAGAACTGAACAATCAAGTTGAGCCTGAGGGAGAAAAACAACAACAACAAAATCTTTTAATAGAAGGGAGCTAGAACAATTTCCCTGACAGACTGGTTAAGAGGATTCTCTGAGCAAGAAGTTCTGAATCACTGATTCTCATTTCTTTAACTTCTGTACTTACAGACTACTGCAGGAAGTCAAGACTGCCTGTGCAGTGTATCACCTCCCTCCATGAAGTGACCGCAAACAGAAGTGAAGTGAAAATGTCCCGAGGGAAGAAGCATGAGAACCCAGGTACGGAAGTATATCCTCACAGAATGAAAGTGTTAACTGGAAGAAACCTCTTGAGTACATCTACTCCAGCCTCAGTTTGAAGCAGAAACATTGTCAATATCAAATTAAGTCAGCTTAAAACTGTAATCTGTCCCAGTGATGAACCACTCTCCTTGTTAAGTTTTTTCTATTGTCCAATTTGAACCTCCCAGGCTAAAACTAGTGGCTGCTGCCCCTTCTTTTATCATCTCTTACTACTGAGAAGAGTGTGCCCCTTTAGGCAGATGTAGGTCACAGTTAAGATTGCCTCTAAGCTGCCTTGGTCTCCTCTTTGCAAGACTAAAGCCCAGCTCCCTCAATCCCTCCTCAAAGGTCATGTGCCCTACGCCCCTCAGCATACTGGCTGGACCCTCTACAGTTTCTCAGCAGCCTTCTTTAATAGTGGTACACCAAACCAAAAAGCATACTCAAAGTATGGCCTCACCAGTGCCACAGAAAAGAAGCTTAACCATGTCCCTCGCTGCCAGCCACACTCCCCCTTACACAGCAGACAAAGCAAAGAGCATACTAAACTATGAGACATGCTGTTGGCTCATTTAAGTAAGAGGTTTGCATAGATGAGACTTAAATTAAACTGAACGTTCAAGTTAATTCTGCAGTAAAGATAATCCTTAATCACACATTCCCTAAAGCCTTGAGTTGCATCTTAAAGCAAATAAACACACACATGCAACTTCAACACAATATATACCAATAAACGAGAAAGCTACATTCTGTCCAAGCTAAAGTCTCTAGGTAAATCCAGGCCTTGAATACATACATACTAGCCCTTCCTAGAAATTATCAACAGACTATCTTTTGAAGTTGTATTTCAAAGCCCACAAGGCCTTTTATTTTTTAAAGGAATTTTACACTCTGAAGTTATTGTTAGTGCCTTTACTAAAGCCAGATGCTTTCTCTAGAATTTCTGGTTCTCCTTGCATTTTTATCCTCCACCACAATCATTAAAAGACAAAATGCCTTTCTAAAGTTATGTCACTGACTTGGCTGCTGACACAAACAATGTTAACTAGTTAAACAGGTTTACAGCCTCCTATGGCACTACTCAGTCTCCCAGTGTCTCCTTTCTCCCTGCTAAGAAATACTATAAACTGTTCTGTATGTACCCAAAGAAGTACACAGGCTCAGAACAGTGATTTAAGGTACAGCACTTGAACAGACTTGCCTCCCTGAACTTGGAAACCTTATAGAGCAGCTGTTGAACTGCTTAGAAAGACAAGTGAGAAAACAGTAAATGTAAATTTACTAATATTACACAAATAAAATTGAAATACTTTACTGTAGATGTGAAATTAAAAATAATTAAGAAAAAAAGGTCGTGGTTTCTTTTAGAAATGTGAAACAGGGTTTTAAGGTATTTATGAAGAACTATTCTTTTAAGAAGTAATGCATAGTCACAACTGAACCATGCAAGGAAAATGAACACTGAAAAGATCCTTCTGAAAGTCCTAAGTAGGCAAAAAGATAGAATAATAAGTAGGCCTGGATCCAGAACACCACATACAGAGATTGAACATTTGGAGTAGTTAGAATTTGCCATTAAGGTTTAAGTTAATGTCAGGGGACCCATCTCTAATTAAAACAGTGTTGGATTTCAACTGAAGTATTGTAATCATTGTTACAGCCTCCACAGCACCCATTACCAGGGCACAAGAGGTTTGTGAAAGCCAGCAAAATGCTTGCCAGAAGAAGAATTCTACAGTCACAAGAATTTGTTTCTGCCCGTAACTGACAGAAACCCCGTGAAGAAGATGACAGCATGGGAGGGCCAGGATCTAATTGCCTCACACAGTGTGCTCTGCCTAGGTTAGGAAAAACTCAAAGTATGGTTCTGTCAAAAATTCTATGTACACAGAAACCCACCCTGCATTCCTGAACTGCAGTCACTTTTCATTAACACAAAATTTAAGTATTACATTATGGAATTATCTGAGGAAATCACTTCCTGCTCAAAGCTAGGGAAAAAACAAAACAAAACATTATAATGCAGTCTAAGTTAATCCTTTATCCCTGAGCAAGAGGGGAAAAACAGTCATAGAGAGCTTCTCCCTCCAAGAAATCACATGTATCACAGGAGACACTTTAGACAAACAGCTGAACACATGGCCTTGTAACTGATCAGAAGACCAGAAAAAGCTTAAGAGTTTTACTGCCATTTTGCTTATGCAAAAGTGTGTAAGTAATCTTTATCAACAAGCCTTTAACACTTTGTAGAGGCCTTATTCAAGATACTTCATCTCACTGCTGAAACACTAGTTGCTGTCTCTTCCTCTCCCTGTATGTCTTGGGGTACACAGAATAAAGAGAGAAAGAGTGGCACTGTAAATATTGCTCATTGCCTATTATCCGTTCTGTGCAAGAAGTGTGATCCAAGGCACACGAGGAGACATCATCTACATCTGACAGACTGCACAAGCCTTCCTAGTGCCTTGCCTACTACAGTAAGTACCAGACCTTGTTTCTCTTGTTAAAAAACAACTATTTTACTCTTCCAAAATAACCTAAAGTAACAAAGAAATGTAACGGTCTTTAATCTTACCTTTCATTAGAGACCTGACTTCAGCATTACCTATGGACAATGACAAAAATGCGATTATCCACTTAGCACAGAGCTTCTTGAAACGGGAAGCTGCTCTTCAAATTTATTAGAAAGCATTTTCACAAACTTAATTCATATGTCGTCTTCTTTCCAAGCAGTCCTTAGACCATAGTGCTTTTACTAGTTACACCATGGTTTGTTTTTAATTGCCAATCAATAGCACTGATTGCTCCTAGAGTCCTTATTGCCCAGTCCTCTTCTGCATCCACAGTCTGCGTACGTTCACTGTCCACCCCTCCAGTTTTCCAGGTGTTTCTCACCAATCCGAGTACTCGCTTCAGATGAGCAAGTTACAATACCCATACGTACAGCCCAACAACATTATCAAGAAAAGAGGGTGACAGAAGCGGCCCTCTTCCTCCCAGGGACGGGACAAAAAGAGTCACTTACTGCCTGCTGTCCGACCACGGAAAGGCAGAGGTACTACTTCTGCCCTTACCATCACCAGACCTACTCCCAAAGTACTGCTGCCTGTTCTTCAGGAGCACCTGAGAGGCAGAAACCACCTCGTACACCAAGGAGACCTCAAATCAGGGAGCTCGTGCTCCAGTCGCTTTCCCTCACCCTGGTCAGTAAAAGTACCAGGAAATGGTGCCTGTGTGTGGGAGGGGTGGGTAACGAAACGAAAGTCAACGCAGTAGTACTCTCACTGAAATCAGGAACACGAGCAGCAAGAGCAAAGCTGCCGGTTTGGTTTCTTGTTGTTACTAGAAGGGCTGCAACCCCTTCGGGGCGCAGCCTCCGCTCAGGCAGGCGCCGGCGGCAGGGCAGCCGCCCCGCCACGGCACGGCAGGGCACGGCGGCGGGGCAGGCCCTGGCCCGCCTGCCGGCCCCCCCCACCCCCCCGCCCTCCCTTCGCCCCCTTCCCCCGCCGCTCGGGCAGAGCAGCCGGCCGCAGGTCGCCGGGACACGGCAGGGCAAGGCTGCGAGCCCGGGGCAGGGCGGGGAGCCGCGGGCCGCTCCCGGCTGGGGAAGGGACCCTCGCCCCCTCCTGCTCCCGCAACGCTCTCGCTTCCCCCGCAGCTCGCTCCCCGCCGGGGAGGCTCAGAGGGCGCGAGAAGCCGAACCCGGTGCCCGGAGAGGCCCCTGACCGAGCGCTGTCCCCGCGCCCCCCGGCCCCTTCCCCGCCGGTACCTGGCGCCGGTTTGGCGGGGCCCGGTGCCCCGCGGCTCCGGCTGTCCGGGAAGCGGACCTGGCGGAGGCCGCCGGGCACGGCCCCCCAGAGGCGGCTGGCGGTGCCGCGCAGGAGGCGGCCGCCCTTGCCGGTGAAGGTGGTGAGGTAGTCCATGGCGGGGGGACGGGGTCCTAACGGCCGGGGGGCGCCGTGGCCGGGCCGGACAGAGAACTCCGCGCGGCCGCCGGCCCCGCTCCACAACTTGTGCAAACTTTGGGGCTCGGCCCCGCCTCCATTTAAAGGGGCCGCGGCGCCGCCGCCGGGGCTGGGCGCGACCCGCGGGCCGTGAGAGAAGCCGGCCGGCACAGCCGAGGCCGCGGGGGTCCGCGGCCGACCCCACGCCCACACCCAGGCGCGCCCGGGGCCGGGGCAGGCCCGCGGGGCGCCGCGCGGGGCCGGGTTCGGCGGACGCGGGGCCGCCTAGGCCGCGGCCGCCCTCCGTCGGAGGAGCAGCCTCTCCTCAGCGGCTCCCGCCGCCCGCAGCTGCCTCAGCGCCCCGCACCCTGCGGAGGCTCCTCGTTCTTCCACGGGACGGCGCGGCGGGCAGGCAGGCCTCCCAAACTGCTGCAAGAAGGCGTCCTGTCCGCGGGCCGAGAGGGCTTTTGGGGCTGGAGGCCATGAGGGGGGCTTCGTGACGGCCACCAAGGGGAGCGGTGGGCGCCCGGGTCTCCTCACTGCCTCTGGAACCTGGGCGCTTGGGACGTGGCTCCCCATTAGTCTCGGGCAGACCCGTGGCCACCTGTACGCCTTCACGAACTTCTCCGCGGTTTGGGGTTTTAGTTGCGTTTTGTGAAAGCTCGTCGCTTTACGGTGACGTGCTGCCAGGCTTTCTGTTAAGTTCTAGCTTCGCGTCTCTGCTTCCCTTTACTAAGCAGCACGAAAACCACGAATCAAGGCAATCTCTTACTCTTAAATCTTCTCGCATTCGTGGATATTAAGATGTTTTACCACTGCAACTGTAAAACAAGACCAGCTGTGTGGTTTTGCTGTTCCGCTTCTGATCCCTCACGCTCTCAGACTGGCCTGCCGTCTGGGATGCCACTGTCCTTGTGCTAGCCCAGCCATGTCACCCCGTCCTCTGTGTGTTAGCCAGCTTTGATAACTGACTCAGCCTTTGAACTCGCAACGTCGCTTCAGTCTTCCAGCAGAACTTACTAGGCATCCAAATGTTTATTTCTCTATGAAAAAGACGATTGGCTTCTGGTGTTCATTTGTACGATCACATTCTTTGTCCTCGCAATTCTTGGAACTTTTAAGGTTTGAAGAAATAAAACCAGTTAGAACATGATCCGGCATTTTAGCAAAGAAAGAAACAGCGAAGGCATTGAATCTCATGATTAAGATCCGCCTTACAATGTGCGTTCTGCACGTATTGAGGCTGGAAGAACAGCCATATCATTATATTTACTACCTGTGCCATAGACGTTAAGAACGCAGAACTGTAGGATAATGTCCTTATATTCTAATCAGAGTATGATGCAATTATATGCTGCATCTTGCTGCAAATGAAAGCATTGTTTAATAAAAAATGCTCTTGTTGAGCCAAATCTATTGTGTACATGCAGAACAGAGGAACAAAGTGCTGAGCCATCTCAACTCCTATTCACTTGTAGCAGCTGCTCAATTAAATCAGAGTTTAACGTCAGCATTTTGGAGTGCTGATTTCTGAGGGTTACTTGATGTAAACAGTACTCTCAAATCAACCTTTCTACTACTTAAATCAGTTCCTGCTCAGGAGCTAATGATGTTCAAGACTTTTTTCAAATAAAACCTTTTCACTGAAACAGAAGTAGAAATTTTCAGCAGAATTAGCTCTCCCTCCCTCCCCCCAAAACCTGCCAGTAGAAATGTATGTGTAATCTGTCTGTTCCAGGACTAATGAATAAATCAGGAACTGCAGAGTCACTGCATGGTCTAAGTACCACTAGATGTTTAGTATATAAACTATTCTGCCTACCAGATCTGTCTTGCCCTAAACACTGTAATTAGTTTTCATCTCATTACAGTGTTTCCGCTGTGAAGAAGTTATGGTTGCTCTTTTGCCCTGTTGATTCTATTTTAGGCAAATTTACCTATGTCTTTGCACCAGGCATGAGTTTACAACTGTGGTGCTCAGCACTTTTGAAACTTTGAGCTGGCTTGTCCACCAGTACTCTAGCCACATATGCACCTCTGTTACTGTACTCATTGCATGTATTTCCTCTGTTGTTTGAAACAGTTCTTTTTTTTTTTCTCTTCCAAGCCCATATTATGCAGCATTTATCATTATACTGCAGTGGTAGAGGCTGCAGATTCAGATTCAGCCAACATTTTGATAAAGGTAAATGTTTTGATAACTATGAATTTGTTGTATTTTAGCAGCTTTCATCTGCTTTGTTCGCAAATCATAGAGTCATAGAGTGGTTTGGATTGGAAGGGACCTTAAAGACCATCTAGTTCCAACCTCCCTGCCATGGGCAGGGACACCTTCCACTAGACCAGGATGCTCAAAGCCTCATGGCCTGGCGGGTTGGCCTTCCTTCCTGGCCAACACTTCCCAGTGTGGGGCATCCACAGCCTCTCTGGGCAACCTGGTCCAGTGCCTCACCACCCTCACAATGGAAGAACTTCTTCCTTATATCTAATCAAAATCTACCCTCTTTCAGTTTAAAGTCATTACCCCTCATCCTATCACTACACTCCCTGATAAAGAGTCCCTCCCCATCTTCCCTGTAGGCCCCCTTTAGGTACTGGAAGGCTGCTGTAAGGTCTCCCCAGAGCCATCTCTTCTCCAGGCTGAACAACCCCAACTCTCTCAGCCTGTCTTCATAGGAGAGGTGCTCCAGCCCTCTGACCATCTTCATGGCCGTCCTCTGGACTCGCTGCAACAGGTCCATGTCCTTCTTATGCTGGGGGCCCCAGAGTTGAACGCAGTACTCCAGGTGAGGTCGTAGTCTAACTGAACTATAAAATGATCACCTATTACTGCAATGCAATTTTCATAGTATTGAAAATCATTGCCTGCACTCAGAAGCATCCATTTAGCAATGTTTTTACTTAGGAAGAACAAATTCTTCAACTGAACTGTCTTAACTATAAAAACAAGATTTAGGTATCTGTGCTCATAAAAGGTAATACTACTCTTTAAGATATGTGGCGTTGACTACTGATAAAATTTGAAGACACTGCGGTAATACAAGCATTATTATTGCATTATTATTACATTGTGAAGAATATAGTCGGAGTTATACTACTTCAGTAGGCATCTTCAACACAAACATCCAGCAATACTATTATGAGCTTTAAGATGCTGTTTCTACTTAGTTGTGCCACACCTATGACAGCAAGTTTTTTGACAAAAGATCTCCAGTCTGAAAACTGACCAGGCTTAATCCTGTGTCATTTATAAAATGTAATATATTGGGACTTAAGGTTATAGCCCACATTTCCATCTGAAAAGCTTTGCAGCATTCCTCAACTTTTTAATTGGTAGGAGCAACGTAAACACTACGTACATAAGCAGTGTGTGTCCCTTTTGCCATAAAACTAAACTAAATATAAATATGTTCTACAATATTTATAATAATTTTTTACACTTCTATTGATCTTGAACACCCTTACAGAAACTTGATCATACTGGTTTTATGTCCTTAATGTCTAGAAGCAACCAGGATTTCGCTGAGGGCGGGTAATAACTTTGTATTCGATCTCTGAATGTGCAACAAGGATCAATCCTGGGTTTATTTTCTGGCCTGTGGTATCAGCACAGAAAGCGTACCTCTGTAAGCCAATCACTTAAAACCGCCCCTCCAAAAGAAGGACCTGGTCCTACCTGCTCTGAATTGCTTGTGCCTGTTCTGGTGCTACCAGTGTGAGCACGAGCAGTCATTTGGCAGGTGAACGAACTGCGCAGTAAAGCTGATCCATTTAAAAGTATCTTTTAGTTTACTCAAAACTAACTAAACATACTTATTTTTTTGAGGGGCTAATATTACCCCCAGTTAGATCTCCAGACCTGGTTGAGTTGTGTGTAAGCACCTGTGGAAGCACAAGTTGCAAAGCAACAGAAGAGTAAAAGTGGCTGGAAGAAAGGAAAGGGAGAGAGGAAGCTGCAGGCCAGCCTCTCTGTTTTCAGTGTTACTGTATGTTAGTTCAAAGTGATAGTGAAACTGTGGCACAAGTGGAGATGCCTTCATGTCGGTATTACACACAAAAACACCTTCAGTAGCTAAAGAAATGCCTGACAGAATATGTCTGCATTTATGATGCAACGCTTAATCACACATTATGCTAATCTGGTGCTGTAAATAAAGGCACAACCTGGTCTTGTAGCTAGATCCCCAAGTCCCAAAACAGAGCAGGCAGAGAGCTGCTTGAGCTGCATCCTAAAAGAACTGGTGGTGTAGGGAAGACAGAACTGGCATCAGTTTTGGTCAAAGAGAAAAGGACACAACGAGGAAAGAGTATTTCCGAGGTCTGAACATAGAATTATATATAAAAGTATTGCAAAGCAGAAAAAAAAAGGGTAAAAACACAGCAAGTGGTAGTGACCTATCATTTCTTCTGGGACAGATTCATTGCTTGTGAAAATAAATGCAAATTGCAGCAACTAATCCAGGCAAAATGCCAGCAGCTGCTGTGCAAACTTCCTTACGTCTTGGCCAGTTCACATGCATGGTGTACAGGATATGGGCCTCTTGCAATTCATCTTGCCAAATTTCTAGTGCTACCCAAGGCAAAAGTGCACTAGGCACTAACACAAAACCCCTATTTTATTTTGTGAGAAACGAGGTTTGTACATGCTTTCCGAGGTGAAAATCTTGATGTCAGTCATTTGGCAATCAGTCCGTGTTCATTTGCATATAAGCAACCTATATGCAAGTATGTAATTTTGACAGTTTGAACCAAATGCCTCATTTAAGCTTCCTTACTTATTCTGGAGGCACCGACTCTCATCAGATGCTATGAGGATGCTGGATGCCTTTGTTAAGTATTCTAAATTAGCATGTCTGGTCAAGACCCTACCATTTATGTGGTTGCAAAACCTATAATGAGTGGCTAAAATAGGGATTTGAATTAGAACATGCATAAAAGCCTAACCTCTCTTAATTTTTAATGAAACCTATTTTTAGTAATGTGAAATAATTCAGGAATTGTTTGGGGTTTTTTCCTGGTGAAAAAGCTAAACTCTTAAGACACAGAAAACCAGACTGCAGTCTGTTTCCAATGCTGTTTCAGTAAAAATTAAATGCAATGCAAAAGGCACATGCAGTCCCTGAAGGAGGGGCTAGGACTGAGGCATGCAGAACTCCCACATCCTCAGGCATATTTCCTTATGAACCCACTAATTTCAATGATGAAGTACGTAAGTACACAGTTCCAGAAGTAAAAACAGTTGCACAAGTCTATTTTTGTGATTAAGAAGGTCCAAATAGTTCCAAAGGGCAATTTGGTGTCACTATAAATTTGGGAGAAGTTTAAAAGAGATAACCAGTAGGTGACACTAACTAAATGGGCATGTTTAAAACAGGCTCTTTACAGAGAACTGTGGGTTAGGTGTGTCTGTTCATACAGGTTTCACAATACCACATCCTCTTTTCAGATTAGACACTCAGCAAGAAGGAAGCTATCATCTGCATACAGCCTCAGAAATGGTAAACCTGGAATTTCAGACTTCAGTAGGAAGAAATCTAATTCTGTTTTTACTAACCAGCTCCCTGTAAGATTAGAATGAAATGGGTGCCAGCCTCCCCCTTGATCACTGATGCTGTTCACTATTCAGCAGAAAATGTCACATTGAAGGAACAAGGCAGAATAAACATGGGCAACAAGGGAATTTGGCAGTCCTTGGTTCTGGACTGGGATACTTCAAGTATAGGTTATGTTTTGTTTATTATCCCTGAAATAACACCAAAAAAGACAGGAAGCCATTACAGCATCTCTTTTAGGGGAGTTGCTCAGTAGAAAACTGAATCAAACTCCTACTTTATTAGTATTTCAAATCTGGCTTAATAAATCTTTCCTTTCCTTTTGTAGAGGCTGTATAAAATAAAGGTACCACAATTAGACATTAGTTTTTTCCAGGCTGAGTAGAACATTTGGACCTTGGGCACCTCAGCCTCCCGCTACAATGCATTTAAGCATCAAAACATGCAGTCCGAAGCACTGCTCCTTAGGTCTAATTTCATAATATTTAAGTACTGTAACATTCACCATGTTTAGTTTTTGTCTTACCAAATCTAAAAAGTTTCAAGAGGACAAGTCATTCCTGTCAGATGCCACTGCAACATCTGACCTGTTTGTGCTTTGTCTCTTCTGATATAGGTTGTAGTTACATAAATGTTATGGTTTTCTTTGTTATGTTGGTATCTAACGTAACCCAAGTCAGACTATTTACAGTTGGGACAGCCCAACAAGTCCTTTTCACCTTTAAGGAGAAAGCAATTTTTGCTTTTCTAGCCAGATTTCAAAAATCTTCATACCATAGTTTAAATTAGATAATAAAGATAGAAACACCATACAAATAAAGCATACAATTAAATCCAAGACATTACTGAACCAGGGAAAAAAAAGTTAATTGATTCACAAGTGTCCTGTACTGGCATACATAGTGTAGTTATAAAATGCATACTAAGCATATGAAAATCAATAGAAGTGAGTGTAAAGTAAGTTAGTGTATTTCATGCCATAAATACACTAAACCTCATCCTGCAAAATAATTTGATCAGATTTCAAAAGCATGCCAGAATTTTTTGACACTTTTGGAAGCACCAAATTTCAGCTGCATATGGTCTGAATTTTCAGAGATTCAGGTAAGTAACAACTTTTGTTGCCTGGAGTTACCTATCTTCCCTGAAAAATTATATCCTGTAGTCACTATCCAACCCTCATTTATGCTAGTTTTCTTCAAAAAGCAGTAACAGAATTAGCATTACAAAACTGTATATTCTAAAACTAAATCTGTATTTTTCTTATTTTCCCAAAGTATAATATTTATGCTTAGATGTCAGAATGGTCCATTCTACTATAACACATCATGTCAGCATTTGTTAGAATATCAAAGATATCAACATGGAAGTTTTCAAATATGGCCTTGAGGACAGATGCATATCATACTGGGATTTTTCCATGTTTATGGCAGAACTTTAGTTTCAACGGCAATTACACAGCTCTATATATAGACTACCTTATCAAATAAATATGAAATGACCTCCAGGTTGGTCAATAGTGGCTTATTATAAACACAACATTGTGTTCTGTTCAGGGAATTTTATGAAAATTAATTTGGACCCTGAGGGGTATGCATGCATGTGCATGCATATACAGACACCCGTGCAGTTTAAGGATGCTCACTAGGTATAACACTAGCTGAACAAAGTTACTTTTCAGTAGACACAGATGTCTGCCTGTCTTCATGTCATCATCTCATTGACATTTTGTTCTTTCATCATGTGTTTTGAAACTGAGTGTTCAAAACACTGACAGTATAATTGATGACTCTGTAGTATTTACTAGCTAATCCTATCCTCCACAGAGGTCTAAATTATGCAAATGATAAATAATTGCTTACGAAAGATGATCAGAAAATTGATTATTCATCAGGTATTTGAATCTTAGGCAAACAGTCTTGACTTAATCCTTTTCTTTTCCTTTTTGCAGCATAACTGTAACTATTCTTTCATTAACACTCATTAAATGCTTATCATATTGTTAATGTGCTGTTTCCATGTAAGGCAGTTGCTGATACTTGCTCAGAAACAAAAGAACCAGATTCCAATACACAATAGACCTTTTTACATTGCCAGATTGGTTCATAACAAAACAGAATGTCTCTCTGGTAGCATGGAGTTGTTAAGGTTCAGTTCTGTTGTACACCATTTCTGAAGACTAAGCAATCATAATAGATCTGAGATTTCAAATCAAAGCATTGATTCAGATCATTAACACAAAAAATGTCTGCTTTGTGATCAGTGTCTTGCCACCTCATGACCAGCTGTATTCCTAATATTTATAGCAAGTTCCTCATACTTCAGAAAGCCATAGTCCTGCCTTGGGGGGGAAAGCTCGCATTAATAATCACTGAAATGACTCTATATAATGAACTGGTTCTGTCTGTTTGAAGATATAATCAACTGCTTGTCACATGCTCCCATTATATTCAGTTGGCACCAGATCCATTTCCAATTCAGAAAACATCATGGCTTTTAGTTATAGGTTATGACTTTTAGTTGCAACCCTTAGACATGAAGATATCTAAGACACAAGGATCCTTGTAATGGATCTGAACAAAATGATTCTTCTCAGACACCTGGAAGAAGCAGAATTAAGGACAGCTGATGAGCAGCCACATAATGCTAGTTCTAAGTAGGAATGCCATCTGAAGTAGAGCGGTATTTTTTAGATAAATGGGTCAAAAATATCATCAGAATTTATCAGGAGCCAGAATAAGGCTAATGGCAACAACTGATCCTTCTGTTGCAATTTTATTCTTATAATAAGAATTGCTGATTTTCTATTTTACTTGCTCCTGCTTAGGCAGTGTATTCGATGATTAAGGATTAGTTAAAAAAGAGTGAATTCTGTTCCATTCTTTGCTACCTGTTTTTGTGGTTATTTTCCTTAAGTAAAGTAAGTGTATGAAAGCCTTTTGTACATACCTTTTCCTGAGCCATCTAAATTTCTGCAGGACATTCCTGAAATTTTTCTTTTGAATGAAAACCAAGGAGGAGTATGTTGATCTTATTAGGAGGAGGTTCTGCTTTTTCTTTCTTATTAAATCTTGCTTCTTAAGGAACATCTGGTCTCTCTCTCCTTCCCTCCCCCACTGGCACCACATCACAAGCATATGCCTGATTCATTTGCTCCCATAGTATCATGTAGAAAACCTGTGGATGGTTACTCATGATGTCCTTTTGGGGATAATTACTACAATTTATCCTCAAAAATCAAATACATTGCTTCTAGCTAGCCAAATAATTTGAAAGCTGTCCGTTATTGTATTATCTCTGAATTAAGAAACTGTATCTTATACACATTAGTTTTCCCCCTAAGATTTAGCAGCTTAACTCTCACCTCTCTCTCACATTTTGGTATCTTGTCTTTGATTACTGTCACAGTTTTCCCCAGAAATGATTTGCAGTATGTTGTGTCTCTTGCGTTCAGCCGCATTTAGCTGCAATGCTGTATACACCATTGAGAACCTATGCACATACACAGCTTTACAGGTCCTATTTGCCTCTGATTAATTTCCTTCTATTTGTTTAGATGGGCTCTTCTGTAGGCTTCATTTAGAATGGCTAATGGCAAATCTCACTGTCTTTCTCATATTTCATCTGAGGGTGAAATATCTTGTACATATATTGTGTACAAAATCCCAAAGAAACACAATTCTTTTGAAAGGTAATTAATGGTTGTCTGTCAAGGTTTCTTACTCCAGTGCCTCAGGATCAGGACTCGGGATTGGTAAGTGATTTGGCAGACAGTGGTTAAGTGTGAAGCACTAGTGACATGCTTCTCATTGAGGAAACAGGTTGCTGTGTTTTGCAGAAGTCAAAAGCTTATTTCTCCCAACTATAGGTCCTAATGTTAATGAATTATACTAGTTCCAGGTTGGAAATATACAGAGTATATTGGTTTAGCCATGAACCTTAGTAAGGTCAACAAACTTCAGTGAATGTAAAGGTGATGCTGAGAATAGAAGGGATAAAAACTATTGTCTAGCCTTGATGTGTTTTCTTATTAAATACAGAAGGAAAAATTCAGATACTTGAATAATGATGGAACTTGCCTCTCGAGTTCCTGCTAATCTGATGTTGAAGTCCTGCCTTGGGTATGGCTCATAGCTCAAGGTTACTGAAGAAAGGCATGCTTTCTAGTAGCACAGTACCCTAACTGTAGTTAGTGTAGTGCAACTGTCTCATTTTTGTTCCAGAAGTCTGAATAATTATTCCAGCTAATCAGCTGGGCTGGATACATGATGCATTGGTGCAGAAATAAGGTAGCAGTGTTGAGTCATGAGATGTTGATGCTGTTGCAGGAAACCAGGGCCATATAAGTAAATCTCACTCTGCATAAAATGCAATTGCTTGATTTTATTAGTAATTCACCATAATACTGGTGGATTATAAAGACTCAGTTCTTCTAAAATATAGAGTATTAAATATGCTGTTGTGGTCTTTCTCATCTGTCTCTTCAAGTACCAAAATTACAGCTGTTCATTTGAAATTCAGTAGTGCTGACAGATTCTTAATTGCTGCAATTAAATATCATCTTTATTAGGTGCCTGAAAGCAATTCTGAAAAAAAACCTTTAATATTTTATACTTGTTTTAGATCCCCAGTAACTTTCCTTTTTTTTGCACAGAAAGTTTTGATAAACTCTGTGGTAGTAAAGAACCTCTGGTGTTACTCAAGATTTCATGAAGAAATTAGATTGTAATAATAGAATTAGAAGACACTTGGATAAGTAAAATAGCAAAGTATCAACAAAATTTTTAAGTCTTGGTTTGTAAATCTATACTTTTTCTTTGAAGGAGTCAGTAAGCATGTGGATAAGAATAATCAGTTGATAGCAGTGTACATATATTTTCAGAAAGCTTTTTACAAAGTCCCTCACCAAGGAAATGAAGCTGTTGTAGGATAAGAGGGCTTATCATTTAATATGCTTTAAAGTACAGTAAGCAAGAGGTCAGATTTCACAACAGCGGAAGAAAGATTATCAGTGCAGCCCAACAGAGATCCATGCTTTTCAACTTACTGGATTATTAGACTAAGAGGAGAGAACGAGAAGGCAATGGAGTTTGCTGATGATACAAAATTACATGGGAAAGTCAAATCTACTGAAAAAAGTTTAAAATTATTTCATAATACAGATCATAAACAAAATGGCAGTTGAAATTCACTGTTGATAAATGCAGAGTAAAGACAAGTTTTCCTCCAACTGTGTAACTATGTTTATACATACACAGTGATGAGCTTTAAATGAGCTATTACCATCCAGTAAAGAGATATATGAAAATGTCAGTCAACAGATGTCTGAAAGGTAAAATAAAGATGAATTCTTAGAAAAATAAAGTTACACTACTTTTTTATTTCTTCTCATGAATATAGATTGTACTGTTGGTCACCCTGTCTCAAAAAACCCATGCGGCATACCCAGAAAACGTACTGAGAAGAGTAACAAAGGTGTCAAGCTGCCTCTCTCTAGAAAAGCAGATAAAAAAATACAATGTAAGTAAGTAGAAAACAAATCAGAGAAAAATTATTCACTGTTTCTCATGATAAGTGAATTAGGGGCACCTAATGAAATTATTAAGATTTAAAGAAAAGGAAACATTTTGTTACACAACATAACTGAATCACAGAATTCATTACTACAGGATGTTGCATGTACCAAAACTATGAATGGTTCAGAAAGAAATTAGAAAAATTGATAGAAAGTCCACCAAGATCCATTAAGCACAAGAATGCAGATACAAACTCTGGTTTCTGCAAGTCTCTATGCCACAGACTGCCTAAAGCTCAAAGGAAATACCAGCAAAGCGTCTTTCCATACTTGGCCTCTTCTGTATTCTTTCCCTAATTATCACCTGCTGCTGGCCAGTGTGGGAAATGGGACACTAAGCTGGACGTGAGCAAAACATTACCTTTTCCTTTTCCTCATCCTGGCCAGCCATTCTGACGTTAGGACTTGCCATGACACTGCCCTGGTCCCCTTGCTCTGCAACCGGGAGAAGTCCTCCACAAGTTCTTTCCTTGGGTCATTTGCAGTGTGAAGGGGGTGACTGCTACAGACTGAGGGAGCTCAGAAGAACAGGTTTGGGGGCTCAGAGAGATACGAGACACCTCAGTTGCTACAGATCTTGAAGCACAAAGGGAGAAAAGCTATTACTTTGCCTTCATTTTTCTCCCTGTTTTAATCTCCTGAAGTGAACAGAAGTTGGTGTGGCTTCTCCATCTCAGTTGCCTCACCCAGAAAATTGGAAATCTCGTGAACTGGTGGTGTCGATAACTTCATTTAAAGAGGAGTTATAAACATAAAGTGTATGGAGTAGCAAAGTCAGGAACCTGTATGGAGAAGAATCCAAGCGTTCTGTCAGGAAATTCTCAAATGTCAAAGCATTAAGGGCTCTGAAGTTGTGCTCTACAAAGGAAAGCAAATGTGGAATAAAGAAAGAACTGAAGGACGAACATCAGATTTTGCCAAACATCCTGGGTATATTATAGTGGCTATAGACTGGCCTGAGAAGCAAACTGTGACTCTGAAAGGGCAGAGAACATATTCTACAGCAGCTTTAGATTTAGCACAACAAATATCCCTCTGTGCTGGCACAGCTGCACTGCCAAGCTTGCTGGCAGGCAGGGAGGGAGAGGAGCCTGCCCACACCCTGACTCTGCAGATGCTGCTTCACACGTTGTAATAAAAATAGTTGGCACAGGAGTTTCACAGCACTGTTCCTCCACGTGCAGACATAAGAGAAGTGATTCTTTGGTCTTCAGAAATTAAAGTGAATCTTCAGAATTCAGGGATTTTAGGAAGAGAGATCATATTTTAAATTTTCTGTAATGCAAAATAATATTTTACTGTCATGCAAAGTTACTGTCAAGAACAGAAGAACTGTTACAATTGAGAGCTTAAGTGGCCTACAGAAGAGAGTGTTACTAGAAAAGCCTGGAACCCGGTATGAATATTTCATCTTTTTTAAAAAATGAACCTGGAAATAGTCTATTATCAAGTATAATGGTCTACTCATGTATGGCTTACAGAATATGATACTTTACCAAAAGACAGCAGCAGCAATACCCAAGGTTTGCTTGCCAAAGTCTTACAACTGTGTCAGTCAGTCCTCTAATAAGCTACAAAATTCCTACTTGCAAAATGTACATGATTGAGCTAAAATAATTTTAAAACACAGTCAGAGGGAAGATACTCTTGTTGTTGATGCACAGCACAGAGCACTAGGAGCTATTAACTTTGCTTTCTTTGGCCAAACACGGAGACTATGAGCATTTCCCCAAAAATTGTGTTCTGTGCCCAAACGGAGAGAAATCTGAGGACTGTGCCAAACAGCTATGATCACTTGTGACTTAAGGTTCCAACACTCAGGTGTTCTGATTGCTCAGCACTGAGAAATTGCCTAGGAGCTATGGTTTACTTTCTATTGGTTTGGTTCGACTACCAGCTGCATCAGCTGGTAGAAGGTTACATTTTACCTTACCTCTCTTACTGCCACTGTATTTTCTCTCAACATGCTTGTTGCTGATGGGACAGTACGGGATAACATGGAAAGCACTGGCCATTTTTTTAAAGCATCTTTCTGATAGCTCAGCTGCCTCGTGCAACTAGCTCAGAACTAGCCCTTGCAGATCCTACAGGAGGCCACAGGCATCAGATACTGAATTGTCAGAATGCATAAAGTATTCTAATAAATACCATCATTATTCTGACTTCTGTTTTCAACACTTCTAGGGAGGCAGAGAATTTGGATTTGTTTGGCACTGAGATTGTAGTCACCTCTTTAAAATACACAGATACGAAACAAACCAGTGGCCCAAACAATGCATAATCTAAACAGATTCCTGCAAACTGAAGTCATCCTGGCTTCCTGATGCCAAAATCCTTTCTGATGAAATGATTTTGCTTCAAAAATGAATACAGACATCGCGGCTGCAATTTAGTAGATGCATAACATCCACTCACCCTCAAATATTTTAAGTTCTTAGTATCCTCCATGCTTCCCAAATCCTCTGGATTAAGAATATTCTACATGATTATTCTGTTTTGTATATACTTCCTTATTTGACTGTTTGACTTTGTATTTTTTTAAGGAATTGTATTTGTTCTGTTTTTATGAAATTCAACTGTCAGAAGCCTTAATAAATATATCTATATTTAATGTAACTGCACCACTTGTTTTTCATATGATGCACATTTTCAATTTATATGTAATGAGCAGTTCTTAAATTAAGGTATGCTCCTCTAAAAAAATTCTTTTAGCCTCTGTACTGTAAAGTTTCCAGGCTTTTTACTATGTAATCTTTATTCAGCATTCTCTGCATAAGGACATCAAACTCAACAACACTTCTGGCATTAACTACTTTATTTCAAGCTATTATTCTTCTAGTATCAGATGTATTTTGTTTTATAAGTCACAGAAAAACAGTATTCTTTCAAATGAGATGTATAGTAAGTTTTACACCAAATACTATTGGCCTTTCCTTAGTTTGTGTGAAGACTAGTGTTTTGCCTTCACATTTTGAAGCCAGCAGGTAGAAAACAAGATAGCAAAAACTATCATTTTATAAAGTGTGCTTTATATGAATTTTATGCATGCAGTGTTTACTTAAAAGATCAAAAATGTTGAGGTCAATTAGAACTTGTAGACAGCACATTACAATTCATTATTTCTCAACAGACTTAATGTACAATATTACTTTTAACAGGCGTGATGACATCAGGGAGCACAAGCTATAGCATTCACTTTCCAAGGCTATTCAGACTGGATGACACAAGGACTTGCTGGTACCATAAACATTCCCCACCCCTCCTACATGGACTGCACGTAAGCCTGCAAAACAAGCTTGCAAGTGCTGCAGGGCCCTGGATGAGTGGTTTGGCAGATGCATAGAAAAGATTTTTACTGAATGAAATAGCAGAGGGGAGTAAGCCTCTAGCGGTGATATAAATAGGGATTTCAGGAGCAATGTAATGATCTGCGGTCACCATAACTAAGTGCTGCCCATGACACACTATGGCCAAAATGGTCTGGATGTGGAAGCTGTCTTTCCATTTTGTAAACTGGTCTGACTCAGGACAGTGGTGTCTCAGTCAACAAACCAGCACTGGGTGGTTAGTCTAGACAACGTTCTGTGCTGGGAAACATAATTTATTATACATGTTTGATATCCACAGCAGTGTTTTGACTGTTTAAATGCTTTTCCACTTGTTTGGATAGCAAGAAATTTCTTCAAGTATCAGCATTATTACCCTAAAGAAAAAGAATTAGGAACAGAAATTGTATGCAGCTTGCACAATCACACAAGTCTTTTGAAAGAGGTAATTAGACCTTAGAGGGCAGACTGCCATGGCATATTGCAGATGGGAAAATGTTGCTCAATTCTGTGGTCTGCCATGCCTCTTGCATTTTACAAAGGCATTTTGCATTTTTTGAGGGTAAAAATTCTTATTAAAAAGCAGAGCAGCTATGGTTTGTTCTATTGCAAAGCAATATTGTCCTTTCCTTCCTCAAAATTCATTTTTCCCTTTTCTTAACAAAAATGTTCATGTAAGCAGATGTTAGTACCATTACGTTCTCTGTCATGCCCCTTTAAATTAACTGCTCTTCCAACGCTTTTTTAGACTTAGTGTCCAATAGCATCTTGCAGAAGTTCTGAGGCAATGAAAGTGTAACCATGCTGGCCAGTCAGCCCTGCTGTGAGTCAAAAGGCACTCTATTTTATTGCCATCTACATATATAATGCAGAGAGTTGGATTTCTTTAATATCAGGACCTTCAGACTGATCTCCAGTGTTTGAAAGTGCTTTGTTTGTAAGGTCTTTGCTTTTTGTTTTCCAGAACTCATGCTTCAAGAAGAAAATCCAAATATTAGTCTAAGGTTAAGTGCAAATAGATCTTTCATCCTGATAGACACACAACCACACCCAAACCTACCTGAGATACCGCTCTTTACATTTGCTCCCTGTTATAGGTAGTAATAATGTTTTTATGAGGGGAAATAAAGAAGTGAATTTCAGCAAACAGGTATCAGTAAGTGCAATAAATTCTCCATCCATTAGTTAGCAGTTGTACTTTAGTAATTTACATTCCTCAGAAGTCTTCTTCTTCCCTCTTTCATGGTTTCACTTATATAAAACATATGAAATATTTTAACTAGTGCCATTTTACTTCTCTAAATTAAGTTTTCATATGTTCAGTGGGCTGGTTCTGTAATGAAAATATGGTGCACTCAGCAAAAAGAGCGCACTACACAAGTTGAGACTGAGCTCTTGCAGTGCAGGGCAGAGAACATGTGATTTCTGTAATAACTGATCGAGCTATCACAGCAAGGAATCAGCAGAAAACTGTAAGTGGCAAAGTGTTTTCACGTATGACAATAAGCAAATTGCAGACTGCCTACTTGGAAATCTTATTCTTTACATAATCAGTGAACAAAATATTAAAAAGTAAGTGTACAAACAATCCCCAAAGAACAAATTTTCTCTTTCAAAATATGGCTGTCAACTAAAACAGCTTTACTAGAAAACAGTAATAAACTGCCTGACCCACCCAGTTTTCTCAAGGAGATGTTGTTACCTGCTGTGAACAAAGTTCAGCTGTTTTTCAGAGTTACAGTGCTAAATGCTTCATTTTTTTCCCTCCCTTCTCTTTGATATCCATGTTGATGAGAACAGTCTCTTTTCCCACATAAGCACTGTCTGAGCTAATAGTAATAGTTTTATACAGCTGATGATGTAGGTACACATAAAAGTGCCTGAAGCTGTATTGAGGAGACACTTAACAAAGTGTGTATTAACTTAGTATCAAATAGCATCTTTAAAGGCTGCTTTTCTTACACACTTGGCCTTACCTGATCCCTTTTAATATGAAGGACTCTATACTGGATGGTTCAATGGGGATATTGGGGGGGGAAAAGCTAAGAACTGTTCTGCTCACAAGAAACAGAGTTCTGTGGCCTTTTTTTTTATTGTTAAAAAGGTTTGACAAAGAGCATGAACATTTAAGGTCGTATTTTCCATTACAACTCATGGCTATTGTTCTGCAGGACAAAATTTACAAGTGAAAGAAGCAGTTATTTATCACATCTGATATGATTTTCTGAAGAAAGGACACAGTATCATAACACAATGTCCTGGTTTTAGCTGGGATAGTTAATTTTCTTCCTAGTAGCTGGTATAGTGCTATGTTTTGGATTTAGTATGAGACGAATGTTGATAACACACTGGTGTTTTGTGTTGTTGCTAAGTGGTGTTTAGACTAAAAGTCAAGGATTTTTCAGCTTCTCATTCCCAGTCAGCAAGAAGGCTGGAAGGGCACAAGAAGTTGGCACAGGACACAGCCAGGGCAGCTGACCCCAACTGGCCAAAGGGGTATTCCATACCATGTGATGTCATGCCCAGTATATAAACTGGGAGGAGTGGGGTTGAGAGGGATGGCTCCTCGGGAACTAACTGGGCATCGTTTGGCAAGTGGTGAGCAATTGCATTGTGCATCACTTGTTTCGTATATTCCAATCCTTTTATTATTATTGTTGGCATTTTATTATTGTTATTATTATCATTATTATTGTCTTCCTTTCTGTCCTATTAAACGGTTCTTATCTCAACCCACGAGTTTTACTTTTTTCCTTCCGATTCTCTCCCCCAGCCCATTGGGTGGGGGGAAGTGAGTGAGCGGCTGCGTGGTGCTTAGTTGCTGGCTGGGGTTAAACCACGACACATGATTTTCCAAAAAAAGGACACAGTATCATGATTCACATAGTGTAGTTGAAATCCTTATATGTACAGGAACAAATCTTGCATTGCTGACCTCTAAGAAGGTACACTCTCTAGCACTAGCTTTACAAATCATATCCTTGCAACTTCTCCAAAGGGCAGTCTCGTGCTGGTGCATTCCTCCAGTGCAGGAGTACTTGATCAGAGATGGCACTGGTGTAATGGCTTAACTCCAAGGCACATGAATCTAGTGAATGGCCATGGTCAGGAATGAAAACAATGCTCTGGGCCAATTTCTTCTAGCTTCTTAGGTCACACTCTTAACTCAGCTTTGTTTTGGGGTCAAGAGGGTGGTTGTTTGAAGAGCACAGAGTGAGATGTTTGGAAAGCACTGAGTGGGGATCCATGAGATTTTACTGCAGAACTGCTGTGGTGCTACTGAAAGTCCTGCACTTTGCTTCTCTTATTCCACTACAAAATCTGATTTCCAAATGTTAATAAACTGACTAGTACCCTGGGCCAAAGAGGGTTAATCAAGAGAAAAGTTGAAAGGGATCATTCTCTTCTTGTTAATTGTTTCCAGAACAAACCCAGCATGCACTAGAAGAATTAAAGCATTTGACCAAGATTTGTTCATGCCAGACACACCTTTTCTTGCCTCCTTACAGAATACAGAAATGTGTCTCCCTAAGGGCATTCTGCAGAGTTTTGAGATGTAATGTTTTGACAGTGGAAAAGTACAAGTCTAAATATAGTACATTTTGACAAATTTTGTTTAAAAGAATGTTCCAATAGATAACTGTTCAAAACTGTACCTTGTAATTGGTTGCTATGCAAAACCGTTTATTAATGGGGATTCTGCAAGCCAGTAATACCAGTACGCGGCCACAGAAGGGACTGATTGTTTTGGCAAGTATTCAGGCCATACCACAGACTTTAGGTTCACTTTATCTTTGTTGTAGTCTGGAGTGCAGGAGGTCTAACTTCTTTGTTTCTTCCTTTTTATTTACTCACTGGTTCCTCTTCTCTGGCACATAAGATACTATGTCCTTCAAATGCACAAGAAGTGCAGTTAGCTACTGTATTTCCAGAGTATTTCTTTCCCTGATGGATTCTAACCCACAGCTCACAAATTTCTATTTATACAGAAGGAGGAAAACCTAGCAGTGAGCAGGCAAAAAGAAGGAGACTATAACAAGTCTTTGAATCATGGAAATTCAGTATCTGAAAATCCACACAGCATTGATATCACAAATATTGGAGATGGAGAGTTTTAAGGAAAAAGAGTAGAACTAGTAAAAAGACCACTTTCTCCAGAAGTCTATGCTTCCAGCATTAGAGTTCCTTCATTATACACAAAATTCACAATACGACACCTTTCATATATAATCCTGTGAGGTGTTAGTGGAGGCACGGGCACAGCTACTGGAAGAGAAAGGAGGAAACACGTCCATGCAATGTTTATTGCTCTCTTGATAGGTTTTTCGTAGTGCAAATGAAGGATTCGCAGACAGCACTTCATTCTCTTCCCCACTTCTGTTTTTGATGGAACCCCCTGAGGTGACCTCTGGGAAACAGCATGCAGGGAGTAACAAGCAGGTCAGGATCTCCTCACAACTAACATCACATACTGCGGGAAGCCTAAGAAGTGTGATTCTTCATACTTTACTGAAGCTCCAAGTCCTGTGACTGCAGGCATGTATTCTGCCTTATCTGAGTACCTAGAAAATACTTTATTTTTCCCCTCTCTGTTTTCTGATTTACTTTTAAAGCTTCATATTCCTTGCAGTAGGTTTTTGCTCACACTGTATAAACAGCTCTTCAGGCACTGCTGTGATACAGTACATGCCTACTGGAATGAGAATGAGAGAATAATAAGAAAACAAAAATGACAGAGAAGGAAAAATAGAGACAAAAAAATCTCAGCAGTGATGAAACACGGTGCAATTTTGCAGCATATTAAGTTATAAAATGAGATTTTAGATTTTAAAAACACTTTGGAGCAGAAATGGTATCTTCTGCACACTCTTTGATGACAGCAATTCTTTCTACTACGCTTCTTTGCAGCAGCCAAACTGTGCTGAGACACACAACTCCAATTTCAATGTAGGAAACATAATGTGGTGGGGGGACACCCTCCTCCTACCTTCCATCAGCACTTGTTACTAGTCAGTAGAGACCCAGCAGGACACAGAAACTGAGATAGTTTTTTCAGCTCTTCTTCCCCACCCCTCAACTCAAGAAATTGTATTTAGAGTTAGAAAGCCCCCTGATATGGCCCTTGGCACCACACTATCATTTTCCTGCTGAGGCATCACAAACGTTTCAGTGTTTCCCATTCCTCTTTGGCAAATCTTGCGCTGGCACTGTGACAAGTTGACCTCTGTGGAGGGGCTCACAAACTCCATCCACATGGGTTATGAGAAACTGATGCCACACGTGGCAACAACAGTGGCACTATCAGCAAAGAAACACCCAAATGCTCGAACATAACTTAGTACATAACATAACTTAGCAAAGCTACAAGTCACCCCATGGCTCAGGCTCTTCTCAGTGTCAGCTGTGAAGACTCAGTTATATTTAGCCAAGGATCATCCTCAATTTTTATTGTATATTTTGTCATCAAACTTAACTGACTGCAGTGCCTTCTCTTGGGCAACTCTTCAACCTACAGGCAGCACCGCTCTGCCTCTGCCCCTTGGAGGGCAGGATGGGATTGGAAAAGATTGCCTGGATAAATAAACACTTCAGAGAAATTTCTATAGGATCCATAAACATATATGATCATTTCTGTGAAAGAAGAACTGGAAAAGTGCAAAGGATTCTGGACATTCTAGAGATTTTTCCTCTGAGTTATTTCCGCATCTGGGAATCTTTCCTTGCAGCCACATCAGAGACAGACCAGATCTTGCTCTGAACTCAAACTGAGGAACCCTTCAGGAAGAACTGTCTAGAATTTTATAATTCCAAGCAGCTCACATATGCAGCTTTCCCTTTGTAACTTACGTTCCAGAGGATTTTTTTTTTTTAATAAAAAAAATGTTTATTTCTTTACTGGATGGAAAGTTGTTCACTTTAAAAACACTGAACATGTATTACAGCCTTCAGAAGAGATGTCCTTTTACCCCTCAGAAATGGATTCGCAAAGAGAAGAGCCCGCAGTACACAAGCCCTAAGGAAAACAGTGGCCAGTAGCCATGCTGAGATGTGTTTTGAAAAGTCTTCTGTCACATCAAGTCCCAGCCAGTGCATAGCTGATGTCCCCATCCTGCTGTGAAGGGTGGGGATCACAGAAGCCCAGTTAGAAGCTTCTTTTAGTTAGTGGCATGAAATCTGAAGTAATTTCTTAGAAATCCCTAGGACCCTAAGCCACTGCATGGAGACTGCCCGTCCATGGCTTTTAGAAAAAAATAAATATAAAAATCTCTGAAACCTCCTGAATTTCAGTGAGAGGGAAAAGTCCTCTGTCCCTTCCACCTGCAATAAAGGAAGTTCCACCCATATTATATGGTAAAGTCCATGTTTACATGGTTGAGAAAAATCATAGAGCCCCCCTAACTTCCACGATTCTTTTTTTTTTAAACCTCCTAGAAGGCACCAATTAATGAAGCTATGCTGATGGAGTGAATTATTTACAGCCCCTCATAATATTATTGCCACTAAATTGGAGAGATAAGGGTTTGATGGATGGACTGTTAGGTGGATAAGGAATTAGCTGGATGGCTGCGTCCAAAGCGTTATAGTCAACGGCTCAGTGTCCAGTAATGAGTAGTGCCTCTCAAGGGTCCATACTGCAACCAACACTATTTTATATCTTCATTAACAACATAGACAGTGGGAATGAGTTGACCCTCAGCAAGTTTGCAGATGACACCAAACTGAGTGGTGCAGCTGATTCACTTGAAGGAAGGGATGTCATCCAGAGGGACCTTGACAGGCTTGAGGAGTGGGCCCATGCAAACCTCATGAAGTTCAACAAGGCTAAGTCCAAGGTCCTGTGCCTGAGTCAGGGCAATCCCCAGTATCAATACAGACTGGGGGATGAATGGATTGAGAGCAGCCCTGGGGAAAAGTACTGGTGGGTAAAAAATTGTATATGAGCTGGCAATGAGCACTTGCAGCCCAGAAAGCCGACTGTATCCTGGGCTGCATCAAAAGAAGCATGGCCAGCAGGTCAAAAGAGGTGATTCTTTGCCTCTTCTCTGCTCTCGTTAGAACCTACCTGGAGTAGTGCATCCAACTATGGGGTCTCCAGTACAGGACAGACATGGACCTGTTAGAGTGGGTCCAGAGGAGGGCCACAAAAATGATCAGAGGGCTGGAACATCTCTCCTATAAAGAAAGGCTGAGAGTTGGGGTTGTTCTGCCTGGAGAAGAGAAGGTTCTGGGGAGACCTTCAATACTTAAAGAGAGCCTATAAGAAAGATGGAGAGAGACTTTTTACCAAGGCCTGTACCAACAGGACAAGGGACAATGATTTTAAACTGAAAGAAGGTGGGTTTAGATTGGACATAAGGAAGAAATTTTTTATGGTGAGGGTGGTGAGACACCGGAACAGGTTGCCCAGAGAAGTTGTGGATGTCCCATCCCTGTAAGTGTTAAAGGTCAGGTTGGATGGGCCTTTGAGCAACCTGATCTAGTGCAAGATGTCTCTGCCCATGGCAGGGGGCTTTGGGCTAGATGATCTTAAAAGGTCCCTTCCAACCCAAACCATTCTGTGATTCTATGATTCTATGATTTGCATCCCATAGCTCCAGTAATATTTCATCTGGTGTGAAGTTCCTACTAGGTCTGGCTGGTGGGCTACATAACAAACAAAGGATAAAGTGAATCAAATCCCATTTTTCTGGAGGAGGTTTGTTTTCCTTTTCATGTCCTACTGCATGAGTCACAAAGTCTTTGAATGCTTACAATTTTATTCAGGGACACATATGCAATACGGGCCTACACAATGTCCCTTCAGTTTTCCTCAGAACGCATTCACCACTGGTCCCTCTTTTTTTCCTTCTTTTTTTCCTCCTTTTTTCCTCCTCAAAGTCTAGTAAATTATATTGCTTGTAATCAACTTCAAAAAGAACAACATCTTCAGATTTATAATCATATCTCTAATCTTCTGAAGAAAAGGAGAAGACTCTAAAGCTAAAGACCTACATGAGCTGTCTGTCCCAAAATCAGACATGAATGAGGGTAAAACATGAAGGCTGTTTGTGTATGACAGCACTGTATAAAAAAAAAAACAACCACCGCATCTTGTAAAGCAGAAATTATATATTTGTTCTCCACTTTGCTTTAAGGTAGCTATCACTTATCAAAGTGTAAGTGTATTCTAAGGACATAATGTTCTCATTTATTATGCTTCTGAAAGAGTGCTCTGTAATTTCCTTAGTAAAGGGTGCAGGTAAGTATTCCTGCCAAACAGACAGGCAGGAGCTGAAGATCATCTCTGACTCAACCTGGATTCAACAGTTTGAACCCAAAAACTTCTGGCTTCAGTCTGTTATTGTAGAAACATTTTGTCCACCAGAGGCAGGTCCTTCAGGAAGGATGCTGCACTGAGAAAGAACTTCAGAGTCTTCCAAGCTGTATCCCATGACAATTACAGTTCTACATAAAGAAAATGGAATCACAGGCTATACCTGCTATGTTCTTCCAAATGTTTTGTCAGTAAGTAAAGACATAAACTGTCAGAGGGGCTTTTGACAAGAACAGTAATTTCTCCCTGCTCTCCTCCAGTCCCTTTTACCTTCCGGAAAGAGACTTTTCAGTGCAGTTTGAATCTGCAGGTGATCCTTTTGATGTTACTTCCCTTAAATTTCTGCATTGCAGCTATATGCCTACAGAGGGGGCATATTTGTCAGTAGTTGAAATATGACATTTGGGAGTCCATGGAAACTGTCCACAGCTTCTCTTCATCTGGAGCTTTTCAAATCTTGGCTAAATTGCTTTACCAGAATGAAAAGCACCTCACAAATTGAGTTCTCAGGAAGGATATTTAACAGAATGCAGTTGCTTTCTCTACGACAATTTTTTTTTTCCTTAAAATAGTTATTAGTTAACCAAATATTTCATAGCAATAGAGGATAAAGGATATGCAGCACTACGTAAGGAAAGCACATTTAAAAATAGGAGCTGTGGTTCTTCTGTATCAATTACGAACTTAAATAAAAGCAACAAGCAACCTTTTTGATAACTTTCCAACCCCTGAATGTAAGTTAGCATTGAAATTAGCATTACGTTAGTAAGACTGCATTCATTTTAATTGACTTCTCATTTTTATTAGAGATGATTTAAAAATAATTGAATCCATCTCCTGTAACGCATGAAATAGTGCAACAGAATCTACAGTCAAGCAGTAGGAGCAGCCTGACTGTGATGCTGGTGTAACTCTGATTCTAACGGTGACTTCTGAGTACTCTGGATGAAAGCTGTAAGTTTTGACTGCAAATTGTTTGTGGGCACAATATTGATGCTAGAAGGGATGCGCATCAGGACAAAGGCAGTTGAAGCAAAGCAGATTTTAATCTCACAAGGTAGCCAGACCTTGGAGCCCTAAGAAAATACAAACCAAAGGCTGCAGGCAATGGAGGAACTGCATGAGAATCCCTCATCACTAAGGTTAGCACCATTATCCTCAGCCCCAGATTCCCTCATCAGACTTTTGCCAATATGCAGATTTTTCACATGACCTTGGTCTGTTTATTGCAAATCGCAGCAAAACTGCATTTCAACTTCACAGATGGTAGGTTTGGTCTTCTGGCTGAAAGTATTACAAATTGTCTTGGAAATTTTAGATCTGGGCTTGCTTTCAAGGGAATCTTGAGACTATGTTCCAGCAAACACATCAATTTCATTAACTAGCCAAGCCTCCAATATTAAAACTCAACCCCAGTCTTCCTTTGGTGGCACTGTTGACATTCTGATTAAATCCAAATGTCCTAGGGATGTAAAATGCAAACCATAAGAATAGAGACTTGTAGGAATAAATCTGTATAGAGGTGAGGAATTCAAAGCCACAAATACAACTTTTCTAATTACACATTGGAATAAAACTGCATTTTCTGGATAGATTATATGCTTGCAGCTATCTTTGATGTTACCAGTAGTAATGTAATCCTTAACTCATATTTATAAACCTGACATCCTCATTCTTGGTGATTCAGTAGATTGTGAAAGTGTTTGTTGTTTTTTTTTAAAAAAGCTATCTCAATAAACCCCAAGATATTTTTTAATCCTTTGAAGGTAAACTGAATAATTCTCCAGGGACAATTTACTACCTTGACATGTAGAGGAATGAGAAACAGAAAATTCTAGTTGAAACTTTATCATAGAGCGCTGGACCTGGCTGAACTTTTATAATTAGGTTATTTTTCTTGCTCTTCCTGTCTTACTAAGGAAAAGAGTTTCAAGTTAATACTTCCATACAGTTAGATTTCACGTTTGAAAAAGCTGCTGTTGCGAAGAGTTCTTTCTAATAGATGGTACCAAGCTCACATTTAGACCTGCTGCCAGACGCCAAGGAGATTGAAAACTCCCCTAGATGAAGGGGGTTGGACTAGACAACCTTTAAAGGTCCTCTCCAACGCAAACTATTCTATGATTCTATGATGATCTGTCACAGACTATCCTACATTGGAAATGTCCAATAAATATAATGTATCCAGACATCGCAATGAATTTTAAAAGGAAACTTGCACATCCTGGAGTGGAACAAAATAATGAAACATATATGGTACATCAAAGTTGTTTATGGAACAAAATAAACATTTCCTCCTGGGAAAGGAGGAAAAAGATTCAGAAGAGAAATGTTTCCTACATTACTGCTTGTAATTAAAAAACTTAAACAATCATTCAGTACAGCCTCCTTTTGCCCCAAGATCTTCTTTGCCATTTCAAGTATCACTTATAAATGAATATTATAATAATTTATGGTAAGGTTATTATACACTCATGTAGATTCATATTTTAATAATTTCTTTTCCTATAGCAGACTTTTTCTAATTATACTAATAAATATTTTGAGCACTAAACTCTTTTTCTAATCTTTTATAATACCTGTTATTCTGGAAATAATTATTTTGATTTTTTTCTTTTCTTTTTTTTTTTTCATTCATAGCTACAGATAGAGATAAAATCTCTATATAAAACTCTGAAATGCCAGAGATATTCCTGAAACACTGGAGCACAGTCCCAAAGCAAGCTATGGTTATCATAATTATTTTTATAGAAATTAAGTGTGTGTTAGACACTTTACAAAAACAGGGTTAAATTCTAAACCACAGCCGCAGCCTGTTGAATCACTACTGTTCTAAGGGTGGTTCATCAAGAGCCCCAGTCTACAGTAATCAGACAGCTATTCTGAAGTATGCCTGCTGGGAATGCCCCTAAAATGCCGGCAACCAGCTGGGAACAGCTAAAGCACAGTAGCTACTGCTCTGATCCTTTCTGTTCCTTCAGTTTTCTTCAGAAAAAAACCCAACCAAAACCCACTACAAAACCACCACCACCAAACCTACCTCAATACTGTTATTTAATTTATCAGTATCTGCTCGTGGCATTTCGTCTAGCTTTGTAAACTGTCTCTTGTTATTTCGGTTGTCTCCGAGTTTGCCCCAATCCCTCCAAGCTTTCCCATTCTAACGTCTTCTATGTCTATGTGGGTGAAGACCCACATCAGCTCAGTGAGAATGAGCCACGGGCACTTGCCCTGGGCATCCACATAATGCATAGGCTTGGGGTGCTCTCAGTAGCGCTAAAAGAAAGTCCTAACAGGCACAAGGGACTAACTAAGACCTCAGGACCGCTGATCCTTTGCAGCGCTCTCCATTGGATACTCTGGCAACTTGGGATAAAAATTTGCATCGGAGAGGGCCTGAGGTCGCTCCCATGTAGTGAACCACAAAGCACCATCATCTGCCCCGTGCTCCCTCAGGGCTCGCAAACCTTCATGCGTAGGAGGGTTCTTGGAAAAAAATGAAATGGCCCAAACAAACAGAAGAGTTTCTTCGGCTTGTGTTAGACTATCTCAAAAGCCAGCCCTAGCAGAGCCTGGTTTTGAGCTGGGACAGATGCTCTGCACTGGCTACACATGCTTGGCAAGGCTGGGCTGGGGACCCCCCAGCAGGCCAGTCAGAGGACTCTTACTGCTCTTCTTCTGCTCCCTTCAATCTTCATTTAGAGGCTGATGGAAAAATACAGAGTATGGTTTTCTTTGGATGGCTCCTGTGCTGCTCACAGCCAAATGTTGCTGCCAGAAACATGTAGTTTCTCTGGGGGAAAGGTGGGGCTTCTGTTGAGGACAAGAGGCTGATCTTGATACTGGTGATGAATCGCATACAAAACAGGGAATCGCATATAAAGTGGGCTTGAAAACAAGAAAATGTTTCCTTTACGGCCAGACTTGCCAAGAGGGCTCAGGGCACTTCAGCAAGACATCTCTAACATGGTCTTCAAAGTACATGGCCTGAACAAGAGACTGGTTGGTAGAATGTGAGGTTTATAGGAACTTTGGTTTTGGTCACATGTGTTTCCAAAGGTCATGCTGAATTGTGACACATTAACATTCAGATGTGGTTCATCTCGGACAAAGCATTTTCTAAAAAGGCAGGGCATATACAGCAAAATCAATAAAAAGTACCAAAAAAGACGGAATAGTCTTGCGTTGTAACTCTGCTCTGTGTTCCAGCGAGCATCACATGCTTTGGGGTTTTACAATTATATCAGAATTAATCAATTTAGCACATTTAAATGGAGTTCCTTCACAGGTATATATGCTACTTATTCACTCTTTGATATTCTGAAGTTAATTCTTGTTATCTGGTTTTCATGTCTGGTCCAGATTGGAAATAACAGCAACAAATTTGACAAGAAACTAGTCTATTGCAAACATGTCTTTCCTGGTTGCAGGCACTGTGCAAAGGAGCCTGTTATCCCCCAGTATAGGTGCCTATGGAACTGAAACTATGAAAGTCAACCTTTGTTTTATGTAAGGAAAATCATTTTGCAAAGAACTCGATATCCTCCAGTGGAGTTCACATTTCAGAAAATCATCTACAGTCACTGGAGTACTAATACCCCTGCACATCGGTCTGCAGTGAACTCCAAGCAAACAGGCCATGGGCTGAAGAAAAATTCCACTAAAGCTAATGCAGTGTCGTGATCCGCGCTGTTGCAACGCCACGAATGAGGAAAGATGGTAAATTATGCGCACAAAAAGAATGCAACCCAATGTAACATTCATTCCCTCTCCTCACAGCTGAGTAATTTCTACAGGCATCATGCAATAACTCTGGTCGCTGTAGCCAAAAGGCAGTATGCATCCTGCCCACACCTTCCTGCACTAGATATGTCAGTGAATCAACTGCAATTTCATTAATCAGCAGCAATTCCCTCTCCACAGTTTTAACAAACTTCTGAGAATTACTAATCAGAAAAGAGCTTTTCATTTTCACAGTGAGGTAAAAATTCCATCTTTTATTTAAGCATATAGCTTAAACAAATTCACCAGAACCTTTTTTACATAAGGCTGCAAATCCACATAGGCAGATCTGCAACTAAAATAACTGACTTGACTTTGCATTATCCCTGTTGAAGTTAGATATTTAACTGACAGTACATATCAAAGAAAAATAAAAAGCATTTTTCTGAGATGAGGAATTTAAATTACTAATTTTTTTTTCTTTTTAAGGATTAGAAATTTCATACCCATTTTTAAATCAGATGAAGGAATACATGTTTTGGAATTCATAAGCAAGTTCACTTAACAGCAAAATTAGTGTTCCTTCCTTTAAGTACCAAGGTAAAAATAGATTTTCATTTATATATGCAGAGAGTTATTAGCAAAGAATTTATTCTCTATCTTGGAAATGCAACAAATGCTGAGCCAGATGAAAAACAAAAAGAAAACAGAGAATGGAGTTAGCGGTATTGAACTGATGTTGTCTTGTTTTCTTTACCAATCAAAAAACCCGTCATAAGTAATCGATCACAATGTTACTTGATCTTTATTAACAGACCATTAAAATTGTTGTCAGTGGACTTGCTGACTCCTTGGCAGGGCAGGCTGCAAACTGCTTTTGCAGGCACATATTGAATGATTTCCCAATTTTTTAAGGATAAAGTATGTTCAGGCACATTTTGTAAAATACCAAAATTGACTGTCATACATAAAAATAGCCACAATGGGTAGTTTAACTTTTTAATGAAAGATGCACAACATTGTCTTTCTTCAGCCAAAAAGATCCTTGATTTTAAAGACAGCCACTTCCTTGCAATTTTACTGAAGAGAAATGTGCAGGTCTCCCACCCACTTACGACTGAGTGATTACTTACATTCAAATCTCTGAAGTTTTCCACACAGTTCTTTTTTGTAAACTACAGTAAATCAAATCCTGTCTTTTTTTTTTTTTTTTTTTTTTTTTAAATCTTTCCAACCTGCAGTATAAAACTACCACAAAAAGTTGTGTGGTCTGTCCTGCTTCTTTCTTCCTTCGAAGAGGAACAAAAAGGTTATTCCTCTGAGTCCAGCATAATGTAGTAACCCTCTTATTTATGGTACAGGTATTTTCGGTGCAGCAGTTTCCTTGTAATCCTGGGCGCGCTGCCAGCGGCGGCTGCAGGCAAAGCATGAAGAGCTAACGCTGAAGCACTACATGCCTCCCGACAAGTGACCCTCCAGCTGGCCCATCCTTCCCCCAGACATGGGGTAGGGACCAGCCACCAGCGTGGGGCACCCAGACGGACGTTGGAAGGGATGGGTACAAGGCGGAGGAGATGAAGAAGCCCAAAGGAACATGACGCCCTGGGAGAGGTGAAGGCTCTGAGGGGAGGAGCAGGGCACAACATGGGTGCTCTTATAGAATTGATCCTAACTTATTTTTGCCATAAGCATGTCTTCGGCTTGATTCTGCACTGAATTCACTTCTGGAGGGAAGCAGACGACACCAGAACACACCCATTCCTAATTAGGATGTACCGATTTACACAATACCAGAAGGAAGGGGTAGAGGTCCGAAAGATGTAGTCATACAGGTATTTGGAAGAACGATATATGACAATGAAACCTTACTGACTCCTTAAGTGTGCAGCAGTTTTTTGATCGGAACCAACCTCGCCTGAAGGCACCATCACCACCTCATATGATGACCCATATCCTTTTTCTGATAAGTTATCTTGCCTTCATGTACTGGTTTACTTTCCAGAGTGAAAAAGGTGGTAACTTCTTCTAATGATTCACTCTCTGTGCCTTTTACAAAACACCATTTTTCAGGTTTTTTTCTGCATAGCTTCTGAAGACACAGTTAAAAATATAAATACCAGTACACACACACACACACACACACACACACACACATACACAAACATATGTCTCTCCAGTACATTCTAAATGACTAATCTGAAGGGACATGATTCTCCTAAAATAACAATGTCTCCAATGAAGTAAAGCAAAGCAGTATGCTAAGGATCACCAGACAAGTCAGGAAGTAGCATCAGAAATAATCTGGCAGGACATAAGAGAAACAAGCATGCCATGAGGGGGCAGATATTTCAAACCCTGGAAGTATGAAGGAAAAGTCATATTCTTATTCGGCATCTATGTTCCTTCAGGGTTTGAACCAGAGCACACGTCAATACTACTGTTGTTGCTACAACAATTTAGGATAAGTGAGAAATCGAACCAGTCTAATCTAAATTAGACAAACTTCAGTCATTAACAAATACAAAGGAATAATGGAAAAACTAATTGTAAAAAAGAGCTGGTATCACGTACATAGGCAGAAACCTGCCCCCACTGGTGTCTCGTAACAGGGAAGAGGTGCAGTGGATGGCAACCAGCACCCCATAAGCAGAACCCCTGATGGTGTCCCCCTGCTCCGAATGCCTTCTTACGCCTCGGGAGAGCCACAACACTGACACCCGTCAGCTTGTATTTCAGGTCGTACATAAGAGGAAGCAAAAGGCTCAAAGGGGGAATGCTTGTGGCAAGAAACAGCAGCTAGGCAGGGAAGTTGCCTGCATGAAAGGCTGTGAGAATCCACGCTGATGCCTCCTGGGACATGCAGTGAGGAAGGAGCTGCCCCACCACCATGTCCCCAAAGGCACACAGCAGTGCGTGAACCTATGGGCACTTCAGTATGCATGTGAAGTGAGAAATGGGTCATGAGCTGTATGGCTCGAGCTGCTGAAGAAATGGGATTTACCTGACAACTAGCAGCAGTGACACACAAGAGGTTTTGAATAGATATTGAGGTAGTCTTTTACAATATGTCTACATTATTTGAGGAACTGAGAAGCTACATATGCTGCCTGCTAGGACTCCGCCTGATTGCCAACTATATCTATTTGCTGTAGAAGTATCTACCATCTGTAGTCTGAGGAGGTGGACAAGATCAGCACTACACACTAATTTGGACTTGCCCAAATTTCCTTTAATTAAACTCCACTGAAATAAAGTATCGCTAATGCATCCACCTATGTCACTGAAGGCAAATGCCAAACTCATTCAGCCATTGCTTTTTAGAAATGGTAACCAAAATCAGTATACCCACAAAAGCAGTGGGTTCTACAGCTGAGTGGCCCGGGACGTTCCCTTCCTATCTTCCTAAGGACCTCTTTGCAGAAGGAAGTTTCCCTGTCAAATATAGCAACCACAGTATTTTGTCTGCACTCAGCTGATGGACACCAAACTTCTTCCTACCAGTCACACTTCCCTAAAGCTAAATCTGTGATAAAGACAACCCTTATGACACTCTGAGTAATATTTTATAAGCAGTGATCAACTTAAGCCACATTCAGGAGCCATATTTAATCCTCCAGGGTACCTCCAACAGGAAAAGCCGCCTGACAGGCCACCCCAGCTAGGGGAAAGCTGTAGCAGACTGACCCGCTTGTTTGTCCTGAGGAGGGACGAGACCAAGACATGAGACTGCTACAAGTAGAGGGTAGGTACAAAGGAAAATTTGGGGGTGGGGGTGGGGTGGGGTGTCCTCTCCCATCTTTGGGTTAGTAACCACAGCATATCCAAGATCAAGCCCATCTGGGGGTACAGTCAAAGAAGTACCAAAGGGCAATGGTGAGAAGAGGCAAGGGCAGGACCTTGCTCCAGGGACCACCTCAAAAAAAAAAAAAAAAAAAAAAAAAGAGAGACAGTGGTATGCGAGCATGAAGAAAGGTAAAAGTCCAAGAAAGTATCTTTTGAGGAAGATCCTGGTTTGCGTGTGTATTTGGTGTCAATACACCAAAACAAAAGATGTATTACAAAAACATTTTACTCAATTCACTGAACTTGGACAAGAAATTCTGAGAATGTACCATGTAGGCTTGCAGTCAGAGTCCCAGGATTTCTTGTGTCAGTCTTAAGTTGTAAAGTTTGTACAGTTGGAGCCACCACATTTTTTTCTTTAATTGTGACTATTTTGTGAGGGTCGTCTAGCTTTGTAACTTGATTGTTTGTATTAGGATTGTTTTCCCATTTTGCAATATAAAGCAGACACTCTGTCCACCCCCTGCCTCTCTAAAACAAAAATACAAGCAGAGGAGCAAGGCAGAAATGGCTTTTATAGGTTCCCTCAGTGCACCAGTACACTGCAGAGTTATCTAAATCACTCTGTGTTTTGTAAAATGTTGAAATTATTTGTCTTAATTTGCTGAGTTAAAGGCTGGGGTTGAGCAGGAAAAGGGAAGACTGAGTTTGCTCAATGAGGAATTTTTCAGTATTAATAAAACTTCCAACTTAGCGTAAACTGATTTCATCTACCCTGAAAACCAAAGTCTAAAACTGTCCTGCATTATGCAGGAAGAAAAGAAAAAAATAAATAGAGTTTTTATTTTGTTCCTGCAGCCAATGAAAATACTGAAAGCCACATTAAATCAGCTCTCTAATAGTACTAACCCATCAGAAAAACATAGTTTCATAATTAAAAAAGAAGTAATTTCCCCTGTTTTCTACCTTTTTATATGAAAGACCTGATTGATGGGAAATAATCCACGGCAATGCTATTTAGCCAAGGAGCCGGTCCCAGGCAGCTGCTGGCCAGGAGGCAGCAGGGCCATCCCCACACCAGCTGCTCGTCCGTCCTCGCCACCGGCCTCCACACGTTTCAGTCACCTGCCAGGTGTTGACCCTGTAACAGGGGAACAGGTTTGGCTCTTTCAAAGTACAAATTGAAGGGCAGGCTCCCCTCGGCTGTCATCCGAACAGTGACTGCAGGGGGAAAATCCCTGCGTTCTCCCTGCGCATCAGGCCTTCCAGCACAAAATACGGAGGAAAACTTCATGCGCCTTCATGTAAATGGGTTGTCATGGGCACACGCTCTCTGCCTGTTGTATTAAAATTTCAAGGTGATCAGCATCTGAGTATGACGAACATCCTGAAAGCCCAGTTGCCTTACTGAACCAAATCTTTCCAACAAAACTGGATTTATTCCTGGATGCAAGTCAGGAATAATCAAAAAATAAGATCTTCAACAAGTAAACACTCCAAATCCACGTAATGGTTCAGCCCATGAAATCAAGGGTAGAGATCTTTTTTCCACATTAAATAAGTTATTCCTCTTTGACCACCTAAGTCAGTCACTCCCGCTGTAAGCAAACCCAGCCACACTGATTGGACACCTAAACAAGACCCAGTCCAGCTCCCTTTTTTCCTGGAAATGATATGTTTATTTCTCCTTGCAGAAATACATTATTCCAGAATCAGTGCAAATACAATGAGTCAACTCCAAGCACTGGTATGATCATATAAACACCTTTCTGCACCTCAGCAAAAAGTTTCAGGCCAGCGGACTCTCGGCTCTTGGAGCAGGGACTTTCAGACACCCAAAGACCACAGCAGCGTGGGGAACCTCCTGAGGCTGCAAGTGCCCAGGACTCAGTGTCCGGAGCCTCCTGGATGTCGGATGCTGACTCTTCATCCCGGTCTGACCTGGCACACGCATGTGCATTGATGTGCAAAGATACACTTTGGATCTAAACATACATACCCTTTTGGGCAATCTGTTTGCAAGATGGACTCATGACGGAAACGGGTTCAGTAAGAAGGGCTCTCTGTCCCAAATTAACTGTCATCAAATATGGGTGCAGAGGATTTTAATTAGTAGTTTATTAAGAAACACTTCATTAAAGAGAGGAAAAGAGCAAGAACAAAGCAGGCTTATCTCCTGAATCATGAAAGGAACAAATCAAAAAATTTCACAAATGCTGACAAATTTCTTCTAATTAGTCTTTAGTAAACAGCTGATGCCTCATTAAAAAAGAAAAAAAAAAAAAAAAAGAAAACAAAACCCAACAAACAATCCCCCAAAATACACATTCTGCTTAGTAATAAATCTGTTGTATCTGTCATAGAATTTCCTGAGGGCAGAAAACTGTTCTCTTCTGATGTTACAAAGCTTATTTATACAGACATTTATCATAATTTCTTTTAAGTTCATGTGAGAAAGATCCTAAAAGGTCCTAAAAGGATATCATCTATATTTTACCATTGGTGACTACAGAGGATTAGTGACTCATTCTTGATGTCACCCTAATCAATGGCATTACTCATCCACTTTGATAGGCACAAGATTAAATTCTGAAGTTGAAATCCTAATTTCCTGAAATCAACAGAATTTTTCTATCCATTTTACTGGGTTCAAGATTTCAACCTGAAGCTTTGAAGAGAAGAGAAGTTATTCACTCCTTTGCAGAGGCCTAACACCTCTGTCAGTGTGCCTTAAATCCCTCTTAAATCTGGTCTGAGGGCTCTGGTAATCTATAGCGCTTGCATCTCTCACCTGAATAATGGCAAACTTGTCCCCAGAAAGTAATAGAGCAACATACATTTCTGGCATATTTTAAAATGCAGAAGCCTACATAAAGAGATACAAGTCTGCTTTTTTTTGAAACAAGACTGCATACCTCGTACATGCACTAGCAGTCTACACTCATATTTAGCCCTGTGCTGAATGCTAAAATCTGTTTCCTACTTACACTCCAGTATCATTTGCAGACACTGCAGTATCAGCTTCATGGATTACACATGGGTTACCCTGGTTCCCTTGTTTAACAGCTAGCCCCAGGAGCAAACTTTTTCTTCTGTTTAGGAAAAAAAAAAAAAAGCAGGAAAATAATCCTTTTATAAAGCCAGTTGTCTAGACAGCATGCATTATGAATAGACCAAAACATGCTCTTCCATATATATTTCTGATTCTCATTTGATTGAGTAAGTAGGGAGAACCCCAACGATTTGGTATTTTTATGTTATATATTCAAATTATATCTTGTACACTTTAGAGTCAGTCTAAATCAACATACAAGAAACATCAATGAACTCACTGGCCAACACTTAAACACTACATATATCTCATTTGCACAACTCCAACCTCCTGGAATGAGCTGGTCCATCCCCCTTTTAGAAGTTTTTTCCTGTTTGCCAGGTTAGCATTTTCTCCCAAACAAAACGCACTGATGTGGCACCTAGCTCTAGAGTCTTGTTGGGGGAGCAGGGGCAGGGAAGGAGGAAAGTATTTAATTTTCAAATGGACAATTTAACCCTGGGCATGCATACTTTCTTCTAATAAATTTCAGATGCCTTTGGATTTGAGAACAAGACTATTAGACAAAATGACAAAAGACAGTGTTAAAGTAAAAATCCAACTTCAAAATCCAAGGTATTCATTTACCTAAGGAAGAGTCAGAAGCATTTTTGCTATAGAAAAAAACCCCAAACCTCAGGATACGTTATTGTACTATTCTGTTTCATGTATTAATTTTTATATATATCCCTTACCACACCCTAATCACTCCTGCTAATATTACAAGCTGTACCCCTAACCTCAGGAAGGCTAAGATGAGCTTTCACTACACTGCAGAAATGAAGGTATCTTTGTAATTAACCTTTTGTAATCATATAGAAAACAAGATAAGAACAGAAAACATAACACATAACTCTTCCATTCTTCAAAGAAGAAATAAGCAAATTTCCTTATTAAGGAATAGTATGCAATTGTAAAAGTACTTTTTGTGGTAATACATGAGGTGTATGAGGTGTCACAATGCTAGTGCTGCATTCACCTAGTCCTGGCACATGGGACATTGAGGCGAAGGTACTACAATAATTCTTAATCCATGCACTTTAACTATACAAATGGGAAGCCCTTCATCTTATTTATAAAATACCGCAAAGAAGCAATGCAGAATCTCTCAGTCAGTTCCACGCCCATAGATGCCACAGCACGGCACCATGGCTTGACTTCAAAGCGTCCTTACTGGTACCAGTAAAAGGACAGAGCCTGAATGAGTGGCACTTGCATTGTTGGGGAAGCCCCAAATGACAATCCTGGTGTAAGCCAGCCACAAATTCAGTAAGGCTTATGAAACAGTTCAGCTGTCTTCCCAGTCCAGGGGAGAATCCAGACGCAGGATCACGTAGGTTGACTGAAAAGATACTGAACCTGTTGGTCTGGATAGATTATGTGGTCATGAAGATATCTTAACGTGAGATGGTGTTAATGGCTGCCATCAATCACGGCTTTGATCTCTAGACAATATTAGATCTTGTCTCTAGGCAATGACAGTTCTTAAACTTAATGGGTATGCTAACAGCCTTCATTCAAGCTGCATGAAAGCAGCAGCTGAATACTTCAATGGACTGAGATAACGAGACAATGGAAGCTACTGCCCAAGGCAATCGTGCACATGATAAAACCTAAGTAAGGCGATACTTTTAATATCCCCAACTATCTTATTTGAAAAAAAAAAATGTCTAATTCGTTCTCCATTTATCCAGGGAGAATGGAAGTCAGCATATCCATTAGCTTCCACTCTATCTGAAATTGCCTAAAAAAAGTCACAAAAAAGTCAGCACAGCTTATTAACTCAAGGGCAATGCTCCTTCTGTTGCTTCCAGGATCTGTGGACAACCTGACCGCTTCGTGCCACCCAGGGCAAGCATCCTGCAAAACCAAGGCGGCTCACAGGCACACTAGACCGCTGACTAACATGGACATACAAATGGCTCTGCATAGTCAGCTAAATCCGATGGGATTTCCTTTAGCTCTGCTAGGCCTAGCAGAATCACTATTTTGCACCAATCTTCTCAGCATGCATGGCTTCATCAGCCTTCTCTCAGCTGGGTCTGAGCCAGCTGACCACATCCCTGCTCGAGCTCATGAAGCCTTCCAGAAACGGGAGCACCGAAAAGCAAAGTGAAGAGATGCCCAACGGCTCTGTGAGAGCCAGGCTGTCCTTGGCATGGATGGCAGGCAGATCCTGCTGCATCCTAAGCAGCTCCGTTCAGTGCTGCTGTCATGTCTTTGCATCATCCTTCCCATCCAGGCCTTCCCTTATCCACAGGACACAGGTCCCTCTCTTCTCCCTCCCATTACCCCGAGAGATAAAAGAAGGCTGCTGGAGGCCAGTCCTCAAGCAGGCACTTTGCCAGAGAGACGGAGCAGGCTGCTTGGGCTTTTTTGTGGTGTCAAGTTAATTTTTTTTTTCTCCTTGTTCTTTCAGGGCCTGCTGGTTTTGCCAATATTATTTCACAAAGAAAATCTTAGACTTACTCTAGCGTGGAGTAGTAAATTACTCAGCAGTCCTCTGAAAGCTCAAAATCATCCCAGTCTATGAATGCAAGAGAACAACATCAATGAACAACAACAACAACAAAAAAAAACCCAAACCAAAACAACACACAACAACCCAACAAAAAGAACTATTGAGATCAAATTAACTCATATTTCTTCCTGATTTTCTCTACTGTGTTTTCCCCTGTCAAGATAAAAAAACCCAAACCAAACAAAACTTCTAGTTCTACATAGTAAACCTGTAAGACTCTCAAGCCATATAAATATCACCAGCAATTAATGTTATATTATAAAGTACTGCTACTGTACACGTATTTTAAAACAAAAAAGGCAATGACAAGTTATTTACTATGTTTCTAGAAGCCTAAGGCATAGATTTATTTAAAATACACTGTAACATGATTGTTTCCTCAGAAGTATTATACAGCTAACATCTCATATAAAATTGAATGATTAACATGGTAAACCAAACTTACTTAGCAAAAGAAAAGCTCTGTCACAACATTGTATTTTAGGCACAACACTGTATTTATAAATTCTCCCCAAAACATACTGGAACTGCCAAATCTACGCTTGACACACAATTCAGACAGCCCTGCTAAGAAATGAGTGAAACCAGGCAGTGTTAGGGCTGTAGGCGTGCAAATACCATCTGAAGACATCTTTGTGGGAAAGTGCCATTTTGATTGTGTAACTGGAGGCCCAGAATTCATATCAAGGAACAATTATATTCTCTACTACAGTAGCAATGAACTGATTAATTCAATCTAGTTGATAGATGTTGTTAGTGATTTTTATTAGCAAATTGGCCCCACTGTATTTGAAGACATGACATTAATGCTCTTTGAGGGCTGTGCCACATCAAAAAGAGCAGGATTTGTGCCTGACCTATGTCTGAGGAAGTCATCCACATAATATGTCAAGAAGGAAGCTTGCTGAACACATTGTGCCCTTAAAAATGCTATTCCAGGAAGAATCAGCCACCATACAAGTTGTTTCCGCAGTTCACTACTGCAATTGCCTGTCCTACATGAAGTCCATAGGCTAATAGGAATGATCTCATTCAGAGCACAAAACTAATGGAGAAAGTAGGACTAAAATATCCAGCAAGGAATCACTCACAAAAAACCCTGGGATGTTTGTTTGTTAGTTTTAAAGGTTAAAAATCTTTTCAGGAAGAGTGACAGGGTTCTGCATGCTTTTGCAGCCAGTGAGAATCTTTGTGGTTGCTACAAAGACATATGTAAAAAACATGACACAGACTTTTTTAAATTTTAAATAATTTTTCCATTACTCAGCTCTTTTTGCATGCTTAGAGATCACAGATCCCTCATCACCTCACTTCTGCTCGTTTTGTATCACCACACAAACTTCCAGTCTGTTGTGTCTGCAGACTTCGTAGCCATTTAAATATATAACTGAACCCTGAAGGCCAAACTGTGTGCTCTGAGGGCAGAATAAAGCTACACCAAAATATTGTGGGTGCTGAGAAGACACTTTATCTAAGGAACACTCAAACACGCCAGTCTTTGGGAGTGACCGCTGCAGGGGTTGTGAGGCAGAGCACACAGCTTGCTCCCTCTGCTCCCTGGGCATCAGCAGCAAGCCTGAATGGGTCTTGTTCCAGCTTCATCCCAGTAGGATGGTTCTGGGCCAAAAAAGAAAGGAAGGTCCTCAGAAACCTTCTCCCTCATATAACCAGTCTGAAGCTGGAAAGAGTTTGTCCGTGAATCCCTACACACATTCATAAAAGATGCATCACTTCTGAATTAATGTACCGTACAGTCATAAGTGCATAGATGCTTTCTCTTTAACCATACGGTAACTGAATATTTACAAAAAGAAAATGAAAAGGCATATTGTGTTGATTTTTTGCCTGTTCTCAAGGTGCATATACACTCAAAGTTTCGGCCAGCGTCAATTATGCCTGATAGCCCTCCAAGGTATAAGCATGTTAGGCAATCTTCAAATTGAGCTGTAGGTTTTGTTGCCATGAGTAAATAAAATGCTTCCTTGTGCCACACACAATTGGTTTTGTAGTTGATCTCCTTGACTTGCAATTGAATGTAATGGCAATGATGGGTACATTAGACCATAGCACTGAAGACTGGAGACCCTGCTTTATTAGCATGACAGATAGACCGCACTACCACAGACTGAGCATATTCTCAGAACCTTCTTACCAATTAGGTCAAACACAGCCCTGGAGAGACCACTTCATGGGTGAAAGACTAATGTTTACTTTATGATTCTCCACCTTTCAGCCTCTGTGCCATGGCTGCTACTACAGCAGCTCATTAGTATTAATTGGTATAGTCTTTTATGACACACTTGACCAGTAGAAACCATTCCCATATCACCAGTTCATTTCAGAGGCACAGATCCCACCCAGAGCCACCAGCCTGAATTAGTTCTGGGCTAGTGACTAGAGTGGAAAAGCTTGATATCCTTTTGTTAATGCAGTGAGCTTTTACTAGCATAATTGCAACAAATTAGCTCAAATAAGTATAATATTACTTTTCCTAGCAATTTAAGTTTTTTTTTTGTTTGGGTTTTTTTTAAGTAACATTCAGTGTTCAGTTGGGAAGCTAGTTATATTCTCTACAGAAGCACAGAAAAGTATTTGACCTCTCAAGAATAAATGATAAGTACTTCTGTAAATTCAAAATATCATAACACTGAGTTATCATTACATCAAAAAAACTGACACAGGTCCTGCTGTTTAATATTTCAGAAGAAAAGAGTTTTGTTAGAGGACATGCATGCTTATAATATATGAGATTGTAAGGTGGGTTGCTGTTCATCTTTTCACAATGGAAGACAGATGTGGATCATTTTCCTTACATAGTCCCTTGGCTGCACCAATAAGATCATCTCATATAAAATGTAACACTGTTGTATAAAACATAAACCACTAATAATAGATTTTTAAATGCCCTTCTGAGAAGTATAAAAACAATTGATAAATAATAAACTCTAGAAATCATGTACATCTACAACTTCAGGACATCAAAACCATCAGTTCAAGCTCTTGTCTCATGGCTTATAGGCCAACTAAGGATTTTATTCAGCTCGCTACAAAGAAAAAAAAAAAGAGGAAAATGAGGTTCAGAGACTCCTGATACATCCAAAAGCAACTCCCTCCAGGCCTCATAAGTCCATATTTTAAGCAGGCAAAATCTGTTCTGTTTATTTAATTGACATTTTAAAATATCAATAAATCAAAGTGAGCAAAATCATATTCTAAAAACTTGTAACCATCTGTTACAAGCCATTTCTCTTAGTCCTGAATACTGTATAATAGCTTGAAGTTATTACCTCCTGACTCTTATATGCCCATAATAGAAGAAATTGGTTTCTGCCTTGGATATGCCAATTGGGCCAGCTTCAACTAGCTACTTCTAATTCCCCAGTACTTTTGCTCTTCTTCTAGTACTGCTCCTTGGAAGTACTTTCTTAAGCACACTTCCAAATCTCCAGTAAGTTGCTGCCTAAGCCTCTTACTGTACTGCCTACAGCAATGTTGAGAGCAGTAAGAGAAGCTGCGGTTGTTGCCCACATCTCCAAGCTGACGGTAATCTGATTTGGTAAATGCACATGTTATGGCAAAGCTTTGTGCAGAGAAGCAAAGGCTGATGCGGAAACAGAAGAGACACAGCTCTGCGCGGGCACAATTCGCACCTTAAACGTCTATGGTCGGATCCCCTTGGCTCAGTTCATGTCACCTTACACACAGAGCCAGCTATCTACAGGCAGGGCAGGTGGCTTCAGGCCAGCCTCCCGGGCTGGCTCCTGCTCCCACGGGGCCAGCTCCAGCACAGCACAGACACGCTCACCCTTCCCCCTGTACTGCTTATCCCCCTGCCTTCCTCAGCAGCCTCTCAAGGCTGGAAAGCCTCTGAAGCAGGGACTACGTCCCTTGTCCTGTTTGTAACGCACTGAGCACTGGAGGTTCACTAATGGGGCCCCCAGATGTCACAGCAATTAAGAGTTCGATCACTTAGTATTACTCACAAACTACTAAATGAGATAGCTACTGGGAAGACAGTGTGTTCATTCAAGATGCTGTCATTGCTTAATAAAGTAATCTTATAATTAGTTTGAATCAGTCAAAATTCTTAAGAAGTAAATCACGTGCTTTAACAATGTCAGGGTGTTCTCACTATCAAATTTCAATAAGTATCCGATATTTGAGAAACTTTGCATGATGAGGGAAGTAGTTAATTCATTATGTGCTCATTAGTAAAATATCTAGAGATAAAGATGTTCTTAATCAAAATCTTCTAAGGTTTGAGAACAGAGCACACAGAAGTATTTTTAACTTTTCAAATGAGCCACTTTTCCACATTTACATCCTTCTTCTAGATAGCAGGAATCGTTTATGTTTATATTTATCAATGCTATGAAAATCACAGCATTTATTTACATGATAGGCACAGAGCTCATGTCTCACAAGCTGTACTTTCATACTGACAATCCAGAAGACCTACACTTACATCTTGAAAAAGTATTGTTGCTGCCACATTAATGTTACAGCAGAAGTTAAAAACTCTTTGATTTGATTACACATAGGCACAGGACAGATGTCTACAGATGGTTTTGGGTGGATGCCTGTGAAATTGTGACAACTGTGCAATCACGTGCAAGAAAGATCTGGAGCGAAGAGGTTTATTTCCTTTGCTGCTGCTGATTATTTTGCACAGCCACCAGAACCTAATTTCCACTCCAGTTTGTGCCTTGAGAAGTTTTACTTCAGTGATCAGATCCTGACTCACAAAGTTATTAGAAATTCACATGTGGTGCTCTCACTGCACGTTTTTATTTGAAAAGAGGTCAGTGGTCTCCAAAAGGGCCACATTTTATCTCTGCAAACAGTACAAACTGCTCCTTCCTAGGCTAGCTTCAATACTGCAAAGTAGTTTGGCCAAATTCTTTCCTGAGTGTCATTCAAGGTTAGGGTTCTTTAAAGGAAAAATTAGCAGAACACGCAAAGTAAATAATTATTAAAAAACACCTGTTTATTAAAAACCATCATCATTTGGAAGGTCCAAAAGCAGATGTGGACACCATTTGGGCACCACAGCGGTAAACAGCTGGAGAAAGCAGAATTAAACATTTCCAATTAAGTTAGCAAATTATTCAAGTTGTAAGAGGAATTCCAGTCCTTGGATTGAAGCTGTGAACTCAGCGGGGCTAATTTACTATTCTACTGTTGGTCCAAATCTATTGGGGCAAGAAGTGGGGGAAGAAACAAGCAAGTTGCATCCCCTTCTCTCCGCCACACCTCTCTACTTGAGCCGTGCACTGTGCGCACACACATCCTGCCTGGAAGGTAGGGAGCTGTCAGGCTCTTCCCTCTACCAGCGTAATTCCATACTCCTATTTGAAGCACACTAATTCCAAACACAACACCTTTACGCAGGCGAAGCCAATTTCTCCCTTACCTCATGCAGCCTACTGAATAGCATTGTGCAGAAATGATGGGCCGGATTCTGCTTAGAGCTTTGATGAAGCAAACTCAGAGTAAACGTTATGAACACTGACAGCTTGTGCAGATTTATACATTTACCTAGGGATCACAACTGAACGTAGTAGCGTAGATTATATTTGTACTGTACATAAAAAATGACACACTTTTTGTATTGGTCCTCAAGTTTTGTGAAGCTTACTTGTTGTTTGTTTTTTTTAATTATCTGTGTTTATAAATTCTACATCGTTAAATGGAAGGCATTTAATCTAATTTGATAATCAGATTTGACGGCATTGATATTTTGAAATGGTTAACTGGGTAACAGCTAATTTCCCTTTGAGATGTGGAATGCACTAACTACCCTCTCCTTCCCCCAAAACGATGGCAGCGTATAAATATCTGCTGCATTTGAAAAACTCTTAAATCACTAGCCATTAAGAAACACTAGTAACTTGACTGCTGTCATACATAATTTATTATGAAGATACTATTGTAGGCTATATCAGAGCATGTCTGTGACCTCTAAAACTGTTGGGGTTTCTTTCCAACTTCAGTGACTTCTGCTAGGATTTCTAGTCGGTACAAAGTACCAAGCTGCCAGTACTGCCATTTACCAGGAAATTTTACTTCTCTGATTAGGACAGTCTGCCCTCATATATCTGTACAGTTGTTCACAGACAGTAGTCAGAAATAGGAGTTGGAATCAGGAACAAGGAATGTTATAAAACAGCAGAGCAGATAATCTGCCTTGCAAAGAAACTAATTTACCTGCTGGTACTGTCAGCATTATGAAAACGAAGGGGATCAGCATTCATACAACAGAGGAAAGCTGCCCATTCATTTTAGCCCATGGTCACAGTGACTGAATTTGAACTTCATGGGACTAGTTCAGTTCACTTGAACAGGAATTTGTGTATATTTCAATACAAACTTAGAGCATTGCAGAAATGGAAGACAGACTCTTGGTTTCTAAAGAAATTAAATTATCTCAGTGATTTCAACAGCCTTTTTGGTAGGCTTCTGCTAAGAAAGGTGATGGCAAACTACCTGATCCTGCTCGCAGCAGTGAAACAAAATCTCCTGAAACAAAATTTTAAACCATATCAAAATGAACAGAAATTTTCTGTATTAAATAGTTTGAGCTGAACTTGTTTGTGCAGTATTGATGGCAGTGGGACTACAACTGTTTGTTGGATTACAGCCTAAACAGACCAAAACCATTCTTATGAAGATGGCTTTGAGTAAGTAACTTAAATACAAGTTAAAAGTACATTTAAACCCTCTACCCACCAACAAATATTAGAGCTGTTTACAAAGTATGCTTCTATCAAGCTGTGTTTTCTAAGAGTAGGAAGAAGTTTTAGAATGCCTTTATCTTGCATACTATCCCACTTCTTCAAGTAAAGAAGGATCCACTCCAAAATCACAGAAAATAACAAAATGACAGGAAAGTACACTCACAAACTTTAAGACACGTAGCACAAATTATAGAGTTTATAGAAGCTTACAGAAAGAAAGCATAATTTTCCATCAGTTGTTTGCTGTGAATTTAAAGCTGATGGGAAAAAAAAAAAAGAAAAAAAAAAAAAAGGCAGACATCTTCTTCCCTCCCTCTCCAGAACAAGAAATGTAACTTCCAAGAGTGGGAAGACTTGCTCCCTGTTTCTTTATATTCTTACACCCTAGGAAACAACAAGCTCTGGTAGAGGGAATACAAGTATTAGTCTGGAAACATATTGGCTTCCTCACCATCCAGTAATTCAGTAACTTGAAGCATTTCCCTGAGTGGGATATGCATCGGGGGCAGTTTGCTTCAAGCAATGAAATCCAATTACTCTTTAGCTGAAGACCTTGTTTTTATTAACAAACATGAATATAGCTAAAGAGGAATTTATTTAAAAACTTTAATAATTCTGTATTACCTTTATCAGTGCTTCCTGAATACACTGTGTTGTAAGGGACTCCTGTTTATTTAATTTTCTCTTGCTATGACGGTAGACTGCATGACAACAGCTTTTCCATTATGCTAATATGTCTAGACTGTTAGCAAACAACTAACACCAGTTAGCTAACAAACTCCTCAGAGCTGCAAATATCTTCTTTTACTAGTATGAATTTCCCCACTAGGATGGGATCACATTCTTAGCAACTTTTCTGCATAAATCACTCCAGCAGGATCATCACAGACATCACACATACATTAAATTTGCTTTCAGATGACATTACTTGATGCTAAATAACCTAGATTCAAACTGGCATCAATAACAATTAAAACATTTATCCCATATGGCTTGGGGTTTCCCATAAATAACGTTAGACTGATACTTGTTAGAATATTGTCCTGATTCTTCTTTCATCTGTGCTGTATCAGAAGTAAACAAGCTCAGAGAGCTAGATCCTTCTGCCATAACCTGAACATGCCTCCCTGAAACCCACAAAAATGGGAAAGAATCCCAAAAGCAACCCACTTCCCCTCCCCCCCCACCCCAATAAAACCCCCATACATAGACACTGTCTTTGTGATGGATTTTAGAGAAAACATTGGTTAGTTATGTCTGAAGATCTCCATACACTAGCCGAGGGAGGAAAATCATGCTTCATGCTTTACAACAGAGTTGATCTGCAAATAATTGTTGAATCGAATTATTCTAGCGGCAAACCCTACATTTTATGCTATCACCTGGTGGCACTGTTAGACAGCCTTCTAAATCTCTGTTTTCAGTGCCGGGCTCCTGGGAAGGCAAATTGTGCTGCTGTTACCTTGGGGTCACACAGGGCCTCCGCAGGAAGGTTTGGGAGGGAGGCAGCCAACTGACTTGGTTTTTGCTTTGGACTTAAAAACCCAGCTGCCCTCCCCAAAGAGGCATGTTGTTGGCTTGACGGTTGGGAAGAACACGTATCTAAATTACATCTCAAGGCTGGTGTTGGTATAAATAATACCAATTTGAACATACATTTCATATTTCTGATACTTCTGCATTAAGTAGAATTCTAGGAGGTTTCAGTGGGATAAATACCAGAAGAAAGATGGTGTTACTGCAGATAGTTTTAAGGGAACTTGTTTCATTGAGCAGATAAACATGAAGATCATGAAATATAACCCCCAGAAAATAAGAATAACTGCAAATACTAACAATCTGTCCTATTTGTAGAAATATTTTTTCACTGTTTCCTTTAGCAAAGATAGAACAATCTATATATTGTGCTAAAAAATCCAAAACAAAACAAACCACAAAACCACGACAATGTGCATCTCCTATCTTCCAGAGCAGAGAGATAGTAAACTAATTTACAGGTAGCTTATGAACATTCAAAACTGAAACACCAGTTGTGCAGTTAAGCAACAGATTCCTTGTCGGTGTATGAGATTAGATACCACTACATGTAGTTTTGCAGTCATACATACTATGCACTATGTTGGTTAGAAAAACATGATCCCACTGAAGTTGCTAGCAACTAAAAATCAAATTGTATTTAGGATTTTTCCTCTCTATTTTTGCATCCTATTCACATCTAAGTCATCCTGACAGTACAAAAGGGGCAAGTATCAAGTCTACAAGTAGGTGGGTACCTAAAACATGCTAAATGCTGCCACCTTTTCCCCCTCACAAGAGTATAACTGAAGGAAAGCATTTCTTATCAGTATATTTGAAATGAGATTTCTGTATTTTTACTAATAAAGTAAATTAGCTAGAAAATCTCTCCCTGTTCTTTAAAATTAAAAATGTCTTAATACCAAATGCCATTGACAGGAGTGTCATCAGCAGAACAAGCATCAGAAGTACACTGGCTGATTTTATTAGCAGAACATTGCCTTATGGTATGAGACAGTGCTTTTCTGATGTACTGCATCATTATTCAAGCTCTTCTGAGGTGAACTTTTTGATAGCTCCTCTCCTCTTCACTCCCCGGTCTCCTTTCTCATTTGCTTGCACTTCTACTCTTTTGCTGCTTTCTTCTTGTATTGGCACTTCACTGACCCTACGTTCTTCATGCCTGCAGTGCTGCATACTCCTTGTCTCCCACACCTTTACCTCTGCAATCAGTTAGCTCTTCCTGTATCCAAGCAAAGCTTATTAACTCATGGTTTATTCAGATGAATTATAGATCCCTCAGACATACCATTTCAACCATATGAAATAAGCTCTCAGCCTTTCTTTGCTAAGTAATATAGATACAAGTTGTAATAAAGGATTTTTGTTCTCTCCCAATGTAAGACAGCTTCACTATTCATGTTTAAAAAATAAAATTAAACATCCTGTTTTCAAGTTGTCCCTAATTGTCATTTAGCACCGCCCTCCCCGAAAAGTACAAAAATTAAATCATTACAGAAGAACTTACTTGTAGCATGTTGCTCTTGCCAGTGTAGAGAAAAATGTTTATTGCCCTGAATAAGAAATTGGCAAGCTATCCAAAAGGGAATGAAGTTATGCTTTTTCTGTCTCTGGTAAATGAAATAAGAAAATCAATTTGATGGTGTTTATGGCACTAAAATAGTGAAGGAGATGGGGCTTCTAAAAGACCATCAAATGCAGGAACCCTGTTCAGTGAATACTGAGACACTGAGCTGAACCCAATCCACCTTTATTAACGAAGCTTATTGGAAAAAGTGTTTTCTGGCAGGTTAGTTACAATCAACTGTAGTAAGGACATGCTATTCCTAACACTATGCTATTCTGCTGGGTGTATTCTCATTTAAAAACCCAATCCTTCAGAACAACCTTGTCATAGAAAAACATATTCTTCCTCTCTTGCAAGAGACTGCTGTCGAGTTTGAGGTGAGCCCTTTACTTCTCAAATTACCTATCTTAACTCTCATACTTTTTAGTTGTGATGAGTTACAATCCCATCTGTAACCCTCAAAGAGAAATGTAGTATGTAAAAAAGGCCAAACTATTTGTCTTAATTGGCTTGGTTTGTTTTCCAGCAGACAATGAAATCTTTGCTAATAAGAAATAAGGTTTATCTTTTACAACTGTTATATTATCCTCTTCTATCAGATTTGGAATGTGTGTATTTAATATTGATTAAAAAAAATCCCACAATGAATCAGTACAGTTTTAGATCAGTGTCAGATAATGTGAGACAGTTGTTCTACCTTAACTAGAAGCTATCAAATCCAACTCAGCTGTGGATTATGCAGTTGCAACTCCACAAGTTCTACTAGAGCTGAGTTTGGGCCGCACCAATAGATGACTTTTTGTTAGCTCAAAGTCAGCAGTGGTGTCATTCAGTATTTTCTCCGGGTTCACACTGGATACGGTTTCTCCCTGAGATCCCAGCAGTTTTCAATACCCAGCTGATGTTAATGTTAGCAGCTACGTTGGGAAGTCTTGACTTGTGAACAGTCAGTGTCTCATGTTTTATTAAAATGAGAGTTTCTTGTTCTTAGATAGAACATTGCCATTTAATTTGTAGAATGAATTTAAGCCAATTTCTCAAAACATCTTTTAATTTTCTTAGTACATTTAAGTTGTATGTTTTCAAAAATTACTATACAGAGGACCTATTTTCTCTAAGACTTATTCAGAGTGAGAATATCAGAAACTTGGCAAACTATTGGACAACCAATCTCAGCACTGTTTTACCTACAAATGAAAAGGGAAAAACTTAATTTAAACTGTAGGTAGATCACAAAAGCACCTAATTACATACCCAAGTGGTCACACGTGTTCTTAAACAAATGTATGGCTAAGGTGCCTGAGAAACTGCAAGTCAACAACTCTTACAACAAGTAATGCTTGCCACATTTCCTCTGGCTGAGGAAAGACACTGTCATTCTATCTTCTGCAAATTAAAAGAAAAAAAGAATCTCTCAAGCATATTAATTAATGAGATTCATTGGAAACATAGTGGGCTGCTGCCACTATTTAGTTTTCATGAACATATCTGGCCAATTAGTATCTAAATTTATAAAAAGGCTTTATTCATAAATGTTGAATATTTTATGCTTGTAAAGTCTTTGCATATTCCTATGTGCATACTAATGCTCTGTAATTGTGGAACGCTCAACAGTACAATAACTCCATGATAAAATCCAACTGTTTTTCCTGGCCCAAGATAAAAATCAGGGTTTAGCAACAACACTCAGTTCCCATAGGTTTTTTGGGGGAAGAGCATAATAACAAGCCAGTTTGTTAAAATCCAAAAGGAACTTCACAGCAAGCTGTCCAGGAGATAAACCTAACCCAGTATCTCTGTCTCCTGAAAATCGCATCTTATTTATCTAATAATATAAAGAGAAAGCTTGAATACAGGAAAGGGTAAAAATTAGTTGAAAAAGAAAAAAAAACTGGCAGCAGAAGAGAAAGCTTTTCAAACAGCTTGTTTGGAGGCCAGTATGTGCTGGGAGATATTTGGTAGCCCCTCATGTTCAGGACCCAGAAATATTAAACAGTGTGTAGGGTCTGTCCCAGTACAGAAGGAATGGCTTGAATTAGGCTGTTGCTAGACCTGCAGGAAAGCAACCTGCTTGTAGGGGGGGGGAGACACAACTGCGACACAACCGCAGTATTCAAAACACCGTTCATGGTGACAGAGACCGGTCGTGCCTCTCGTACCAAGGATCGGGTAGGTTGGAGCTTGTCTGGTGTTACCCATTCACAGCATCAGTGGGATTTGGCCACTTGGCCACTGTATTCCAAACCGACTTCTGCTTCAATGTAGTTATTCTAGAACAAGTAACATCAGACTTTGATCTTAGATTTTGTACTCACATATACGTTGTATGGAAGGAAACCTACTGGCTTCACCATCTCAATGTTAGCTTCAGAGGGACGGGAAGTCACTTTCCAAACTGAGATTATCTGCAATATTTGTGCTTTGGTCCTTTCCAAAATGTCTTTTTCCATCCCTGCCCCCCATCTCTGCAGGATTATTTCTGGATTTAAAGAAAGCTTAAGGGAACAAATAAGAAATATGCCAAGATGTTTGACACTATCAATAAGCTCAGGTCCCTGATTAACACCCAAAAATCATACCTTTCATAATACTTAAACGAAGAACAGAAGTGATCCCTAAAAAAATCATAAAAAGGATATCATAAATCATAAAATCATACAAATATCAGACTCCCCTTGCAATAACAGGTCTTCTGTGATATTTTAAGAACTTTTATTAAACATTCCTTTTTTTTTTTTTTTTTTAAACAGTGAGGAATCAAAAGAACAGGTCATGAATTCAGCTACTTTAAACTTCTTAATTTAAAAAAATCACAAATTTTTATAATCAGTTTTAGCACTGTTTTTTAGCTGTATAGAATTACCAAGGTGTCTGGAAACCTTACATTTGATTTCAGAACTAACAAAATATGAATAATCACAACAGATGCTTTGGTGCGATAATACTACCTCTTCTCATAGCGAAGTTTACCAGATAAAATAACCAGAAATCAATGTGGCCTAGCAGTCCATGATGGAGACTGAAAAATTTGGGCTCTTATAAGAGGGTGAGGAGAGTGTTCTCTGCTGATGAAAGCGGTAAGCTAGGAACAGCCCTTTGCCTGCACAGGAAAACTCACTTCCTCAAATTTCAAGCTTGAATCAGGCTGGGAAGGAGGTCTGAAGTCTAATCACCTGCTCAAAGCAGGGTCACCAGACCAGCTTGTTCAGGGCTTTACCCTGTTGGGTCCTGAAAACTTCAAAAGATAGAGACCACACAACCTCTCTGTACCTCCTGATTCACTGCTTGACTCACCCCATGGGAAAAAAGTTTTGCTTATATCAAGTCTAAACCTCTTACATTTCAATTTAGGCCAATTGTCTCCCATCGTTCTGCCATGCACCACTGCAAAGAGCAGACTACCAGGTATCTTCTTGGTAGCCTCCTTGCAGATAGCGGCAGGCTGCTGTAAGGTCCCCCTGCATCTGTCCCTTTTCCAGCTCCCTCAGCCTTTCCTGACAGAGCCCCTGATCATCTTGGTGACTACTGCCTTTTGAGTTTTTCCAGCCATCAAGTAGTCCAACCACCTAGGCCATCATGCCTCTACATGGACACGGGGATGCTCTGGAAGATGATGACCATGACAAAACATTGTATTTGCTAAAGTAATGGTTGATGGTATCTACCAGTCTCCCATCATCCGCAGATCTTTTCATTTCATCCCAGAGGGCAATAAAATTCGAAAAACATTATTTAACCATGGTAAAGCCACACTGGCTATTCCAATTCACCTTCTCCTTCACTTGTCCAGAAACAGCTTCAAAGAGGATCTGCCCCATGATTTTGCTAGGGACTAAAAATGAGGCTGAATAGCCTATAGTTCCCTGGATAATCCTTTTTTCCCTTTTTGAAAAGGGGTGCAGCATTTGCCTTTTTACAATCATCATGGACCTCCCATGATCTTTGTGAACTTTCAAAGACAGTAGGGAGCAGCCTCACAATGACCTCAGCCAGCTCTTTCAGCATCCTTCATATGTATCCCATTGGGTCCCACGAACTTCTACGGCTCAAGAGTTTTCTCAAGAGGTCCCTGACTTAGCCCTTTCCCACTACCAGTAATTATTGTCCTCCCTGAACTCTGTCTCCAGGCTCAGAAGCCTCAGCCTTACCCACATTTGCTACCACTAAATCACCCAGCTATTTCAGCAGTGAATCCACATTTTCCTTGTTTGTTCTTTTACTGTTAGAAGGAAGGCTCTGCTATTTCACAATACTCAAAAGACTGGTGCTCAAGGCACATTTGAGGTGTTAGAAATGAAGTACTTTTTTTCAGTCATTTTGCCTTTATACAGAAGGCCTCCACCAATGAGTGAGAGACTGAAGGTGATGCACCCTCTACCAGCCCAGAGCTTACAGGTCAAATCAGTTTCTTTTTTTTTCTCCCCCAGAGATTCAAATTTTAGTATCCCAAGAGTACATACTATTAGCCGATCTTGCAAGTTGAGTAGCTTGCCTATAGAACGATAAAAGATTTCAGCTTTGTCCTGATGTAAAGCAAGGAAATTATAAAATCCTGAAATACTTCTTGCCCAAAATGACTCAGCAGATGATACGATAGCAATCTATATGATTAAAAACAAAACCAGATGCTAAGAAAAGGGACATGCTGAGATGAAAGGACATTAATGAGCATCACTCTTCTGGTGGATGCTATCTGTATAGCTCAAAGATAATTTATATTCAAAGGATACACAGAGTATCTGTAAAGGACAAAAGAAGGATACAACATTAAAAACTGGCTTTTAATGGCTCCAAGTTTTAAATTCTAAAAAAGAGAAAAACAAAGACATGAACAAATGCTTGCTTGCTCATCCAGGGTAGCTATGTGATCTGAATCACTAATAAAAATCTTCAAGAAAGGTGAATGAGTAAGAATTTTGCATAGTTACTGTTGCTATGAAAGCCACTTTCCTTATTATCCACACGTTCCACAAATTATTTCCCTTTCCTTATCACTCACAAACAGGTAATGAGGTGCTAGGAAAATGCCCTCCCCCTCTAAAAGTTTCCGAGATCGTATTTGAAAGGAAGCAGTCAGAATGATGTTTCTCAAAAAGCAGTTAGTGTTCAATAGGGAAATTGTAAGAGCATTGAATGGGACAGAGTCAGACTCTGCAAATGTGTGTGAACAGCATCTGGATCCTCTGAGAGAGTTGGCAGCTTCATCTCCCATCCGTCCTTCTCTAAAAGGGAGAGGACGCAGCCCAAATTCACAGCATCTACTGCACCAACCTCCACCACTTATCTAACTAACAACTTCTAATATACCTACCTTTGTTTCATGCTTTGTTAGTAGTGGCAATAAACAAGAAAGGTAACTGTGCAAATAGGAGAAAAAATGGATATTCAGGAGCTACTACAGAAAGGAACCACATTCAGTTCTGCAGAAGAGGAGAAGCAAATATATTCAACTGCCAAATGATAAGAAGAACCTTTCAAGACTTGTTTGGAAAGGAAGTGGAATATTCTTTGCAGGAAAACCTCTCCACAGCAAATATACCAATTATTATCAGATCATGTCCCCTAAAAGGAACAAGATGTGTCTAGAGCATCCCAAATAAAATCTCTCAGAGCAGGAAGGGACTTGAGCACAAAAAAGAAACAGCCACAATGACAGCCCTTCAAATAAGTTTTATGCTTTTTTTAGAGGAGAAGGCAAGAGGCAGCCCCCTTTGTTTTTAATCAGTGACTACAATAGCAAGTAGTCCTATGAGATAAACCCCATAAAATTCTCAGCTTGACTGTAAATAAGAGTATATTTTCAGGTGCAATGATGTTCTCCTTTTCCAGTTTTGAGCCCAACAGCAGATTCACTGTGATGTCTGACCAATGGTCAATGGCTCTCTCACACTGGCTCTCCAAAATGGCTAAGCTGGTGCATGAGTGACAAAGCTCCATCAGGATAAGAGATCTCTGACATATGAAATCACCACTTGAACTGATGTTAGTTCTGCATAACAATTTTATATTAGCAGATAGTGTGACACCATATAAATGTAGTAATAAATGTGGATGAATTAACACTTAATCTGGTAGCTCTGTCATAGTTTAAAGCAAGTATTAATTTTATGGAAGCAGCCTGGAATGTATGTAAACAGAAAGAAAGTGAATTGGCTGCACAAGTAAACAATATGATATTTATTAATGCTTCCAAATAATTGTAAAAGTCATGACTTAAATGGACTCACTTGAAAGCATATAGCACAAGGGTTAGGTATAATTATATCCACTAAATAGTAGCTGATCAGTTTTCATTTAGTTCTCCCTTTCATAGCAGGAGGAACGAACTATGACTTATTAATCACTTGAAAAAAAGATATTTTTTTTAGGTTTCCCCATAAAATCTTCTCTATTATACTCTCTATCACTCTACAAACACTCTCTTCTACTGTTTTGTGAATTAATAATAATTCTTGTGACCAGTTATTACTTACATTTATATGCCATTAAATTCTTTGGAAGATCCATCTTCTTTTCACAATAATACATTTTGAAGTACTAAATTAGTAGTACTGACTAAACTAATCCCAACTAAATTTAAAGTGACTACCAACTGAAACTTTCTTACAAACAAGAGTACTTGCCCATAGGAAAGTCTGTTTTTTCCTATTTATCACTTTGGCATTAGCTACCAGACACTTGTTTTGGAAATGCAGTCAATTAATATGTATTTATTCAGAGTTGCTTATCCCAAAAGCTTCTATTTCTCTTCCACACTGATTTTATATCAGTTAATTCCACTACTCTGAATAGGTAACATGTCAATATTCAAGGACTACACAAGTGTGGAGTACTAATTTGGCCAGGACAAGCTAGGAGAAAATATTTTCTCCATTAAGATTTCTGCTGACCTTATTTGCAAGAGAGATTTGAGAAGACAAGGGCATGTTGCTACTTTTTTTTTTTTTACAAGTGGAACATGAAATAAATTTTTAAAAAATGAACACTGGAGTGAAGGGAACTTTGGCAATTAGTATTTCCCAGGTGTCCTCATGCTGTGTTTTATGTACACATACACATACTCATGCATTCTGTCTAAACTACTAAGTGTGTGTACCTGTAGTAGCAATACCTTCCACTGATGACAGAGGCTATACCAACAAAAGATGCCTCCTAAGATAGTTGATAGTTGTCTTCTAAATGAAATAAGCTGTGCTAGGAGAAGCCTGTACAGCAACACTTGCATTAAGGCTTTTATTAGAACAGTTAATAAAAATTGCTTCATTCCTCCTCTCCCCACCACACTGTACTCCAACAATGTTTTCTAGCGTGAGCTACTGTCCTGCTTCATGATTTCTTCTGCCTGATTCCTAGAATCAGGAAAACATATTCATGCAACCATCTTATTTTTAAATAATGTATTTGCTCTATATCAGTGCTGCAGTTCCATTTTAATGACAAATAGAACAAAAGAAGCCTTTTACATCTACAAAACCAGGGTTACTAGGTAGATAGTCTACTGCATATGTCCCCTTAGAGGTATCTAGGCACTATACACCAGGCTTTCATGTCTTAATGAGAACCAGAGGATGGATACTTCTCAAGTGCATGTCTTTATAGGGTAACAACATTAGCTACTTCAGTCACTTTAATAAATTGCTAAACATACATCCTGAGGCATCGTACCTTGAAGTATGGTCCTACAACCCTTCAGTTGGGTCCTACAACCCTTCAGTTGGGTCCTACAAGCAACACAGCTGTGACGCTGCACCTGGGCTAACTGCAAGCCAGCTAAGAAGTGCTGGCTGTAGCCTGGTCATGGCATTAAGCTGATACAGGCTTACTGCTTTACATTCAGGTTACCCATATAATTCTCCATTGTGTAACATTCCAGCCTACTTTTTAGAGTGCTGAAGACCCAGATACCTTCTTTTTCTCTTTTGAGGGAGTTGCTCAACAATAAGCACTTCAGAAATATGTGGCCTGAATTTTTAAGTGCCTGAAGCATCTAAAAAGTCTAATTATAGGTTTTTATTTTTCAGTGTCTTGGGTGCTGTTTCTAGAGTTCTCCAAAAAACTTCATCCAACCCACCATGCAGACTGTTTTTCCGACACTTGCCTTATTAATCTAGGAGTTCCCACTCAATTTTTTCACACCAGTTCAGCACTGGAGGTGCAGGAGCCTTCCTGCCTGCTGAGCCTGCCATATGGAAGAGTTATTTCTCCCCCTCACTGACTCTCCATTTTCTTTTTCATTTCATCCAAGCACACAACTTGTTCCCCATTTCCTATTCCTCTCAGTTCTCTCTCTTACCTACTTCTTTTTCCCCACTTTTAAAAAGTGAGCTGCACTCATTAAGTTTGGGAAGCATCTACGATGCAGTCTGTGGGAAAGATGAAATGCAAAATAAATATACTGTGGATAGTTCTCCAAAGTAGGAGCAGTGCTGATGAAATTTTAAAATCTCTTGGAATTACCAGGATATCCCTTCCTCATTACACATTCAACTTCGAAAGGTCTGAGGTAAATCTGTGTACAAATAAGGTGACACAAAAAATTAAAAAATATTATGATGCTACAGAGTATTTAGGAAAACAAGTCTGATAGACAACTGCCTTTATCTGCTCACCGTAGCTTCAAGCATACTCAAGCTGCTACAATTTCTTCTGCAAAGCATGTAAGTGCAAGACTCACACGTCTTTGGGTCTGCAAAGCAGGGTGAGATTTATATAAAGATCTCAAAAGTGCTTTCTGCATAGCCAAATAAAATAACCCACATTTTTTAAATCATTTTGATTTTACTCTTTCCATGAGTTGATAAACTAAAGCTGGTTACACATTTCTTTATATGTAATTTTAAGCTGCATGGCTATTTGATAAAGTGGGCAGCCATTAACAAATCCGGCTAGGCCTTAAAGTTAAGTTTTAATAGGCAATGTGATGCTTACATTTACATTTTAAAACATATAAACTGCCTATATGTACATGTCTAAATACCCAGATTTGAACTCAGTTCTCATACCTATAAAGCACTTTGAAGATCATAATAATTACTGAAAATAAGTTTTTAAGGAAAATGAGAGTAACACAAAATACAACTGGCATTTGTTTGCTCAAGCTCCGTTAGTCACTACCATAAACACTGTCATTTGCCAATTTGATCTGACATTAATGTAATAGAATACTAATTTTAAAACAAAAGAAGCAAAGCCAGTTGAGAGCATTAGTTTTCTAACAAATTTTCTTAATCTGCTTATCACAGTCATGATTAGTTCATGTTGCTCGATCTTGGACACAGATTGCTTTTAGTAGAGAACATGCAAACAAGGGCAAAACACGGTAAACCCCTGTGTAATTGTATTAGGTCAGCAACAGGTCTATGTGCTTGTTTAAGCTATTTAACAGACAACTGTACACAAAACTTCACGAGAATCCGATATTTTTCTATTTTAGAGTCCCAGCCCATTGCAGGTATGTCAGTACATTTATCCTCAGAAAGTAACAAACGATTTGATTAGACTTTGACTATTAGAAATAATTTTTGAGACAAGTCATAGCAAATGACTTTTAAATCAAGGGGTGACATAGGTCATAACTTAGAGTATGCTGAAGTTGATGGGATCTCTAGGAAGGTAATTATTGTTTCTCTCGGGTTATCAAAGCCATAGACTCAGTATCAGAACAGTTCAGCCAGTACAGTAAAGGTGTTCATCTGGTATCAGTACTGTGCTGTCCAAGATTAAACCTTTCATTTTCACAATATTCAGGAACATGCACCATTAAACATTTGTGAAGATACAGAGAAACTCTTGTTTCTTCAATTTGCTTGTCAGCAAAATTTAAACATTCTGTAGTATTCAGTAATACTGGCTCTAGCAACTTATTCCTTGTGATTTAGGCAACTCACATAGACAAGTCTGCATGTATAAGAACATAAAACCAACACATCTCCTGTACTGGGTCAGTCCAGCCAGGCCACCTCACCCACTATTCTGTACAAGGATAATGAAAGATGATATTTAAGAAAAAAATATGTAAGTTTGACCACTTTCCGTGGTCTGTTCCCCTAATATTTCCCCAGGGTCTACAACTGTTGTTCATAAATGTTAGCAACTGTTTATGGGCAAGCTGCCCATGAGCGCTGTTGTCTATGGACACGCTGTCGTCTATGGACACGCTGTCCATGTTGCAGCACGACACACAGAGAGGCTGTGGGGTATCCACCCCTGAAGACTGTCAAGACTTGGCAAGACAAAGCTTTGGCTGTTCTGATCTAGTTGATCTAGTGTTGGCTGAAGCTCCACTTCAAACAGGACACCAGACTATATAACCTTCAGAGGTCTTTTCCATTCAACAAGTCTGTCAAATCAAGTGCTGCACAATATTCAAACAAATTAATCAAATGTACGAACAACATTGTTATTCCAGCACTGAAGTTAGACCCTGAGCAACTAGTGCGCAGACCTTGTGATCCCTAGAAGCACATCTAGGTTACTAACATTGATGGAGTTCACATTATAAGGAGTTTGTAAAGGTTCCCAAACGAAAATGCAGGTGAGTCAAATTTAACAAGTAGATAAATGCAAACCTGAATCTGTGCTTCCAAACACAGACTGTGGTTTGGGTGATCACAGAAGTAGATTCAACTATGGTCAATTTACCAGTACTATTTCTTAATCCTGAGTTAGATTAAGAACTCATTTTGATGATGTGGTGGATTTCTACTTTCATTATTACTCTTATGCAAATGATGAACCCATCAATGCCTTCACTTTGCCTCATTTTTATTTATTTTGGGGTAGACAGGATTGAGTGATAAAAGAAACTTCTGTGAGTTTTCAGAAGGCAGTTGTGAAGCCCAATTTGAACGTAGGGCATCAAAAAATGCAAACACGTACAATCATTCATTACTTAAAATACAGCCTTCATTATTAAAATGTGTAGATAGCTAATGCAGTTTCCTTCTTTAAAACCAACATAACTTATGATGACAGCCAACTTCAAGGATTCAGACATAACACAGTGAAAGATGTTTAAGGCAACACATTTTTCTTTACCTTTTAGACAAGTTAAAGACACACAAATAGTTACCTTGGAAGAGAAGAAATGATCACATTATACTGCAATAATTCAACAGCACACAAACACACAATTAAAATATACAACTTCTTTTTCTTAAATCTACTGACATTTTGTCTCTTCAAAGCACAACATTAGCATCCATCCCTCTTGTTTGTACCAATGCCATTAGCACATCTCCCTCTCACAAGCGCTAATGAATCCGGCACAAACACTACAAGGTCACTCTTCGCTCAGTGTTAATTGGGTAAGGACCAAAATGTTGCCAAAAGAATCAGTCAGGCCCAGTCCTGAAATGATTTATGGGGAAGCAAGTTATGAAGCATCTTGTAGGGTGTCTAAGATGGTTTATAAGAATCATGTAGGTGCTGAAATCCCAGAGGAATCCAGAAAACCAAAATATCCAGCGAGATACCCAGAAACCTCCTTAATTACTTGTTCACACTCAGCAGGTCTCCTCCCTCTCCAAACTGGAAATCCTTTCTAACCAGAGCCTTCTAAACAATCTCTGCCAAAACTCTTATGCAATCCATAGTCAAAGGCAACTATGTTCCTCCTATATCCTTCCTCCCAAAATTGCTTTTATGCTTTCTTCAGTACTTGATCTTAAGGAAAAAAAAAAAAAAAAAAAGGCAGAAGAAAGGATTCTTGTAAATGGTGCAAAATAAATAAAGCAGGTTAATTCTTCAGGGTAGTTTGACATCAGCATTAAGATATGACATCTTAATGCTCACTGTGGGCATTTGTAATCTTAGTAGCCAACTGCAACTAACCAAAAGAAATAAACCAGAAATAAACAGGAAGACCTTGCCTTTTTAGTAAGTTTATTTCATTTTTTCTGTGAAAGAAAACTCACCAATGGTGTAATATCTCTTCAATTCGCTCCTTCGTGGATTGCGCCTTTGGGTGTTCGCAGTGTTGTTCTGTTCCTCCTCAGAAGTAGCTGTCTTAGTGGCAAGCAAAGATTTACTGGGCTGAGGTGTCTGAGCTTCAGCTGCCACTGGGTTGCATCCTGGCCCACTAATATCCACCGACTGGGACTTTTTCTTTAATCTAAAGGCAATTTAAGGCAGTAAGGTATTATTAATCATCATTCTATACCTAGATTATGTAAAACAACAGCAATATATTCATTGTAAAACAATTTGTTCATGTCACAGCAGAACACAGAACAGCAGTGATAAATTAGGCCTTATATTAATTTCCCCTTTCAGCCGTGCGAAATCAGTTACAGCACTTCCATCTCACATGTAGCTACAAATGGTAAACTGCTCTCAGATCAGCCTGCTGAGCTGTTTGAAGGATCAGTCCCTAATCTATTTCAGCGATTAGCTGCCAACAATTAACCTATCATTAAGTTGCCTGGCTCAAGCTTCCACAGATGAGGGGAGTACGAAGAAATTAAATCATTTGCACAAAGTTGCTGAAAGACCCAAGAGAAAAGAACTGACTTACAATCTTCTGAATTCAGACGTAGCTCTACTGCATTTCTCATTCTGCAATAGTTTCAAAGTGTTGTTTCTCACCAAAACTCAAGAATCCCACTAACCCCAGGTACCGTTTTGTGCACTGCAACAGCAGTGGACAGAGGAAAAGAAATTCTCTGTCCTGCAGAAGAAATCAGTGTTACTCAACTCATTACTGGCATCCAGGTAGAGTACGACTTATTAACCACTATTCTCTGAGCCCAACCAACCAACCAGTTTTTTACCCATCTAGTTGTCCACACATCCAGACATAACATCATAACTTGGGTACAAGTATATTTTGAGAGACAGTGTCAAAAGTCTTGCTAAAGTCAAGGCAAATGACATTATTGCTTTCCACTCCTCCCCAAATTTAGTCATTTTATCAGAGTTCTGCAGAAGAGAGACTTAGAAAATCTCTCAAAACCTACTTCAGAGTGATGGTGAGTACACTCCCATCACTGAATCACCGTAATTCTGGAATCTCCTCTATCCCTAGCAACATAAAATAGAGGTTATTATGCTACTAGATCTATTGAACAGAGACAATGCTCTGTTATGATGAATCTCACTACATACACATTGGATTTTGTCAACACTTTTCTTAAATTAAGTCTCTATAAATGTATATAGTTGACTAGATGATTTGATCCTGGAAATAAAAGAGGTTTATGGTGTTGCAGTGAGAAATTGATTGGAGATGAAGGGATCATAATAATTCTGAAATTTTGAAGCAAGTGAAGTAAAAATGATAAAGTCCTGTAATGCCAAAAGATAATTCTATTAGGGTAACAATTTAATGCTAAGCAGCCTCCTTCTTAACTCTGTGCTTCCTTATTTTTAAAGCATTTTCTCCATGTATTGGCCGCAATTAAAAAGCATGGATTCCTGCACTGAGAATGGAATCTGCTAGTTTAAGAGATTAACTGATTAAATATTGTAATAATAATTACTGCTATTAGTAGACTGGAAAATGCTCAGGTCATGATCAAGCCCTAGAAGATAATGTGTATGTAGCATTTTATGAATGACACTATGAAGGTGAAATTACTATACTCATATGGGGCATTGCTAGTCCAGGGAAAGGACTAGCAGTTAGAAAGTTAGCAGTTAGAAATTAACTTCTCTGCGTGGTCCAATGAGAAAGACTACTTCCATTGTAAACTTTTCCCTAGAGTGGCCCAGGGTGTCTTGTGTGTGAAGCAACACTCCTTGCCTCCAAAGCCTCTGCACAAACAATTCAGGATGACAGGGATCTTTATCCCTCCTACATATAAGAAAGGCTGTACTGGGTCACAGCAGATGTTCATCTAGACAAATGTCTCTAACAGCTCCATCAATGGAAAGACTACAGGCAGGTGCACAGTGCTACTTCCCCCAGGATACCGCTTCAGCCTCCAGCAAACTCTGTTTTATGGGTTTCCTGAGTTAAATGACACACCTTTTTTAGCTCTTGGAGTTATTTTTCTTGGCTTGTCCTTAACTACTCCCAAATTCATCTGGTTTAACTATGCACTGTGTTCATTTTAGCATACAGTAGCGACAACAGCTTATTCTAATGACTTTTAAGTGTGGCATTATGAGAAACAACTACTACTCCATATGTACCAACTGCTTACATTAGCTCCTGCTGTTACAAAAGCCCTACAGATATGGGAAGACCCGCTTGCCTCCATGGTAAAACTATCTCTACTTTGAGGACCTTGGTTGATGGACCCATATATGGAGTCGGTGGGGACACCATCCTGAACAGCTTGGGATGAACTAACTGAATACTTCTATTAGCACTGATACGTAGGAAAATCAAGGTAAGACTGGACAGGGCATCCTCTCTCAGTAAACATTGTGTGAGAAGAAAAGAAAGCTCTGATGTTTGAAATGATGCTCCAGAAACTGAGACCTTGTTTTAAGCAGTTCTAGCTTTAAGCCTACAGCTGGTCAAATGTATTTACCTAAAATGAAGATTGGAGTATTTTGTTGACTCATTAACAGTGAAATGGTGTTCCATTATGAAGTTAAATTCTGCTACATTGTTGAATATGCTATATTTCAGGTGATATAAAAATTCTCTACAATTCCTTACGACTTGAAATCTTTGGAGATTTAAAGGATGACTTTTGGGAAGAAAATCACTAGTTTTCAAAAAGTAATACTCTACTTCAGACCAAAGCTTCCACTGTGATTACAGTCTTGCTTCTGTGTTGTGCAAAACAGTTGTGGGCAAAGCAACTACAAAGTGTTTAGTACCTCCCTAATCTCAAACCAAGGCAAGTGAGGCCTAAAGATCGATAAGTGTACATATGTCCTGCATTATGCATTTCTGTGCTCTGCCCCAGAGGAAGACAGAGAGCAGGTGAGTTGAAATAAATTATACAAATTGAAAAATACCTTTATGATTTATATTCTCAACTATGTTACGAACACATTCTTCGCTACCAAGGCTGTCTGAAGGACAGTCCAATTAATAAATCTGTGAATTACAGTGTGGAGGCAGCTAATAAAATAGCTTGCTTCACTGTGGGGAATACCAGATTGTTGTTACAAATATACTGTGTCTAGTCATCTAGAATCACATAGGAATAAAGGGACGATACCTGTCATCTGAGCAGTAAAAATGTCACATTGCCTTTTTCAGGTGACTTACAGTTAATAAAAGACTCAGTTGAAATGCCTATAGCAAATTAATGTCCAAAAGTTATCTACTCTTGCAATCCAGAATAATTTACATGTAAGACTTGCAGACTCATAGGTACTCAAGTACTAAAATTAAAGAACAGGAGCATGAAAGACAAGCAAGTACACATAATACTGCCAAACTGTTCTTGAGGGACCATGGTGACAGTGCTCTTGCTGCCAGGAAAAAAAAGAAAGATACAGGGTCTGATTTAATCCAGATTCTGTGATAACAGGGTCAGCTGAGTAGGACACAGGTTCAAGTAAGGACACAATTTTATCGGAATGACTTGACAAAAACAAGCAACTTACTCAAATGCATCTTCCTTCAGCCCACCTGAACTGTATATTGATACAGCCATGGGTGGAAAATAGTTTGTAAAAACTCTGCAGTGTTTCAACTGCATCTTCACTAGACCACCATGTCTTGCAAAGAAAGCCTGAGTTCTGTGTTTGTTCTGAAGCCAAAAGAATGAATTCATTGTAAGCCTGACCCTTTTCCAGCACCCTGCTTTATCACTAGCTTTGTGCTGCACTTGGTTTTGGTTTTTTATATTAAAGCTGCACAGTCGGGCTGAAACAAGATTTATTCTTTGACAGAAAGGAATCTGAACATGAAATGCCTTGGGATCACATTCCTTGTTCTTGCTTTGTTTTAGGCTGTCTGCTTGTAGAAAAATAAATAAAAGATATAAGAAATACTGGGGCAAATCTTTTTTATCTTTTACTCTATGTATTCTGTAGCAGCCTTCAACTCAGTTTTCAACAACGGACAACACAGGTCTTTCAATATTGCCTGGTGTGACCCAAAATGACGTTGCTGCAAACAGCCAGCAGACAGCGTGCCAGCAAGGATTTCAAAGTCAGCACTGCACTAGTTGGGCTTGGAAATACATATCTGATGTCAAGGACAAAGTCCTAACTTGACTGAGATCTAAGTAGAAGGGGCAAAAATTTCTTTTTTCTGCAGCTATCCTTAAATTATAGGAGCTCCAGGGGAGGGAGAAACTATTCAGCAAAAAAAGGAAAATCTACAGCCGTTGAGAGGTGTGAAACCCCAAGCTGGTCACTATTGTTTTCTGGCTACTAGCAGCTTCTGTGAAATATGGTTGTGCTCTCTTGGGTGTTACAACAGACAGGTGCCTTCACAGCAAAAGTGGTAAGTTCAGAGGAGAAGCTAACATGGAATGACTATGAAGGCCCAATTGTTGACAATTAATTGAGACAACCCACCCTGGGTCGAAATTCAAGTAGGGCCAGAGGAGGGGTTATTCAGCTGCTGCTGACTGGATCTGGAAATGCCATGTTTGCTTAGAACATGGCTGAGCAGCACCTCAGTTTTAGATAGCCCTGTTCAAACACACATTTCACACACCTATTTGTGTAATTCAATTGCACTATTGCTAAAGATCCATTAAAACCCCATTTGCTCCGTTTATATCTCACTGTATTTTCCTAGAACAGATGCCGCTTACCCCAGTAACTCCGACAGAGACCTTCTACATAGTCACTCCTCGGTACCTGTAACCTACCGGACAGAGGCACAAACCCCAGATCTGCCTCTCAGCATCCTGCCAGTTGCCGCTGGCAAAGGGTTTGCTCATTTAGCTAATCCAGGAGGAATGTGCATCTCCAAGCTGTGTGATGTGACATACCTGTAGGTAGATACACTGACTAGTTTTTGAACTTGTGCTTTATTTCTCTTTCCATCCTCTGCATACAACTGCGAAGTTTTCTACTGCATTTTAGAAACAGCCTAACAGATGGCTCCAGCTTTTACCTCCTCCTGACCAGCTGGTGTCCTGCAGTCCCCAGCAGCACCTCCCAGGAATGGGTCACTTTGAACAGATTCTTACCATTTCCCTCAAAGAGAAAACGTGGTGGGGTGGTTGGGTGGTTGGGCATCAACCACCAAGTGCTCTGGGCAATCCATACATATTGCAAGTCCTGAAATCCTGGGGCTAGTGAATTCCCTGGGAAGTCTGCTACAGATTTAAAGAGCATTAGAATTTTGACCCTGGCATTCGCTATCACAAACCTATTCCATTCCTAATACAATCCATACACTTTTTCATGTTACAATTGCAAACTGAATTTCTGTAAAGCAGCATGGAAAAAAAATGAGGCATTATTTCTAAAAAGATCTTGAAAACACCTAAAACAAGCATGGCTGGCAGTCCAGTCTGAAAGAAAAGGAAGAAAAAAGGCATTTAAACCATTTATGGTGGAAACAAACAACCATACGAAGCATCCCAGGGGCTGGGAATCTGTACAATTCAGTCTTTGTGAATTTCTAAGTAAAAATCCCTTACTGCAACAAAGATTTGGAGGAAAGCCTAGCTTATTCTTATCTACTGAATACAAAAAACCTCCCTGTACCCCTTGTGACTATCGCAGAGATTTTACTACACACTTAATAGGAGAAGCAAAATCATTCATCTGAAGAGTGATGCTTTTTCTTCAGAGATGCATTTAGTATTTTTGAATGCCCAGAAGAGCTGGTTATGAATTTGATTTCTTTGTAGCAAAAAATGTGATTTAAACTGATGCCGACAGCCAGGATTTATCTGATTCTGGAAAAAAGTAAACTTCTGTTTTCAACACAGCACTGCAAAGATCTGACAACATAAACACAGGAAAAGCCCAACCCCCCCCGGCATCTGCACAGACAAGCCCCCAAAGCAGTTACTTTATTCCCCTGTGGACACACTGTGCCCCCCAACCTCCACACAAATCTGCATTTGCACATGGCCGGCACTTTTTGGCTGCTGTGGCAATTCGGAGGGACCAGGTAAAAGGCTTGTGGTCTGAAGTCAGGCTCCATTTACTGCCTGAGGCTCCTTCTGCACGTTTGCAGCGTGAGGCAGTGCCACTGAGGGCACCTGGAAAATCTTTTGTTCAGTGCTCTTGAACACCACCTACAGCTCTGGCTATCCCCTCCCAAAAAGAAGATAGCAGGATTAGACTGATATGGACAAAAAACACCCGTGATGATGATGAGTTGGTTCCTCACGGGGCGACACAAAACAGACTGGGGAAAGGAGCCGCCGGTGGGGGACCCACGCAGGGACCTCTACAACCATCAGCCATGGGAAAGGGGAGTGGCAAATGGTTTTACACCGCAGATTTAAGAAGCATCAAATGAAGGCAAGCAGCAAGATTAAAATAAACACGAAGAAGTACTTTAAACGGTATATAATTGCATGACGGAAATAATTGTGCAGGCTAGGAGTATCGCTCGGTACAAAAAAGAATGACACAGGTCAGGCAGAAAACATCCATTTAGGGGCTGTGAAGCATGCAGGTACTTCAGCAAACAAATTCCTTGAGCCAAGGATTGTGGGAAGGTGGAGGGGTTTCACATGGAAAGAGCCACTCAATGCATGCTCCATCTCTCATATTATCCCTAAGTATCCACTGCTATGTAAGTACTAAACAGAACCAAGTGCAACATACTTGCAATTCAAATCTGAACTGGTCATTATGAATTGTAGAGGGAAACAAAACCAACTACCACAAAGCAGCTGGAAAACAGAACACCAGTAAAATCAATGTCCGTCAGTAAACAAACAAAACAAAAAAAAACCCACAGAAAAGCCCTTCAGACTGTTATTTCACATGTTGATCATGCAGCAGAGTTTTCTGATAATGCAGGCAGCTTATGAGATCATTTGATGGCAGAAAACAAGAACAAGATGACCTTCACACGGGTGGCATTATAAAAGGATTAGGAATGAAATCACACCTACACAGCCCAAAAAGCAATTCAAAGCAGCAGGTATGTATCAACAATGCAACATTCAGCCCAGCTTCAGGAAAGAAAACACTGCAGGCACAAGAGCTACGTCCAAAAAAAACCCGTGGCACTTCAACGTCATGTTTTGCTCTATACCCCCAGCATACGTATTTCAGCATGTAGAACAAGCATACAGAACACTCTTTTTTGTTCCTTTACACACACTACCAAAAATTACCATGCAAATTAGAGACACAACAGTTGTTAACCATCAGAGTACCAGAAAGCAAACCACAACCACCCTCTCTCCACTTCCCAGTCATCCTTATCAAGTGGTCCTAGCACATGCAGGAAAATTGCCACCATCCCTCATTCTGTAAGAAAAGACAATGCCAAACCAGAAGTTTCCACCAGGCTTCAGGGGAAAGATGAAGAGTATCTAAATGATTGAAAAATTGTTTTTGTGATGTGTGGAACAGGCAACCCACACCCTTTTAACAAGATCTATAGACAACGCTGGCGCCTTGTGTTTCAGGGGCACATCACCGAATAAAGACTTATGAAAATGAACACAAACCTTGTGATTATTCCTGGGAGCATGACAGCACTGCTACAGGTAAACCCTTGGAGGACCATTTACAGAAGACATATAGATTGGTTGCTGCCAGGTTACATCCATGAACTCCAAGCGGGAGTATCCAGAATCCACTTGTGGTTCAAGTGTGACAAGGCATTCTCACTGCCTGGGAGAGAAGCGTTAGTGAGTCCGCGGGCAAAGGAGTCAGAGTGCTCTACACACCACAGATGGGCCTGGAGATGTGCATTCGCAGGAAGATGAGGCATGGCAGTAGTGGGGAGGGAGGTGGTGATGATGATGGAGAGGAAGATGGCAGCGGTCATGCTAAATGCATAATGTAACTCTCATAGTCACAGCATATACAATTCATTCTTTTTTCCTGCCTAAGCTTTTGTAAAGATTAAGAGCTCAAGATCATATGGCTTCACCATGGCTGTGTAATATTTTACAGCTGTTTCACATGGTGGAAGTAATACACTCTGCAACTAGGGTGTGTGTTTTGTCAGGGATGAGAATTTCTTGATCTTTTCTTTCAGGATTTTGAGAGGGTGGGTTGCAATGCTGTACTATTTGCTGACAGTTATCTTGATTCTGGACATATTTTAGAAGAGATGTGTAAAGTAAATTACTATTTTGAATCTTGCTATTTTGTTAATAGCTGCTATACTGTTATTAAAATAACTCCCACTAGTTCCATTTTCACAAAAGCTCTTCCAATGCTTTATGCAAATCTACTTTAGTATAATTTGCATGGGTCTTGAAATTTCCAGCTCTGTCATATTCCGCACAAAAAAAATTTGCATTATGGATTTAAAGTGACAATAATTTCATTCTTATTTGTCTCATTAATGCTGTAGCATTATATTTAATGGAACTTTATTTATAAGGATGGATTCAAACTGTCCAAACTATTTTAAGGTTGTATCACTATGGAAAGCCTTTATTTCACCTGATTAGAAGGAGCTATTTCTGAAATCTCTTTATTATAGGCTATGCATCCAGCATCCAGATCCTGTTCCCCTGAAAATTACTGTGAGATTTTCACACATCCTATATTATGCAGGACCACATCCTATATTACTATCTTCTCTATCCCAAACACTGAATTCAATGTTTTCAAAGGCAGGTGTAGCCGGTCATCTGGGAGCTGCATGGCATACCCTGAGACATATAGAATACTCCAGCTACAATGAAGCCATATAAACTCGTAGCATTTTTCCATATAATTAACGTTGTCATAATATCAATTATTTTCTGTGCTAACTGCAAGTAATTTATACATTAACAAAGCTGTTTTATCCATAGCCTTTAATTTAAGCAATTGTATTTATGTTTCTGATTCCAGCCCTAGGCTTCACTGTTTTCTGAGTTGTTTACAAGTCAGCTGCAATATCCCTGGGCACTTAATGTTCCTGAGACTGTGACAGCACATGCAGTCATAACACACATACATTTATGTAGTCAAATTTGGAAGCAAAAGGGCCTTTTAACTTCTCAAAGAGACGGCAGAGGAGGTTGCTTTTACAACACCACAGATTTGTGTGTTCTAGTTCTACCATCTCAACAAATAAGCATCAGCACAGCAGGCAACTGCAGCTCAGGTTTGAAGAACACGCTGTGGATATGCTTGTCCTAAGCACAGAAATGCTAATCTGCACCTTCTTGTGCCTTGCCCGGTAGCTCATACAACTTGAAATGTATACAGTGAAACAACTTAAAGAGTTCTTTCAAAATATAAACCCAGTTTATACATCATTATTATCTTTATTCCACAGGACGTACATGGGATAAGACATTCTGATCTCATCACTGAAAATTCAGTGAGTTGTAAAGGTATTTTGTGGAAGGGGAAAAGATAGTAAAAAACCAGTGAGTGAGATCTAGCCAGGAGCATCTCAGCCCAGGCAGATACAACAGCCTATCGGCTGCAGTGCCTCCAGGCAAGAGAGGACCTACTAGTCTGGCCTTCCTCGGGCAGCTGGGCAGCCTGCCCTGTCACGCCAAGGCATGCCACTGCCCTGTACACAGTGCTGCTTGGCAGCCACCAGTGCCACTCCTCGGACCAGAGGTGCCACAAGGAAGAGAGCCTCCATCTTTAGTCTGAGCATTAGGACACGCTGCAGAGAGTGCAAAGACCACGCTCTGTGACCTGCCACCACACCATGGGGCTGGGGAGGGGGATCAATCCAGGGCAGCAGAAGACACAAATCTCACAGGCAATCATCCAAACTCTCCTCATGCTCCTTCCCAAATGGAGCCTCCCCTCCTCTTCCTAGAGCCACAAGACTCATCCTCACACTGGGGTTCGAAGTGCCCTTTGGGCAAAGCTATCTGCTTCCCACCAAGCATGGGAGCTACGGGGCTGCACTCTGAAAGCCATTATTGCCATTTCACTTTTCTAAGAACCAGGCACAGAACGTTACACAGATATTAGGACTGAAAAAATATCTAATACCTAGAAGTCTTTGGAAGCACCCACCCATCTTCATTGGGTACACGTCAATGACAAGACTGGACAAAGGCTAGCAACTTAAACTGTAAGCCAAACAGTACCTATCTTAGGCAAGTAAGTTATCTAATTTGTACAAATACCGCGTCTTCATACTTTTGCAGTATAGGTTAGCCTTGAAATAAGGCTTACATAGATTTCAAACGTGTGCATAATATAATCTTCTATAAGTCCTCACAGGACAAAAAGCAACTGTCACAAAATGAAGCAATTAGCACCAACTCACAAAGGGCAGACTCTCGTTACACTGAAGAGAGAGACAGAAGCTGTTCCTTGAGGAGACTAAAACACCCAGCATTTCTCCTTGCTAGGAACATAAATTGGTTCTCAGAGTGCTCTGCAGGATATAACAACATCAGAAAAATCTCTGTGGAAGCACCTAACTTGTCAAAAGCAAGCTGGAAACTAGGAAAAAGAGAAATCTTTCATCATCATAACCAAAGGAGAATCAAGTTTTTGCCTTTCAACTCACGCATAACTCAAGTATTTTGAATAGTAAGTATAATTTTGGTGAAATGTGCAGAAAATGTATAGATTGTATAAAATGAGCCTTACATTGGTTGGCTTTTTTGACTATTATTTGACATATACGCCACATCCTCCACTGAAAACAGGTTCATCCAAGCTACATTTTCTTAAGGGAGTTTCACAAGGCACTAGCCATACAGGTTTGAAAAAGTGCTTATCTTCTCCTTTTTGCATTTCTGATTCATATATCAGGTTAGCCAAGCTTCTAGCAGATGGGAGAGAAACATCTTCAAAGATCCAGGAATATTTTGTACTTAAACAAGACAAAATTATCCTCCTACCTGGTTAGCAGGAGACCCTCCTGCTCTAAGTATTCAGTTCTGACTAACCCTGACACCCTGACCAGCTTTCTCTTTTCACCTGGGGTCAGTAGCATGGCAAAGCAGTTACTGGCATTTCCCCTCGAGCTCCAAGAACAGCCCAGAGGGCTGACTGGGGATGCCAGCCCATACTCTATTCCCTCGGATGCTGCAGCCACAGCAGAGATCCAGAGCCTTGTTAAGGTCCCATCAGACGCAATTAGAAAATGGGAAGTCTGTTAATTGCACGTATTGAGAAAACACTATCTCGAGCATGTATGTTTTCATGTCTTGTCATCTCGAAAAGTAAGTAATGCCACTTGATAAGCTGATTAATAACAGGTTGTACTCAGAGAATCTATATATAAAGGATAAACGTACATCTGAACAGATAGGTTGTGAAATAGTGCCTACTTATTTAAAAACAAACGGAAAACCCACACAACTATTTTGTTTCTCAGTTCTGTGGTAGGAGGAGGAACATTTTTAACAACTTTTTATTTTGTGCCCACAAGAGTGTAAAGGTTGTAAAGACATTTCTTTACATCTTCACCCTCTGAGCCCAGCCCACAAGCACTGATGATACGCTGCCTTGGTTGCAGAAGGGACCATGCACTGGGGCAAGGTCTCTTGGACAGAGCAGCAGGAGCCACAAGAGACAAAGGAGCTGCAAGAGCAAGAACCAGGGCATGAGCATCCCCAAAAGAGAACGAAGTGGCTCAGGCAAGCCCAGCGATTATGTTCGACCTGAACCCAAGCAAACATATTCTGGGGACAACAAACTATGGTAAAAAAAAGGAAAAAGAAAACCCTTCAAGAACATGAAAATGTCTTATGAGAATGTTTGACATTTCAACAGTAATTTGAAACCAACTGTGGGGACAGAAAATAAACATGACATGATCGCAGTGAAAGTTCCCACTCTCAGTAAATTCTAGGCCTGCAGAGCTGTAAGCAGGAGGCACTGCTGGTATCTATCCTACACTAAGCATATATTTTTTATTTGGATATTGGTTCACAATGGACAAAGCCTATGAAGTTCATCAGGGTCATGAAGGCTCTACTCATTCCCCTCAGTGCAGTTTTCTCCTTGTCTTAGCTTTTGTTTTAAACTAAGAAGTATGACAGCCAATTTCGCATTTCAAGTTTCCTTACAAATGAGATTCCCTCTTGCCCCTTACGATGACTTAGTCCTGAGTCTTTTCAGGTCCTCCCCTGTAATCCTGTTTTCTGCTCCCATTATCAAGACACTGTGCTCTGATGACTCAATGATCAAAGCATATCTCTGGCTGCTGGAAGCCACCAGAAATTTAGATAGCAGATTTCCACTATTTCAAAATATTTGTCGTTATTAAAAGTGTCACCATTCATTTTGATTTTTCCCATTTACTGAATGTAAAGGCACTTCTAGGCTACACAAAATGTTGCCACCACCAGATCTCTCGCTGGGCAGGGCAGCAAGTGCCCTGAACACCGTGCCTACGGTCAGTGCCAGGACTGCGGGCTGCTGGGGAGGCACAGGTGGCCCTGTGGCCTGAGTTTCAAGCAGACAGGGTGGGCGTTCCACTTACAACTGTGACAGACAAAATACATACGTAGTCCAGTACTTACATAGTTCAGTTTTATATAAAGATGTAGGACTCTAAAAATGTATGTTTAAAAAGATTTACATGGTTTTTTAATATTTAAAATAACAAAAGATATTTTTCAGTCTTTCCTACCATAAAAAAATATACCCTGTTTCTACACCACATAACAAAACTTTAACATTAGGAAAGGAAATTGCCTAAGAAAGGAAGGGATTCTCTTATTTTATATCCATAGCAATGTTATCAATAAATATTGAAGAAGTTTTTTAAAATACAGCAAAATTCCTTTTGTTAGGCTTCATTTTTAAGTTGTGTGTTTAACAAACCCACCTTGACATCAAGTACTGCAGTTATCAAGTTTGTTACTATTTTCTCAGAAGCTGAACTTTCTTCTGACAAGCGCGGCCAGTCAATTAAATTGAAAAGAGAGCAGCATGATGAAGTGTATTACTGCTCAGTCTTTAATAAACCAGCTGTGTATTTCTGAGTCTCTCCCAGCTTTCTGACAGGGGCCTTGATTCAGCAGTGTCCTTAGGTCCCTGCCTGACATTGAGACCACCAGCAAGATAGCTCAGCTACCTCCATCCTGTGAAGGAGATGACCATTAATGCAGGGCATGGCTTATCAACAGATACCATCCAACTTTTTCTTAACATGTGCAATGTAAACGTCTAGCTATCAAACTGAATGACAATAGTAAAAAGAAAGATCAGATTTGCAGGACTTAAGGTACCTGGACTCTTTTCAGCATCCTAGTATGGCAGAACCATATTTCTTGAACCAGCTGTGGAGGCAGGTCACAGCTTGCCAAGGACCAGTCAGCTCCGTAGGCACATGCACATGTTGACATTCGAGAGGAGACAGCTAGCATCCTTCTGTAGAGTTATCTACCAAGCCATAAAAACACTTAAATATCAAACCTCTTAATTTATGTTGCAGAGCATCTAGAAGCCTTGTAAAAAATTGCATTAATAAACATGAAGTAGTTGACGCCTGAGAGGCAAGCAAGTGCCCAGGATGATACAAGCCTGTTCAGATCCTCGCCTTAAGGCTCAGCTCCTGGTAAGCAAGACGTTCCTGCACAGCACCAAAGCAAAACAATCCCTCTCAGCTTTTTCCTCACTTTCTTTCAGGATGCATCTTGCACCTGTGCTCCTGTGCTAGAACAAACTCTCTTGGGTCAGCGGTGTTTGAGCTGTTGTGTCTCCAGTAATGGCAATCTCTGTCATGGGCACGAGGAGGTTGTTCGGTTCTGTGGCTCCTGGCTCTGCACATTGCAGTAAGCATAGGTGTTTAAGTCTTTCCTTCTCAGAGATGTGCAGATGAGCTGCTTGACTTTTAGAGACAGTTACCACTACAACCTTGGTGGATCGAGCAGGGAGGAACATGCTCCCAGCAAGAAGTTAAGAGAAGATAGCAAGAAGGGCAGTCCTCACAAACACTGCAATGACACCGCAACAGCATGAAAGAGATCATTAAGTTTTATCCACAGATTGGATATCTTCTTAACCTTTCAGCTGCAGTTGTGGGGGAGACACTGGGGAAGAGAAAGGAAAACCAGGAAGGCAGGGGAAGACTAGCAGCACTCCCGGGCAGCCACCTACGCTTCTGCGGTGGCAGTACTGGCTGTCAGCCTCTGCTGCTTGGGCTGCCGCTTGCGCCCAATATGCTATGAAGAGCCTCACCACTGCTTATTTCTCTTTCTTTCTCCAGGTGGGACTTGTAAGCAGCACATACTGAGATTGAAAAAGACAACCTAAAACCATAATTCAGTTTCATGCTGAAGTAAAGACATGTCCTTCACCAGCGGAAAAGGATGACCTTTCCCTTGAACCACCATTTAGATTTATGCCTGTGACATGTAACAATCTTTTCCTAATTTTTTTTTCACTCATAATGACACAAAATAGAGTTGGACAAACATAGAAACAAGAGACTGTAGAACACAGCTGCCCTGCAGGGTTTTTTATTATTATTTTTAAATCAATAAGCCCAGAGAGCAGAATTGCTATAAGCACTGCAGCTACATCCACTACCAGACTCTGGCAATCTATAGGCATCATAGTAAATGATATTATTTAAAGAAGAATCCAGTAAAAAAGCACTATATTGTGGCTTTCCAAAGCACAGTGAGGCTTTTCCAACCCCCCTTAGTCCAGAATAAAGAGCACCTCAAGGCTGGTCTGGCATTGCAAGGCTAAGATCCCCATGATCAGACATAAGTCTCGACTGGCAGCTGAACAGAGACGGTACAGGAGACGAGGAGCTGGTATCTGACAGTATGAAAAAGAGAAGCCAAGGAGAGATTTAAACACAGCTGGAAGTGATCAAAACCATAGCCCAGAAGACAAATGAGGCCACAGCATGTTAAATGAGGCAAGTGAGTTTGGAAACGTTTATGTATTTAGCTTCCTAACTAGAGCTCAGCTCCAAGGCAGAACTGTTAAACAACCACCTGATCAGAATTTGTAAGAAAGCAGCATGCAAGCTGAAACATGGAAGCTGCATTTAGATGCACATGCAATAAAACTGTCAAGATTTTAGAAGTCCTACCATATAAATCAGAGGCTTTTCGTCTAAATGCAAATCAAGAATCAGTAAATCACATTTTGTTTTAGAGAAGTATTGGCAGGATTTCAAGATGTATTTAACTAATCTCACAGTGTGTGGTTTTTTCCTTGGCTAATCCTCTATGAAAAGTAACTATTAGGAAATCAAAATATTATGGCTAAGCCTTGCTAATTGCTCTTATGAACAGAAAAGTAAAACCTCGCACTCACACATGAAAAAACGTGAGGAAGAGAAAGAATTTAGGAACATAAATCAACAGAAAAAAATTAAGAGACTGGATCCTATTCCCATCAAGTACTTCAATAGCCCTCTGCATTTATCTATACTTAGTTCAAATCCCAGTAAATCTGGGGGTAACTTTTTACCTTATTAGTAGCCTGCAAAAACACCTATTAAAACCTGTGTAAGTCTTTACAGCAAACTCAAAAGAATAGAAAAGGGAAAAGGCAGCAGAGTTCCTCACCCTCCTGCCCATCGAAACTGGACACAGGCACTGCTTGGCACCTGCGTTCACTGGGCATAGATGGGAAAGGGCCAACAGGCACACCATGCTCCTGCCTGTTGCAGTGGTGTACGAATGGCTCGTTCCCAGTGTGCCAGGCAGGGTCCTCACCTTGAAACCCTGGCAGCATAAATACCTGTGCCTACCTCCTTCAGCACAGAGCTCAAAAGATCCAGTGTTTCATGCAGTCAAGATTTCCACTTTCAGAATAGTCTAGGCTCAAAAAATAAACTTTCCACTAAAGTCAAAGCCTAGAAGAAGTCAAGCTTTGGAATGGGAAATTCTTATGCTTTCCAAATTTTGCCTAAAATAATACTTTCCTTTAGAAAAATGCATGGGTTTGGTAAATGAAATCCAGACTGAACTGACTTAGTTTGGCTGTAAGATTAATGCCAGGTTTGTATTTTTATAGACATATTTTACAGCAGCACAAAGAGTCATTTGGAGATACCTAAAATCAGACAGAAAGCTTATTCCTACTCTTCAACAGAAATATTAATTACATACGCCAGTCCAGTGTCTGTCTTGGTACTGCTCAGTACAGTGACCTCCTGCAGATGGAGTCCCACAGCTTTTCCAAGATCATTTGGTGCCCAAATGACATATATTTAGAACATTGTAGTACTCAATTTATGTGAACAAAATACAGAGTTCCTTGACCTTCCATTCCATTTACTGTGCAGTATATATTGCAGAAAAAAATTGGCTTGGAATTCAGTAATTCATAAAAGTACATGTATTCTGAGAATATAAAGCTTTTAATGTTACTATGGTAGAAATTAGTCATCTGCTCCTATAAAAAAAATAGGACATGTAACATACAAGTGGAGACAGGGTAGACACAGTGTTGTATGTATGAGAACTAACCTCCTCATCTGTGCTGCAGCTACTGCATTTCATCTTTACAGAGTGCTGAGAAATCAAGAAGTTATATAACTTAGTAAAAAGCTGATAGGGCCAGTGACATTTTAAATCCCACTGTGTGAAAATCAATTACAAGATGTGAAAAGAAAAAAAGCCTCTTCAGGAACCAAAATCTCCATCCCATAATATATCCCTATATATATGTATATTTTTAAATAAGAATGAGCAATAAAACTTAAAGAAAAAGAGAGTGTGGGAGGGAAGTGGAAGGACAGGCAGAGCAGAGAAGGAACAGAATAATCACAGATCATTTCAGGCTGCTGTTACGATGAAGTAAAAAGACAAGTCATTTTGATGACATTGTTTTGCTTCTGCTTATGGTAAACAGTAAATAGGTAAAATAATAGTGACTTACAACTTGGAGCTTAATTGGAATCAGAAAGCCAAACAATTTTTGTATATTTTTGTAGGAAAGTATATGCTTTTTTAACCTGGACACACAACACAGTCCTACGTAGATCAGCCTGCACTTTTTCTAAGGGAAAACAGTCCCATCAAAAAAATTTAAAGTTATCTTTGATTGGAGGCAGGTTAGGCCAAGTCAACAAATCTATTTTATTTTCCAATTGTCTCAGCAAGGAAAACCAAATGAGACTATTATACTGGCTCAGGAGCCATAAAAGAATCTCTATAATCCACAAAAATTGATCTTTTTTTAATCCTTGCATTGCTCAATCTCACCTTTTATCCATTCAAACATAGGCCACCTGGAAAAAAAGATCTGGTAATTCTCATTTGATTCATTTACAAGTGGAGTGAACTTTCAGACAAGGAAAGCAAAAGAAGATATTTTCTGTAAAATGGGTATAATGGAATAAAAAGGAGTAAATGCAAAATATGGCCAAAGAACATGAAAAGAGAATTCACTGAACCAAAGCCAAATTAAAATGGCAGCATTGCACAATCAGGAATTCAGAGTGGCTGACACATTTTACATGAACAAAGTAACTGGATAAAATCATAGAATCACAGAACCATAGAATGGTTTGGTTTAGAAGGGACTTTCAAAGATCATTTAGTTCAACCCCCCCTGCCATGGGCAGGGAAATCTTTATTAGATCAGGTTGCTCAAAGCCCTGTCCAACCTGACCTTTAACACTTCCAGGGATGGGGCATCCACAACCTCTCTGGGCAACCTGTCCCAGTATCTCACCATCGTCATCATAAAAAATTTCTTCCTTATGTCCAACCTAAACCCCCCTCTTCCAGTTTAAAACCATTGCCCCTTGTCCTGTCACTACAGAACTTGGTAAAAAGACTCTCTCCATCTTTCTTATAAGCCCCCTTTATATATTGAAGTCTCCTCAGAGCCTTCTCTTCATCAGGCTGAACAACCCCAACTCTCTCAGCCTTTCTTCACAGGAGAGGTATTCCAGCACTCTGACCATTTTTGTGGTCCTCCTCTCGACCCGCCCTAACAGGTCCATGTGTAGTACTGGGGACCCAAGTTGGCATTGGTTGCACCTCTTCTATGGTCTAATCAAGCTTAAATTCCTCCCAGAACAAACAATTTCAACAGGGCAGGGAAGTACCTAAACGGAGAGAAAACTAAAATCAAGAGGGAGCTTGTGAAGCTGCAAGTTACAGAGTTGAATCTGTTCAGATCAGCCGTCTGTGTTGCAAGGACTTTCAAGGAGGCAATTCTGGACTTGGGTAGCAAAACTCTGCCTGTGTGCCTTTTTGGGGGTAGGAGAAGGGTCTGCCTCTATGTAACATGGTCAAGGTTAAATGCATTGTTCACATCAAAAATTGATCTCTGGCTCCAGTGAATCACCGAACTGCTTTATAAATGAGGAAATACATCTGTCCCAGCACCTTTTAAAAGCAAGTACCAGACAATGTGTTTTTGTGGGGTGTTGCTGCCCGTCCATTAAGCAGCTACTGAAGATGCCCAATAGACCACGGTCTTCACATGCTTAGGCACAGAACTCTGTCTGGATCTAGTCCTGTTAGTAAAGGTGAGAGCTGCACAACCACATGGAGGCAAAAGGCACCACTGTCCATACCTGGAGAAGGAAAATTTTGCATTGAGGATAATGCCAAGAGTTGAAACTCTTGCTCAATAATCAGCATCAGCAAACTACAAGTATTTTGGTCAGCTGGTCTGTTACAAAATCAAGGCTGAGACTTGAGCACAGCAAGCTGGAGAAACACGTACCTACCCTAGCTGCACAATGCTGTCCCATAGGAAATCAAGAGCAGTTTCATTTACCAATAATCTTTGCATGATCAGGTCAGCTGCCAGCTGAAACTGGAATCTGCTAAACTTGCTTTCACAAGAGTTTTTTTTACCCCCAGCATTATATTTAATATAGTTTAGAAGCATAAATATAAAGGAATGTTCACTGCATTTTGTTCAGCCATTTCAGGATTTCCCCACCACTGAAGCAGCAGCAGCAGAATTTTAATGACCAGGAAAATGCAGCAGTGCCATAAGAGAAAATTCTAATGCAGCAGATCACTATTTCTATGGGTTTCCTTCACTGTAACCCTGATCTTCTAAATCTGCTACAGTGCCAGTACAGATTTCTTTAACATACAGCTTCCAGCAGAGATTAATTAAAAACAAAACAAACAAACAAAAGGCTTGAGAACTTCTTATTCAAGTTCTATAGTTACAATACCTGGGAAAGATCTAACCAAAAGTAGAATTCCCAAATAGCTCTCACTGCCATCTGATGCTATGATTTCTTTCTTTTCTTCCTTCTTTTTAACTAGAATGCTCTTGCATTTTAAAATAGCCACATGTTCACTGTACCTTCCTGCCAAAGATGCCTTCTGGGTAGCAATTAAATGTATAATTGAGATCTTCAAGACATTAGAAGGCAAATTCAGTGTCCTTTTGAATGGCTGCAGGGAATGAGATAACACAAATCAATTTTACTCCAAGATACACTTTTGCACGCATGCATTCAATATATGTGGCACAACCCCTTGTAAAACTGAGGGGCTTCTTCCACAAATAACGCTTCCAAGTTTTCAGAGAAGAGATTTTCAAAGCTTTAAGATGAAGCTCGCAATTGTACCGTGGATGAGTTCATCAGTCAAATGTTAAGACTTTAAACTTTTTACTGATGGTAGATATTTGAGGCTAGATTTGTATACAGCCATGTTGGTCCAAAGACTTGACTTTCTCCTCTCATTTGGTTCACTGGTCATTAGTGGAGCTGAACTGACTGTCCTTTGTGACTCATTCCCTCATTTACAACTTAAGGCTTCTCACAGGAGACTGACAGGAAGCACTTTATCCATATTGCTACCTTCTTACAGTTGATACTCTCATTTATTCATCAGCGCTTTACTTCACCACTCACACAGAGGAACAGATTATTTAGTCACTCACCACTGCTCAGAGAAAAGTCATTGATAAAACTGTGTCTCACTGGGAGTGACAGAGCTAAAAATTCAAGGTGCTGCTTCCAGCTTATGTCAGAGCACTGCAGAATTGCAAAAACCAACAATCGTGCCTTTTATCACTTCTTCCTATCACTAAATGCCTAACAAGCTTCCAAACAAAGACAATATTAACTCACTACAGCTCTTTTCATCTCCCTATCTTCACATCCATGCAAACGACCCATGATTCAGGATTTGAAATTAAGCTCAGCAGACAGTAAGTACTGTCTTTCATCTGGCCAACCCAGTAAAGCCACAGCAAGTCTCCTGCTTCCTATGCTTAGCTGACTTCTGATTCCTCCTCCTCCTCCTCCTCCTCCTCCTCCTCCCATCAAGCAGACAGCACTACTCCAAAGATGCCTCCCATCTTAATCTCCTTGTTTCTCTCTAATACTTCTCCATTCATATTCCTCAACCTCCTCCATGATTACAGAACTAAAGGAGCACATAAGAGAAAGTCAGATAAGAAAATTCATGGAACTGAGCTAAGCCACTTCAATACTATTTTTGCATGGACTCTTCTCTGTCAGAGGGATATTTTTTTTTTTTAAAGAAGAAAAGGCGGAGGGGGAAATAATATAGGCAATCAGATTTTGGAAAGCTTCCAAAAGCAGAAATGTCAGAACTACTGCAGATGTAGTAGCCTGTGCATTTCAATCAAGAATACAAATAATGGCTACAAAATGGCTACAAAATTTAAACTGGCTGCACACAACACTCCGATAAGAAATCGCTTCCTTTTTGTTTCTTAGGCCTTTATCCTGGCAGAAGCTTGAAATTATCAGTCCTCAGCAGAGGCCTTCACTCAGGAGGGCAGGGCTCTATCACAGATGTGCCCAACAGAGCTGAGACATCCCTGCCTTGTCATTTCAACTTCTCTCCCTCTTGCTCTAGTAGACTCCTCTCCCACCCCAAAAGTCCATTCTGGGAGTCCCATGCCTTCTGCATCCTCAGTTCCTCCCCCTTCCTATTTCTTTCCCCTCTCCCTTTCTTATTCCGTCTCTTGGGAGACAATGAACTGCAGGACATGGATACCCATTTAGTCCCTCTTGAGATTTAGGGCTCCTTCTTCCTTTAGGAGTGTTTTTCTGGTTGCACCCCTGATAGTCCATATTAAAGTACCCCCACCTGGATCCGCTCTGTTCTGCTGGAGCAACAAGAGGAAAAGAGAGACAGGGTGCCATCAGCATGGAAGGCAAAGCAGGACCCAATGAACAGATTAAATCTTTTCTGGAAATCGAGGTGTTACACACACATGCAAAAAGTAAGAAATTATTGATGTCTGTACACTGTAGTTTCTGGTGTATGACCACCTTATTCAGGCTACCGGAAAAATTAGGACAGAGAAAAACAAGTCTGTATGGGACAGACTTTTCATTGCCATTTTGAAAGATTTACAATTATACAGGGAAATCCAAAGTGAACAATTATTGTACAGCAACAGAACAAAAGAGACACAGTTAATAAGGCAGTGCCCTCTCATTCCTCCCACTTCCCTCCCCAGACTTCCTAAGGGTGGAGCCAAAGAAACGTCCCCATGATTTCAGCCTGGAAGATGCTGTGCTTGGTGCTGGCCCAAGGCCCAATGAAGTATCAGTCCTGCAAGCTCCTTACTGCAGCATACGCCTGGGCTCTCCAGATCCCCAAAGAGGTCAAAAGACACCTGGCTGCACGTAGCATCTTACATGATCATTGCCTATTTGGTTTTTTTTTCTTGTTCATTTTTTCCCCACAAATGGCTTTAAAACAAAAGGTATCCCCTCTGCTAATGTAGTAATGTGCATGTGTCTTTATAAGCCAGTTGGAATTCTTTTACCCCGTAGCCTGCTTATGAGAAAATGAGAGAGCTTTAATACCAAAGCATAAAGTTAGAAGCACTTTTGTCAGTCAGGATGCTGTCACCAGTCTTAAAGCAAAAAGCCCACTCCATTCAGAAACTGTGGGTACTTTCAGGTACCACATACCAAAAGGAAAACCTGTTTTAAATATATTCCTGTGCTTAGCAAAACAAGGCCTGCATTAAGAAATGACAGCAGCTTTCAAAAATAATTTCTCTGTGGAGTCACTCTAATACCAGGACCCCTCAGCAAAAGCAATCTATTTTCTAAGTGACTTTCTCAGCAACCACTTGCCATGACACTGATGTCAGCTATCTCTCAGGTCAGGGCTTGTCTCTCATAATGAGAATGTATCTCTCGTCACTCCAGAATTATTGGTGCCTTCACAATTGCCAAATCAGGAGAGTGTTTAATCAGTGCTATGATCTAAAATGCCTGCTTCCTATAAAACTGTATGTTTTAGGAATGTGTACCAATTCAGCTCTGAAATTGATAGAAAAGAAGGCTGAACATTTCCCCCAAGTATCTTGACCTTCCTCTACCTTTTGAACCAAGATTATCAAAGAGGCCATGTTGCCACTGCCATAGCCAACTTCTTTCATCAAAGCTGTTAAGCTCATTAAGGAACTACATCAAGGGTTTGGTTCTGTTTTCTTTTACCCCTAGATATTCTGTGGAGGAGGAATGCCTTAAGTAACTGCTTTTCCCTAACTCTTCTGTCCCTCCTATCAAATAGGCTCACAGGACAGGCTGGAATGACAACTCTTGGAGCCAGTTGCCTTCCCTCACCACAAGCCATCTCACTTCTACTTCAGTGACTCATCTAGGGCAATCATATAAATAGGAATTCTCCAGCTTTTCTGCAAGTCACATTTTATTTTTCATGCTCTTTGCTTTCACCAGCAGTTGAGTGTGCTAGCTAGCTCTTAGAGCCAGCTTGACACATAAGATGTAAGATAGAGAACCACAAAACTTATCAGGGATGACAGGCTTGCAAAACTGCAGTTTGAAAGAAACCTTGCCAAAGAGATCACTGCCTTATAGACCCCATGAATCACATTTTGCAGTTTTAGAGAACAATAGGGGTTTAATCCTGTTGGAAACTGGGGAACGGCAGCATGTGTCTTTTTCTGATCATAGGTAGGTTAGAAACACTGAAGGTCATTTCTGAAAGGAGGCATACATCCCTAATTTCCCAGAAGAAAATCAGTTTGAGTAATAAACAATTTCTCGTGTTGACTTTAACTATAAATAGCACAGGGAGGCAAAGCAATACCAGGGCTATTAGTGAGCATCTCTGAAGTTCAGAAAGCAGGTGGCTAAGTCACATTTAGAAACAGATAGGCAATTTATTCCCATTTAGCTGTCATTTACAGGAAAAGGAATATAAAAGTATGAACTAATTTGGTTATTTACCCCATAAAATGATGAATCACTGACAACACCTAAACTTGTTATGTTTAACATCATGAAAGAGTGATCCATCCTTGTGACAACTGTCTTTTAAAACAAAATTAAAAAAAAAAAAAGAGGCATTTATGTTTCTATTTGATTCCCAGCTCCTGTAATAAAATTAATGTTCCAAAGGCTGTAACAGTAAAATTCAGTGATGATTTTAATTGTTTTGGCCTCTTACCTGCATCTTGAAATAAAGGTTTCAGTTGGGAACAGGCTGACTCCTAGTCTAAATCTTCCTTCTAGAAAAGGCATCTAAGGGACATATATTGTATTTCAACAGACTTTTAAAAGGTGGAATGTAAATTTAGGAACTGATATCACCAATGATCTTAGGTTTCACCATTTTCCTTTACTAAAACAGCATTGATCCTTAAGTTCACCTTAAAAAAAAAAACAAACCACATTATGCAGCCCATGGTGTTAATATCTATGCTACTATAAAAGACTATTAATGCAGTTTTGTTCTTCTCTAATAATTTCTTTCTTCCTGTCCTTTCAAGGAGAATACATGGACAGCCGTATAACTAATACAGGCCCTGTCCATTGCTCTTCTTCATTTCCACCTCAAAATCCATCAAATCAAATTTCTCCATCTTGCAATTTATGAAATAAGTGCATCATCAGAAAGGCTTGTTTCCTAAAGTGAGTGAGTTGCTAACATCCATCTTTGTGTTACACAAAGGACTTTACAAAAAAGTATCCAAATAAGAAATAGCTATCAATTAAAAAAAAAAATATTAAAAAAAAAAGAAAATATTAGACCTCTCATGCTATAATATCTTCAGCTTGGTGTTTTCTAAGAAACTGTATGTATAGCACCACCTGCAAACCCAACACTAAATTGCTGGGTGACCTCACTAGAAAAAAAGGTCTCATCATAATTTCTCTTGTTCCCTCATAATGTAAAACGTACAGGATAGTATAGACATTAAAGCACATGGTCCAACTGAAAAAATACACTCAGGCAGAAATTAATGTCTAGAAATGTGGAGCAGAAAAATTTCCATTCTCTGTAAAATTTACTGATGAATGCAGACACATCAGCAAACTGATACAGCAATCACTCCTCTCCAGTAGTTTAGGCAGTGCTTAAAGTCAGCTTCCCACTAGGGAACTTTTTGTATCACTGGTCAGAATCCTTCCATCTGAAAAGCTACAGGTTCACTTCTCCATACTTGCCACTAATCCTTCACATCTCCCTACTCCCCTACACCCACCAAGTGGGTGGAACACCTTTCTTTGAAACATGCAGCAAGCCCATTGTGCTCAATTCCAGATGTTCCAGCTGCAGGAACGTGTGTGCCAGGAAATTAGATAGCATTTTAAAAGTTAAGAAGCACAAATAATCAAATAAGAGAAAAAGGGATGTGTTGTGATATTCAGGGCATAGGCATTCCAATTAATTTTGTCTTAGTAACAGTTTTAGCATCAACCTATCAGGAAAACAAGTGTACATACTGTATCCACACTGCTTTGGAAAGTAAAGCTTTATCAAGTATACCAGCTCAGTAGGTATTTTCCGGCTTCAGTAGATAAAAAGTGGTTACACAGTGAAGTACAATATTTATTCTCTCATTATTTACATTGATGTGTTTCCTGTGCATTCAGGAAGAACATTTAGAATCAGACCACTGAAAAAGTACAAGTTGTCTCCTTTTTCTGTTCTCTGCAGCACAAATATTTCTCTTCAGCAGATTTCTCTGCTTTGAAAGGCAATGCAATCAGATGCTGACTGGTAAAATGGAATTATTATTTCAGGCCATGAATTGCAGTGTGCACCGTGAAACAACCATATTCCTATTTAGAGGAACATCGTGATGTTCAAAAGCACTGAACAGCCAGAAACACCTATTGAAATTAGAGCTAGTTAGAGCTTAGAACCAAAGCTAAGTAATAGTTAAATTTTTGCATTGAATGAGGAGTCTAATTTCAGTATCCAAGATGTTTAATCCAGTATTAACCTCCAAACTCTGGAATTTGAGTTAGGTTTGTTCATAAACAGACTGAATAACTTCAGACCCATCTTTACCAGGTGCTCAAACCTCCATCTGTGTGGCGCAGCCTGCTGGGTAGGCTTCTGGGCTAACGTAGCAGGGCTCCTGAAAATCAGAAATAAACCAGGCAGAGCGCAGGAGGGTTCTTGTGCAAAACCTCCCCGCACTGCACGCCTACGGCATCTGCAAGTGCCGTTCATCTTCCACGGTCATAATCACCATCAAATACAAAGGGAGAAAACTAAGAACAAAACAGAAGCCACCAGCCACGCAAAGTGAAGGCAGCTAAGCAGGACACCAAGCAGTTCTGGACAGTGGCACCCACAGCAATTACAAAAACCACTCTCTCTCTGACTGAAGCCTAATGGCTGATATGACAAATTCATTTTTATTGCGGTAAGTCTATGACACTAAATAAGGACCCCTAGCCATGGAATGTGTGGTCTATCTAATTAACACAAATTAAGCTGCAAGTCCAGGATGCAGAGATGGAGGCTGGCGTGCGGTACCTAGGCATACAATACAGTTCCTGAGCTTCCTTTGGAAGACCAGGCACCTCCTCACTCCTCACCAAGCCACACTTGTGGCAAAGCTGAGTTGTGACAAGTCTATTTATTAGTAAATTGCTACTAGTGAGAAGCTGCCACTGTCTCTGCACAGCCATTTTCACAAACCTTGTACTTTCTGCCACTGTTCTTTAACCTTCTCTCTTCCTGCGTTCACAGCCTCATACTTGACCCACAGCTTCCCAAAACAGCACCAGCTCCTTTGAGTGTCCTCTAAAGCTTCACGTCAAGGAAACCACCCACAGCTGAAAGATATCAGATACCCAAGCCTCAAGCCTGTCTACTCCATGGATCCAGAAAAGAAGACCCTACAATGTGACCCAAGCTGATCCCTTCTTCCTCAGGGCCGTATTTCATTCCCGGGGCTCATTGCTTCACCTCAACTCACTTCTTTGTTAACTAGCAGTGGTATTTGCGTATACCAGAGGAACTGCTACCTGTATCCCCACCTCCAGCTCCCCAGAACCCCCACCTCAAAAAGGACAAGTAGGAATTAGCCAAAGGGGGAACATGCATGGCAGCATGGAGGAGGATTCAGGTACTATGAAATCTCTGGAGCTTCCACCACTGCTCCTGAGGAAAGGCAGGAGTGATACCCCACTAACACTGCATTCTCAAAAGCCTCTGAGGAGAGAGTAAATACCACAGAGCTCTTCCTGCCAGTAGATCTGACCTTTCATTCCTTTGAGTGGACAGGGGTACCTCAGAAGTATACTCATCCTTCTACCTACGATAGTCAACATACATCTATTATGTATAAATTGTTGCTCTCCTCACATGTTCAGTACCTATGCATCCTCTTGTGCCTTGCAGGGCAACAGGTATTCTAGATCAGCAAAGCCTGACTGGCAGTGGTTAAGGCCTAAATATACCTCAAGCCATGTACCTCAGTTGATACATTTTCCAAACGCTTAGTGCAAAGGAAAAATGTAAAAAAGAGCATCGCTAGTTTTAATGCCAACTTTTTATTTCTTTTTCTAAAGATGACTGTAAAAGAATTAGTCCTAAATTATAGCAGCTATCTCCAATCTTAAATAAGCTGTTTAAGAAACCATGACTTGCAGCAATAAAGGAAGGTGCTAGGAAAATCCAGAAACTAAGGTCCTGATGTGGCAAAAAAACCAGCAGTATGCTTGCAAACTTGAGTTCCTTTGGTGCAAGTAAGGGATGGTGACATGAAGACCACTTTCACTCAGTTCAGGATACCATCTATTTTGACCCAATATACATTAAGGCCAATTTCTTGTACCAGTGTAAAAAGAACCATTTTCCTGATCCAGCACTACACTCATGAGGCTGGAACCGAGACTTGCCTTTCTGTAGGCACACAAAAAACCAGCAGGTGCTAGCAGAGATTGTGGCACATCTCCCCTGCCATTATGACCTGCTCTGACCAAGACTGTACTCTACAGGCACATGGAAATGTCCATTGCAACCTCACTACTCCACTCGGCCAGGAAGACAGTCCATGAGACTTATACATAACTGGAGGCAAATTCATGGACTTCCAGATTTTAAGCCCTATCTGAGCCCTATCACGAGTGGATCAACATCCCTTTATCTATTCATCGTATTGCCTATGGAGGACAGTAAGAATCAGGCCCATTGCTTCCAGACAGTGGGTTGCTGGTACCTGGTAGAGCTATGCCAGATAAATAAAGCTTGGCCATAGGTAGGCACATTAATCTTTAACTTCGTAAAACTAAAATAAGTATTTTCTCAGCCTCTTGTTAAATCTTGCTTAAAGAACTGTCTATAACTCCATATATCTACCATTCATGAATCTTCCATGGTGGAGAAGCAAAGTAGGGCAAGTAATAAAATACCTGCCTTTGTAAACTGAGGGATAAAATATTAGCTAAGGAAAGCTCTGAACAACTGGGAGTTATTTATTTATTCACCACCCTGTAGTATGTGGAAGGTGATGTGGCCATTCATTCTACGGCACCACCAGGTGCATTGTGTCCCTCACTAACTAGTCATGCTATTTGGAAGAACTCTAAAGATTTCACAATTCTAAATTTAAATCTAACATTTGCATAGTAAGGACACACCTGTCTGTAGTGGGCAAACTCTGGATTTCCTTTGGGCTAACTGATCCACTCTACCCTCCTGCACTCTCTCCCAGGTCAGTTAGTTGACATAAGATACACGTACTGAAATCCTCAAAACAGATAATACTACACCTTTACATCATGGGAACATAAGACTTCCATACTCCACTGCAAGTATGAACAGAAGCTATATGCACTTAAATGTAAGGTTATATGAAATTAATCCTTTCGATCTTACATCTTCCATGGGGTTTTCCTCTAAATTTTTTCCTTGCTTCTTCATTTTAATGTTGCTCTTGATTTTTTGCACAAGTTTTAAGTGATCACAGGTATTGCACTGGTCCTCAATGGAGTAACAGATTTTGGCTCCTGTGTATTATCAGTTTCTTTAGTCTCTTGTCTTTCTTCTTCCTACATATCCCACATCATACTTCTTCATAACTTCTGTCTTTGTTCTTCCCATTCCTGCATCTCATTAATTTTATCTCATTATTTTTCTCTCCATTTTCGTTTTTCAGCAGACTGAGAAAAAAGTTTGCAAGAACTTTAGTTTTACAATGTACTAATGCTATTTTAGGGATGCTTTAGAAAAAACTCTGAACTGATGAAAATTTTTGTGAAACTCTGTTCTCTCTGCAGTAACATTTTTATGTCCTGTCATCATAATGTTGCATAATCAGCAGTCAGAGAACATCACATGGACATGGACGAATCCTGCCTGCAGTGGTGGGCTGCACGGAGGGCTCAGACTGATGTTACAGCACTCATCACATGTCTTTTCTATCTGACAATCTAGAAAAATCTTGCGGGAACTCACTTTGCCACAAAAACAAGTATCGTTAATGTTAGAACAGAAACATTTCTTAAAGAAAAATTTGGAGAAGGCTCAGATAAAAGAAAGGGCAACAATTTATAATATATCCAGACAAAGATGTTTTTCTTCTCATTCTGCTGCATTACTATAGCAAAGCCTTCATCTCCATGGCATGCATTGACAGCTTGCCTCGCAATTTACTCCATTCCAAATGAACCTGTAACACAAACCAGAACTGGACCTGGCAGTCTGTTAGTGTGGCACCCAAGCAGAAGCTTAAAATGTCAACTGTATTCAGCAGTGGAGGGAGCAGCGGCTTTTCATAGAAACAGCTCTGTTGGAAAAGATTTAAGGAAACCTAACAGAAGAGCAAGGAAGATCTTTGTCTACAGTCTAATCGGCTTAATTACACTACTGAAGGGCTGCTTTATCCTGCTGACCTGCAGGTGATCAGACATGTAAGAATACACCACTGCCCATCATGGTCTCCAACGCATCAGAGCATAACTGTCCTCTCACTGCCGAATGGGACACGACCCATAACGTAGGTTGGGAAAGAGATGGTACAATACATGTTCCTTTAACTGCTGCTCAAACAGTAGCAGCCGGGCTGCCTGCTAACAGTGTGCACCCTCCATGAACACCCAAGAGGCTGAAACCCCAAAGAAATGTACCTTATAAGCTCAAATTACTTGAGAAATCTCTGTATTACACAAAAAGGTCTGGATTCATCCTGCCTAACTGAAACTGGAAATGTCATCCTACAGACCTCACGTTTATGGAGAAAAGAGACATCTCCAGACTGTAATTCAGGTCTTAAGTTAGTTGAATCACTCCCTAGGGATGAATCTTTCTCTCTCTGGGGACTATAAAAGGAAGACTTCAGTGTGACTGTTTACAGTAATTATGAGTGACCATATTTAACTCTATCAAGTCTTATGAACTCCCTTCTTGAGAAATACATAATAATGAAAAATAGAGCCAGGTAGTCTTAAATATAGTTTCTTCATTGCTAATGAATAAAAAGTTAAGATTTAAAAGAATTGCTTAATATTTTTGATCTTCCTTTTGTAGTTTAAACAAAAATATAGAACAATACATTACTGTGGCAAACACAACAACACAACAGAATGTTTAAATGTAGAAAAAAGCAAAAGCCATTACAGAAAATAACTAAACAGTTATAGTGGATTCAAACATGGCCTTAAAAATGGATACCTATTCAACTAATATATAATGTTCTCAGAAAAAAAGACAAAAAGTGATAGATTCATCACATTATCCAGCTATGGCTGGTTGGAATATTTTTTAAAAGAAGTGGAAGACCTCTGCTCATATTCTTCCTAAAGTCTCTATAATCCTTGACGGACTCTCCGAAGCCTACCTGGGGTCCAGTACTTAGAAGGTACAATATGAAATTCCCTCTCAGAAAAGGCTTGCCTCCTCTTCATAAACAACTGAGCTAAAAAAAATGCATTTACAGGCATTCAAGAATAATCTCTTTACTGAATGTATGACCTGATTCAAAGTCAGTTTATCTGTGTCTCTCCCTTTCAGTGGATCAAGACTGCGTGGTATATCTTACCTTCAGGACGTCGGAAAAATACATAGCTATACTAATAAAATGACAGTCCTAATGGCACTGAACACAATTTTTTCAGTTTTTCATTTTGTATAGGACGATTACACATGGTAGAGTAAAAAGTTCCAGAAACTCTAACAGAGTACTTTCTTCTCTTTACACGCCCCCGCCCCACCCCTCACCCCCCGCCCCCAAAGATAATTTCTCTAGATTTTGCCTTTTTAAAGTTAGGACAAGACAAATTAATTATTTTCAAAATTTCTTCCATAAGCCCAAAAGCTGCTGGTTCTCACATATAAGAGATGAATCAAGGAAAAAGACTGTATTCATCTGACAGTTTGTCACTGGAGTAGAAACTAGCAAGAGTTATACAGCTAACAGAAACTAGGCATTAAGAGTCTAGTGATAGTCAGGAATTATTGGAAAAGTCTAAATTTCTGATTTTTATAAGCTAATAACAAATGCTTCCCATTTTCTTTAACAATTACCACAGTGTGAGATTTGCTTTTGCTATATGTATTATTTTCATCAATCCTAATGAAAACCACAACAAATGCTGCAGTAAAGTGATTAGTCTGGAAGAAAACATCCTGGTTTAGCAAAAGCCACGGTAGGAAACTGTCCTATAGCTCCTTTCCATCTCTTGAGATACTCTGAGCACTCTGAACATTGAAAAGGCTATAAATACCGAATAGATAAATATATTTAGACTTTCCAGCACCTAATATGAAGTAAGCAAGTGGACTGCTTTAAAATACAATCTAGCTTTGTGTTTGAAAACTGGGACACAACACAAGACTCCATTCCAGTCATTTATAATAAAGGCGACACATGATGGGGCATATTCTCAGAACTGAAACTTTGTGTCTTCCGGTTATTTTTTAGAGATACTGGATAGAAAAAACAAATGAGAACCTTAATTTTATCAGCTTCTATTAACTCTCTAGCCTTCATATTTCAAGAGTTAAAGTCAAATAAAAGTAAGTTTTACCTCCTCTCAATAAAAACGTGCAACAAACAGGCCTATTCTGGTATCTTTGCATTTCAATGCTGTAGCGTTTTCCATTCTCCAAAACACATCTGGGCTCTTCCAGAAGCTATCCTACCATTTTAAGAGTAACTTGAAAGGTATGGCTACTGCGAGAGAAAAATAAGTGTAATATTTTGGTTTTCTTGCTACTTCATTCATGGGAGTCCAGCATTCACTGTGTAATCCCACAGGGGCAATATTCCACACTAGAGCACTATCTAATCTGAAAAATTCTCTCCTGTTTTGTGTAATTCCTAAGTTTTTTTCTGCTGCTTTCATCCTGGATCCTTAGGGCTGTACAAGAACCTGCTGGGATGAGCAAGAGAGGCTGAAGGCACCCTCAGCTTAATGCACTTCACAAGGGAAAGTTCAGCATTGCTGAAATAACATCCCTCCTTCAAAGCCTTGCTAGACTTCTTGTCACAACTCACATACCATTGACAGGTCTAACTCTGAGCAAAGGTCAAATTTAGACCCAAACTTTAAATAAATTCTGCATAAGTAAAAAGGGCTACCTGCACAGACACCATTGGCAATTGAAGGAGACAAACTATCTCTGCAAAAAGAAGCTTGAGGTCAGAATCTTAACAATGTAAAAATAATCATCACAGTTTTGCTTTTCAACAGAAAAATCACTCATTTCTATGGCTATTCCTTGTCAGGATAGATTTTCTATTTTAAAAAATCATATAAATTTCAACACAAACCTTCTAACTCTGTGACGTTTAAGTTAGATATTTCCCTTTCCAGTCAGTGCCGCATTTTCTTTTTTTAAGAGCAAAAGGGGGCAAGTTGATTTCAAATGGAGTGTCACTGGAAACAAAGTATTTTGGGTGTCACTTTCTCCTTGAAAGTCTGAAACATAACTTGAAGGTACAGTGAGGCACCACACATGCTGGTATGCTGCATCAGTAAGCAATTTTTATTATGTTTAAAATACTTGGAAACAGTAAAAAATAGTTAGCAAGGAAATGCATCTTAATTGGAGGTATTATAGAGTTTCTAGAAGGTGTAAGGAAGATTGCTGTGGAAAAATCCACTGACAATTGACTTTTTGTAATGGCAGACAGTATCAAATACTGGAAAGCAAGTGTGAAGAACTGCAAAGATATAGATGGCTGTGGTGGTTGATCCCACCTGGCAGCCAAGCACCCACGCAGCTGCTCACTCCCTCCATCCCCAACAGGACACGAGAAAAAATAGGAAGAATGAGAATGAGAAGACTTGTGGGTAGAAATAAAGACAGGGAAATCACTTACCAAGCACTGTTGCAGGCAAAATAGCCTCAATTTGGGGACACTTAATTTATTGCCATTTAGCATGAATATTTAATTAATGATTCATATATTGGGAAACAAACAAAAAAGAGAAATATTTATACACTTAGGGAAAAAAAACCTCTCCCTCTTCCCAGCTCAACTTCATTCCAGAACCCTTTCCTTCTCCCTTCCTGGTCTCCACTCCCCTTGTTATCACTACAGGTTACACTCAGCCTCATCGGTGTGGTGATGGGTGGTGCAGGAAGGGTCGGAGCATAGGAGTTTGTCTCAGCTGCTTTCTGCTTCCCACCCTTCTCATTTGTTTCTTCTGCTCCAGCGTGGGTCTTCCATGGGCAGCAGTCCCTTTGGGGGTGCACCTGTTCCTGCATGGGCTCATCTATGGGCCACAGTTCCTTTGCTGTGGAGCACCTCCTTCTGCTCTGCCGTTGTTCTTCCCTTTGGTTCCCCTGTCTTCCTTCTCTCCATATTTTTGCCCTTTCTTAAATATGTTTTTGTAGAGATGCCACCAGGTTGGCTGATGGGCTCAGCTGCATCCTGCAGTGGGTGTGTTGTGGAGCTGGCTGGGGTCTGCTGTGTTGAGCACAGGGCAGCCCCTGGCCTCCACTCACAGAGGCCATCCCCAAAGCCGCCCTCTACCAAAACCTTGGCATGGACACCCAATAAAACTGCAAAGTGTAAGAAAGAGACCAATGATTTAAAACATTTGGAATAAGGGTCTTGTAATTGTAAATAGGAAGCATGGAGGGTAATTTTAAAAGACATGCTTCATTCTCAACAAGGTAAAATATTTACCCTAGCAAAAAGAATGGAATAGAAAGATCTTATAGGAAGTAATAAAAATAGTTCAATGAGAAAAATAAGATAAAAATGCATTTCCTAAGGTTTCTCAAATTAAGGACTGATGCGAGACATATACAAACCTGCAGTTTGACACAGTCTCTTATTCCCCCACTTACTGTCAGTGGCTACACGTCTACTGTTTTCAAAAAGAGCAAAACTGGTTCTTCAGTATTCAAAGAAAGGCAGCGGTGGGAAGCTCCCACTGCTAGTGCCACACCCCTTAAAAAAAAACAGCCACAAAATTCAGCATCCAACAGACTCAGGAGTATTTCCAAAAAAGAAGTTATTAATCTGCAACCAATTGCTTATGACTGGAGTACTGGATTTCTCAGAAAGCACTGATGAATGTAGAATTGCTTATTGTATTGATATTTAACAGAAGAGGGATCAGTATTTTTCTCTGAGAATACAGTTTCTAGAAGTTTTTCCACTTCTTTGATTTCTACTGATAAAATTTGTTAAAAGAGATTACATCATTTATTATTCGATCATTAAAACCTTCCTATATAGTGCTATTTCTTAGCTTTATCTTTATACTTGTTTTGTTTAATACATAGTTAATAGCAGAAAAAGAACTCTGGACAAATATAGTTGATGGCTTTGGTCATCTGTTTCTCAGGATCTGTTTAAAAAAATTGTGAAGTTTTGAGAAACAGCTTCTAAAAAAAAAGTTTTCCCAGTCAGGGCTTCTTTTCCCCCCTCCCTATTCCAATTTTATCTGGCAGCTTCCAGTTACTATGCTCATCTAGAAGGGTAAGGAAAGTCCCACAAAGCTTTTGTTACATAAGTCTCTGCACATCATGGGGTGGATTGGCCACAAACCTTTAGGCTCCCTGGGGTACTTCTTTCAGACAGTTTATTTTACTGGCTTCTTGTGGAGTTCAAAGACCACATGAGCTACTGCCGCACACAGCATTTGCATACACCACTTGGTGGTGTTCTGGAGAAGATCAAAGGATGGCAAAATGCACTGATTTTGAAACTCTTCCTGATATTTATTGCAAGTAAAACAAAGAACAATTGTGGGAAACTTTTCCTGTATAACGTAATCATCCAATAAATCTGATACAGTCAAGCTATAATCTGTTTGACAGTATTTGACATGAGTTATCAAAGGCATGAAAGCAAATGTGAAAACACTGCAAAGCATTGTTTGAAAATGGCAACTGAAGAGCTCAGGTATTGAACTAGAGCTACTTTATCTAGCAATAAAGCAAACTCCAGAGGATTTCAGTGGTCAGGTGATTTACATTCTTATGAACTTGCAAATAGTTTCTCCCATAAAAACAAAGTCTTAATAACATACCTGCTGCTTATCTTTCCCACGCACACATAAATCTAACAAGTCACCTCAAACCTGAATTAGATGCTAATAACACACTACTGCAGAACACAAATCTTTAACACATTTTGGATATCAATCAGGATGCTCTTAGACCCAGTAAATCCCTACACCAAAGCGTGCTTCAACAGTGCACCATTTTCTACAGTTTTCCAAAGGCCAGAGTACCTCAGGGCAGTTGCAGGAGAGGTGACAGAGGCAGATCCACCACCACTTGGTATTGCATGTCCAACCGGATAACTTAGGCAAGGCCTTTCAAGGGCTTTCAAGCTAACAGAGAGGTTCAAATTCTGAACAGAGACATACAGGGGACATCCTGGCAGGCTACAGCATATGTTACAGCACATTCTTAGTTCTACGTTACTCAGCATCAGTGGCTTCTCCTCTGCCTGGCTTAGCTAATAATAAGGTACCAAACATACTTAAAAAATCGCGCAGCACAGCTGGACTGAGCACTATGTTTAAGAACAGTGATTCGATCCCATATTCTCACCATGTTCAGCAGTGGGCTCTTGGAGTTTGTTTTATCACCTATTGTCAGTGACTTCAAAACTGAAGAGCAGCTGATACGAATGTATGCCTTACATGCAGGGTTATAACTTCAAGAACAAGTGGCTTCAGTGCTTGTTCTGGATAGGAAAATGACACTGTGAAAGTAGAATCATAGAATCATTTAGGTTGGAAAAGACCTTCAAGATCATCAAGTCCAACCATCATCCATGCCCACTAAACCATGTCCTGAAGTACCTTCTCTACTAGCTTTTTGAAAACCTCCAGGGATGGTGACTCAACCACTTCCTTGGGCAGCCTATTCCAATGTCTGACAACCCTCTCAGTAAAGAAAATTTTCCTAATATCTAACCTTAATCTCCCTTGCCCCAACTTGAGGCCATTTCCTCTTGTCCTATCACGAGCCACCTGACAGAAGAGACCAGCACCCATCTCACTACAACCCCCCTTCAGGCAGTTGTAGAGAGCGATAAGGTCTCCCCTCAGCCTCCTCTTCTCCAGACTAAAGTACCACAGTGCTGACCAGCCTTAACCACAGTGACACAAACAAGGCTATAAAGCATGTGCAGTGACAAACGCATGCATCCAGAGAGCTCAGTGATACATTATGCCAGTCAGGACCAGGCAGATCTGCAAAATTCCAGCTTCTTTCCACCAGTGACAGGAGGGCTTAAGGACTTATCTCCAAGATAACTCCTCCTCCTTACCTTTCCTCTGCCAGGAGGTCAGCTCTACCACGAGTTCCAGCTGGGAGCGCAGCAAGGTCATCAGCTCCTTCCCAAGGGCCCCATCGAATAATGAGCTCAGCCCAGCCCTACTTACTCAAGGCACGTGCATCTTTGCTAACACAACTGGTTCACACATACGTGTGCTTCAAACACCAGAGAATGTAAAATGCATCTAGAGCGCACACATACGCAAGCTTGGCTTTGCTGAGGTAAAGGATGACGGCGTAAATCTAAAAACATTTCAGCTTCTCTTTGAAGAGAAATTTCCTTTCTTGGCTAGCACTATTTATTCAGTGCAGAAGAGTCACTGAGTTTAAAAGCAGGATGACTCATACTTGTTTAGAGGTTTATAAATTACCTGCAGTTAAGGAAGATGTTAGGAAAAAATGTCAGGAAAGTTTAAATACTGTTCTTTGAAGGTGCAGTGAAGTGATAGCTAATGCACTAATTTCTGAGAGCAGCTAGTTGAGCATTAAAATCAAAGTGACTGGGCTTTTCCCTTCATCATTTTATCAGTGTACACCACTTGCTAACAAAGATCTTATAAACATAAAGCAGAGAGTTTTATAAAGAAACTTACACTGTTTAAACAAATAGAAAACCTGACATGGATTGTCTTGACATTACACTCTCAAAAATGGCACCTCATCATTGCCATTTTACAGCAAAGACACACAACTATGGCTAATAGGACTATGGGAATGATGTAATTATGTCCCAGTAACCCAGAGGAAAGTTCTTGCTTAGTCCTGTCAGTATAATTAGAGGAGTACAGTTTATCTACCACACACAGTGATACATTATTAATGTCTTTGGTTCATCTTAACTTACTTGGGTACCAAGGGCAGAAGAATAAAGTTGTATCATACCATACACTACCAGCTACTCTTGGCCTCTGCTGGTCTGTACTCAGCACAGCCCCAACAACCCACAAAAGATAAGACAGACAGATAAATAATTTTTTATGCCATGTGGAAGTGGTCGTTCTTTTTACTCACTGGATGGTCTTGCTGAGGCTTACTCCAAACCTTCTTGTCCTATACCCTAGGAAAAGGAGGCAAAGCAATGCAAATGCATAGCACATCCCGAGGTAAATCTCCTCTTCCCCGCCCTTCATAAAAGCTGAGTAAAGACAAACTAATCAGAGGATAATTAGTTACAATTTGCACAATTTTGTCACTATGAGTAAAAGAACTTTTTCTCAAGATTAAAGGGACTGGAAAGCACTATGTAAAACCTTTCTTGACTTTTCTTCTCAGGGGAATTTTTGCAAATCTTTCTTACAGTACTTCATGCAAGGATCTGATTATGTATTTTAATTTATTTTCTCTGTAATTAGTCTAAAAAGCTGGGTCATATGAATATTTAAGCTACTTTAATTTGAGCAAATCTTCTACAGGGATACACAATATATGAGTTGGAATTTGGGGCACTGTAGGGACACTGGTTTAAACAGGACTAAACCTTGGGAGGATGGGCAACTGCAAACCAGATTCTGGTCCTCTCCACCCCAAAGCAACCAAGAATACATGCATTTGCTAAAATTTATAAAGGGTCCAAAGAGCATGTTCTCAGCATAGCGATCTATGTCATACATAAGGATATGGTCAAATGTTCACCTATCAAGCAGCAGCAATGATTTAACGGAGTTGCTCCTCTGCTGTTGAGATGTGATAATTCACCACAGAGCTCTCATAATTTGTGTTAAACTAATTTGTCTTCCTTTCCACTGAAACAGACCACAAACACTCATACCTTTCAGTAGAGGGGACATCAATATCTTGAACTACTTTGTCTCACGAGGAAACAATTTTCAAAGAGGGAGACCTGTGGCTGTATACCAACCTAGCTGGTAGTTGATAGCTGGTCATTGTGTAGTGCCCAGCGTACAATGAGCTGGCCATCTCCTTTAGCTTCCACTTGAATTGTCTGCCCCACGACAAAACTAAAAATTTGCAAGACTGATCAGCCTTCTTAAACACAATGCCAGCGGCGGAGATGGCAGAGCATGCACTCCTGCAACACTGATTTTACTTAGAATCAAGAGACAGGGTTCAGAATTTTCTCTGATTCACCATCATGGAGAATTACATACAGAAATTATTTTGCTTTGCTCTGAATTCCAGAAAGTATGCTGAAAAGCCGCATGATAAATGTTATATCTACCTCTTTAAAAAGAAATATCTGTGATGGGAATGTTTGTTTGTTGCATAGCATAGTCAGGACGAGTTAGGATTGCTTCGGGGGTTTTAGATTTTCTTTTTTTTTTTCTTCTCAATTCAAGAGTATTTCATTACTACAGCAAGATGAGTGGTGTTAATATCCTAAGTTTACAATCTTTTGTTATTGTGTTTGAGCAAGAGGTGATTATATTCCTGGCAAGTTCAATAAATCTTTTCCTTTAAGAAGACTGACCTGAAATTTTGGCCACATATTTTTCCTTGATCACCTTATGATGTCATCACTGTGGACTAGTGGTTTATGGTAACTCCTTTACTACACTTCTTGTTCTGCTGTAATAGAATACACTAGTCTAACACTGTATTAATGCACTATTTGGTTTGGTATTTTAAAATTTTAGTCTTTAAAAGATGATCAAAACCACATGTTCAAAAATATTGCAAACCTAGGGTCTGACATGAAGTCTTACTACCCCAAAATTTCTGAAACTAACCTTCTTTTAAATGGAACTTTTTATTCCACAAATCTACTGACATCTGAAACCAAGAGATTTCCATCCAGTGTCCATTTTAATAAATGGACACCAATCTGTCAGTACTATTGGCAACTGTCAAAAATAAAGGATTTGTATATGCTAAGATGAGCTTAAGTCAGATAATGGCTGACTGAAAAAGCAATGCTAGAAAGAAAAAAAGAGAAGTAAATTGGAGGAATGTTTCTGTACCTGTGATAGAAGAGGAACAATTAAGTGCAACCTGCTACTATTAGCAGAAATGCAGATGAATCAGGAGAGCTGACAAAATCTAACCCAAAATGAAATCTAATCTAAAACAAAAATCTAATCTAAAAATGAAAATATAGGCCAGGGCTAGAAATATTTTAATTTAAATAATATACCAGTCTTTGCATTTCTGTTGATACCTACTCGTACATTATCTGTAGCAGAAATATGAACATAATATTGATACTATCATTAAATTCTTTGCTTATATCTGTATTTTCTAGAACTGTGCTTTAAGTAATATTGCTGACAAGTATTTCGCCTTAACACCCAGCCATAAGCTGAGGCTTTTTTAGCTTGGACAAAGTAGTTAATTTGCTGGAGCATGCCTCATTATAGTCAGCCCATCTCTAATTAGGTCAGCTGTCAGGCTCTCCATCCATGCTTACTTTAGGTTTCTTATAAATTATGACAGGTATTTTTCTTCCCACACATGCAGTCCAGTGACATGTCTTTTTCCTCTGTTACACGTGGAGGGGGTTCATGTCCTATCACAGATGTGGTGCAACTAACACACATGTATCTGTTCCTTAATATTTTTTCAATACAGTGTGCATCAGATTTTATACAAATCAGCACTAACTGCCCTTTAGAGAGCCTCATCATCAGTAAAGGTTTTTATCATCTTTGCCATTAGGCAGGGAAGAAATATCCCCACCTTACACTTCAAAGCTGAGATCCAAGACAGATTTAGGCCTAAAATGCAATATATGTAAAGCCTTTGCTTGAGCCTGTTCCTGTCTGACATCCAAACTACACAGATCCAACCAAGCTCGTGCACAGCTGTGGGCTCCGTGCAAGCTTCACAAGAGCAATGGGAGCAGATCTGAGCAGCAGGCTCATGCACAGCTGCACATCATAGAATCACAGAATCATGGAATCATTTAGGCTGGAAAAGACCCTTAAGATCATCAAGTCCAACCGTAAACCTAACACTGCCAAGTCCACCACTAAACTATGTCCCCAAGTGCCACATCTACACATCTTTTAAATACCTCCAGCGATGGTGACTCAAGCACTTCCCTGGGCAGCCTGTTCCAGTGCTTGACAACCCTTTTGGAGAAGAAATTTTTCCTAATGTCCAATCTAAACTTCCCCTGGCGCAGCTTGAGACCTTTTCCTCTCGTCTTATCACTTGCTACTTGGGAAAAGAGATTGACACCCACCTCACTACAACATCCTTTCAGGTAGTTGTAGAGAGCGATAAGGTCTCCCCTCAGCCTCCTTTTGTCCATATTAAACAACCCCAGTTCCCTCAGCCGCTCCTCAAAAGACTTGTGAATAAGCAGAGCCTGGCCAGGACCACCTCTCCTCAGGCAGGTTTTTAACATACAGACAATACTCTTCTGTGGTGACAACATGATATGGGAGACACCCAATAGACAGGGTGGCAAGACTTTTTCCAACATCAAAGGCATGAATGCTATGTGGGATTTGCAGACATTTCCCTTGAAGACTGCATTTACGTAGAGTACAGGACAGGGAGCGTGCTGCTTTGCAGACCATCTCCTGAGCCATATCACTGCCGATGGCATAGGTAAGTGGTGCAGACCACCTAAATGAATAGGGATCATGGAAAAAAATCTAGAGATAAGCCAGGAGGTCAAGCGACATCAAGCAAGGTCAAGCACTCCTCCCATTTTGCCTCAGTTCAAACTTTGTATCTTGCTGCATCACAAGATATTTCCTTCCTCCCCCCTCCTTCCGGACACTCAGGCAACTCTTAGTCACAGCTCCTGCGGAAAAGAAGTTTTCCACAGCCTTTCTTGCACAGAGCTGGAAGTTCGTATTTTGTTCTGTTTGCTGAGACACTTCTTCAGTCTATGCAAAGCACAGACATGTAGATCAGTTTGCATATTTCTCTGTCTACAATCAGCAGACTGTCTCACACCAGAATGCTACTCACCATCACAAGTCTATGGCTGGCTATAAAAAGCTTTGCGAGGCACTGATGGCAGGCAGGCAGCCATCCTGCAGCACATTCTGGCGACCATGAAGCAGATGTGGCTTCAGAAAATGTGCAGCCTCCATTAGGTCCTGAGCTTTGGGAGCTTCATAGCTCAGGGAGCACATTGAATAACAATGAATTAATTTCTCATTAAAAGTTTTAAATGACAAAATACATTGTGCTCACTCTCCTAAGGCAGCTGGGAATTTATCCTTGTCTCCAAGCTGTAGTTTTCCTTCTTGTTAATCTTCTGTGCTGATTTCACACAGTCATGCATTTGGTAAAGTCAGTTTCTACTGTTTTATCTGCTCTATTTCACCTTCTGCCCAGCTACCAATTGAGTTCACAGAGTCCATTTCTCAATTACTAAGTGGGGCTCAGGCTTTCTAATGTTTTCCAAGACTTGTAATGTCTTATTTAAGCACCTTATAACAATGGTGGAAAGAAAATAAAGAAGTAACAGGACACAGTGGGAAGCTATGTCCTTCACATGTGACACTGATATTGGAAGACAGAGTCAGGCCAGGAGAATGGAGGACACACGAACAGGAACCATCGTATACTATTTGGGTGTCCACATTCAACACAATGCTTGCTTTACCCCACGGCTCAGAACCTTCAAGTTCACTGATTTTCTGTGCTACTTCTGTACAGACTTTCTTCAAACAATATCTATGCCCCTGATCAAATGCACTAGTGACCATTTAATGTTTAAGCCCCACTGTGACCCCTCTGAGGGAAATGACTGAATGCATTTATATTTTTTTTTCATGTTGGATGCACAGGTTTGGGATTAGTATAAAAACCTGCCTCTGTTATTACAAAGACACTTGAAATTTTCTCTTTATACAAACAAGGCATGCAGACAAAATACAGCAGAATTTTCTAATATTTTCTTTGGGCACTAATGTATCGACTCTTACACTTGCAATAATCAATCTCTTACTATAAATTAGGCAGAATAAGGAAAAAAGATACAACTTTATCTGATTCTAGCTTTCCTTCTTTTTTCTTGTAGTTAAAGTCACTAATTAAATGTAGTTAAAATAAAGAAAAGCATGGAGGACAGTCACGGAAGTTTTCATAGCTCATCATTACAAAACAGCTACAAATGTAAAGGTTCACAGCACTAGTAAGAACTGAAAATTAAAGGCAAAAATTGTGCTGAAACCTCATTTTACTATAGTAATCTGAACATGTATGAACAAAATAATACAAAAGCTATTCAGATACATGAACTAAGTGAAATTTTACAAAAAGGTCATTACATAAATTATAATACACATGCCACCTTTAAAGCAGTAAAGACAAAAAACCTTAACAACTAAGTTTTTCTGAGCTTTTATCTCCCCCAAGGGTCCGATCCAAAACCTGCTGACATGCAGCTCCCTTGACCACAGTTGATTTAAACGGTGTGATCCAGAGAGCCACTTGAGCTAGATCCTCTCTGACACACCAAGGAAAACACCCCACTGGAAATCAAAAGGGTAAGAGTTATCTCACTTTTCTCTTGGCCCTCTTCTGCAGTTGTGCAACCAAAGTCTTGGGCAGTTCTGTTTAAGAAATAATGCTATTTTAAAAATACCTTTTCAGCCCTAGTGTTCTCTGTAATTTTGAAAAAGCTTTAATTAAAAACCAAAACAAACCATTTTAAAGCAGAGGAGATACCAGTTTAGAATAGCAATATTTTCAGTGCCTCAAAAGAAGAGCAAAAATGTGTTATAAAAACAGTCCTTCTGAAGCATAAGATGCTCTTTCACATCTTAATACACTTTTCAGCACCAGCAATTTTCCTTCTCTCCACTTTAAATCAGAGGCTAACTGGCATTAGTAACTTTAGAAACAGCAGTTCCTTCAACTCCCACGATACCTGGCACGTGGTGAACACTGGTAATTTCAAACTTTTACAAGAGCACATTACACCTGCTTTACTGCTTGCTACTCTCTCTGTGGGATATAATTTCTGAAGAAAACACATTAAAATGTTTAGGAAACAAGTTGCAGAGCAAAAGTAACTTCTAGCATTATGAAACCACATCAGCAATTATCAATCCTGATGTAAAAGATATTACAGATAGCTACTATAAATCTCATTAAAATGATCTCAAATCCTTCTAAAAGACCTATACCTTACTTGATTGCAAGCTAAACACAAAGAAGCTACACATAAAAGCTCTTGGATACTCCACATATGCCCACAGTTTCCTGAATACCAAAAATCCTGATTTTCATGCAAGTTTCATAACAGCACAGTTATACACCTTGCTGCCATGAATTATGCAAACTCTGCGACATAAGGCACACATATTGCTGTGAGAGAGGAGCATGCGCAATTTAGACTGTCCACTTGCAAAAGGTGTAAATATGTTGACATCTTCAACAGAATTGGTATTACCAAACATTAATATTGAACAGCACTGTAATTGGCAGTTTGTTATTCTACACATCCAACAGCATGCAAATAGGTATTTGTTACTGCATTTATATTTTTGATCAAGTATTTGCAGCTGAGCAGTCAAAACTCCAACAGCATTTATAATTGCTACAAAAATGCCAGTCTTAATTCTCCAGAAAGTCACTGTAAATCATGGTGTCAAAGAGAGCCAGCAGCAATCCTGTGTTCCTCATCACAATCAATGTACAGGCTCATCAAAATTACATGGACCTTCCTAATTTCATGCAGAGCCTTAGAAAGAGGCAAGCAGGCACAGCCCAGCTAAGCAGATATGTTTGTAATAGCAGAACAAGTGGGTTTTTCTTTTGGTTTTGTTTTGTTTTGTTCTAAATATTGTTTCACCTGCAGCTTACGTACCCAGTGTAACTGTGACAGTACAGGAACTGCCACACTGGCCAGAACAACTTTTTTTCTCTTCCTTAATCCTATTCCCAAGAGTATCCAGAAACTGGAACTTGCAGAGAGAGCATAAGAAAAAGGGCAAACATACTATCCCTCCGTATTTATCCTTCTGAAATTTGGTAGCTTAGGAACTTGCTGATTAGATCAAAGAGATTATATCTGGACCACTGTGTTTGATTCCATTTTCAACCTAGTTATGCTTTTGGCCTCCGTAGGCCAAATTTACTTTGGTTGTACCGTGTGGCAATTTACTTTGGCTTGGGTGAAAAATAACTTCCTCTGTTTCTGCGTCTGGTGCACCCTGTTCCTGACCCCAGTAATAGGTTAGCATAACCAACACCATTTTCCAAGACAAACAGCCATAACATGTCAGTGTGCTGATCACGTATCACCCTGTTCTCTCTCCCCCTTTTCAACACTGTGATTGCCACCAGGATGTGATGACTCCCGTGTGATGGGTTAACCCTGGCTGAACACCAGGTGCCCACCAAAGCCATTCTATCACTCCCCCATCCTCAGCTGGACAGGGGAGAGAAAATATAACAAAAGGCTTGCGGGTCGAGACAAGGACAGGAGAGATCATTCACTATTACCATCACGGGCAAAACAGACTCAGTTTGGGAAAATTAACTCAATTTATTACAAATCAACCAGAGCAAGGTAATGAGAAATAAAACGAAATCTCAGAACACCTTCCCACCACCCCTCCCTTCTTCCCGGGCACAACCACACTCCCGGATTTCACCACCAAGCCCCCCCAGCGGCACAGGGGGACAGGGATGGGGTTTATGGTCATCACACGTTATTTTCTGCCGCTTCACCTCCTCAGGACGAGGACTGATCACACTCTTCCCCTGCTCCAGCGTGGGGTCCCACCCACGGGAGACAGTCCTCCACGAACTCCTCCAAAGTGGGCCATTCCCACGGGCTGCGGTTCTTCACAAACTGCTCCAGCATGGGTCCATTCCACGGTGTGCAGTCCTTCAGGAGCACACTGCTCCAGCATGGGTCCCCCACGGGGTCACAAGTCCTGCCAGAAAACCTGCTCCGTGGGCTCCTCTCTCCACAGATCCGCAGGTCCTGCCAGGAACCTGCTCCAGCGCGGGGTTCCCACGGGGTCACAGCCTCCTTCGGGAACCCACCTGCTCCGGCGTGGGGTCCTCCACGGGCTGCAGGTGGATATCTGCTCCACCGTGGACCTCCCTGGGCTGCAGGGGGACAGCCTGCCTCACCAGGGTCTTCACCACGGGCTGCAGGGGAATCTTCGCTCCGGCGCCTGGAGCATCTCCTCCCCCTCCTTCTTCACTGACCTTGGTGTCCGCAGGCTTGTTTCTCTTACATGTTCTCACTCCTCACTCCGGCGGCTGTTTCTCTCCGTCCCAACTTTTTTTCCTTCTTAAAAATGTTATCACAGAGGCGTTACCACTATCACTGATTGGCTCGGCCTTGGCCGGTGGCGGGTCCGTCTTAGAGCCGGCTGGTATGGGCTCACTCTCTCTCTCGAACACAGGGGAAGCTTCCAGCAGCTTCTTACAGAAGCCACCCCTGTAACCCCCCCCGCTACCAAAACCTTGCCAGACAAAACCAATACACTCCCGTTATAGAACACACAACCCCCCTGTCCGCTTTGCAACAAGACCATTTACCCACCAAACGCTTTGACCAGGATGTGGTGACACCCGTTAGGGAACAGGGAAGTGTACCAGCACATGAGATATTGTCTATAAAATCAAGCAGCTGCAAGTCCTAAGTGGGACATGGACTGGAACTGCTGCTGGACAGCAAACCCCATGATCTCCTGGGGGTCTGGGACACCTCCAGCATCACCTGCTTCCTCCGAGACTGAGTGACTCATGTTGTTTTAGGTAAAGTCTGAGTTTAGATTATGGTTATTGTATCGCATGCTGATTGTTAAGAATTTGACCCGATCTGCAGAGGGACCAGGTAACTAAAAACTCTAGATAGTACAAGAAAGCTACACTAATTACTAGAAATTCTGTTTAACTGAAAGCTATGATAATTGCTAAGAATGCTCTGTAACACTAAGCATACTCTAACTGCTAGAAATTTTAGATAGCAATAACCTATGCTGATTATTAATTTTTTATGTAATAATAAAGCTCTAATTATAACTACAACCCTCATTCAGTCCTCATTCTGCCAAGGATCCGTAAAAAGGATCCTGCGTGTCCCTGTAGCATCAGGTGACAATTTCAAATCTACTGACAGCTAAATTTAATGGATGCTCTGCAGACATTATGTATGTAGATAAATATATACACAAACTGAAGAGTCCCTGCTTACTCTCTCCTTGTATGGAGGCCACACCATACCTCTGAGCAGCTTTGCCTCCCTTCTCTGCCTGTTTCTGATAAACGCTGATTAAACAACCAAAACTCTACTAATGCCAAAACTTTGCTATGTACAGCAACCACCCATCCCCATTGGTAACCACTTGCCAAAGCAAGCATGAAAAACTGCTTGGAAGTTTTCCACAACGGTACAGACAGATGAAGCTGGCAGTGCACCAACTTTTCAGGTTTGTATCTTTGCTGAATTGTTGATCTAGTTGAAATAGCTAAGAAAACAAGTCAAAGCAATTTCACTTTACTTGATATAATACTTCCAAATGTGGCTTTCCATATATGGGGAAACACAGATTTAGGATACTCCTTATTCAAAGTAAGCATGATGAATTATAGAAATACAAATGAATGAAGTACTTTGAACATAAAGCTGCCTTTGGAAAGCATTGTTTGAAATAAAAAATGTTAACTTTGGGTTACACAGTAAAAACCATTATTAAGACTTTGATTTCCAGCATTGCTAACAATTATGCATTCTGGAGTGTTCTGCAGTGCTCAAGCAGAAACCTAGAGTGGATCTGTCTGCTGGGTAACAAACTACTACAGCTGAACTTAGGCAGTGTAAGAAGTGAAGGCCCAAAGGCCTTCATTTTCTGCTTGAAAGAGCCATTTCTGTCACCGTGGAACACATGACTTGCCCTTTCCAGGATACAGTATAGTGCTTTCCCTTCAGCTGCTAAATGGTTGTCCAAATTGCTCATTTTCCAAGTATAGGTAGATTGACAGACAGCCAACTTATTTACTGTTCCTTTTCCCCAGTGTTTCTGGGCATAACAAAGGGAAATAACAACCCCCAGAGAGATATATGACAAGCCATTGACACACTATGAACTAGACAAAATCTTTAGTGAACTCTAAGGAGTAGTACCATCACCACCTTTCCCTTCTGCAACCACTAAGAAACATGCATCTCTTTTGTTTTTAAGTCTAACTTAACACATAGCCTGTCACCACATCTAAACAGGTGGGCGAAGGAGAACTTTGAAGCTCCATGGTGCTCTCTGGCTGGAGACTGAGCCATATAGCAATGACCTCACCCAGAACTTGGTTATTTGAGAAGGAGACAAAGCCATGTGGGTGTGAAGGAACAGTGGGATGTCTTGGATCCTCATTTGGGACAATGATGAGCTCAGAAAGGGAACACAGGAACCACTCAGTCTAGAAGCAGCTGTCATAGTGTCAAGTTGTCATACTGTCTGTCATAAGAGACAACAAAAAATGTTTTTACAAATATGTTAACAATAAAAAGAGAGCCAGGGAGAATATCTATCCTTTATTGGATGCAGAGGGGAACATTGCCACCAAAGATGAGGAAAGGGCTGAGGTAATTAATGCCTTCTTTGCCTCAGTCTTTAATACTGAGACCAGTTATCCTCAGGGTACTCAGTCCCCTGAGCTGGAAGACAGGTCAGAATATACACCCATAATCCAGGAGGAAATAGTTAATGATCTGCTATACAGTCTGGACACTCACAAGTCTATGGGACCAGATGGGATCCATCCAAGAGTACTGAGGGAGCTGGCATAGGAGCTTGCCAAGCCACTCTCCATCATTTGTCAGCAATCCTGGTCAATAGGGGAGGTCCCAGACGACTAGAGGCTTGCCAATGTGACACCCGTTTACAAGAAGGGTTGGAGGGAGGATCCGGGGAACTACAGGCCTGTCAGCCTGACCTCAGTAGCGGGGAAGATTATGGAGCGGTTCATCTTGAGTACACTCACATGGCATGTGCAGGACAACCAGGGGATCAGGCCCAGCCACCATGGGTTCATGAAAGGCAGGTCCTGCTTGACCAACCTGATCTCCTTCTATGACCAGGTGACCGACCTAGTGGATGAGGGGAAGGCTGTGGATGTTGTCTACCTGGACTTCAGCAAGCATACTGCTTGAGAAACTGGCAGCTCATGGCATAGACAAGTGTACTCGTCGCTGGGTGAAAAACTGGCTGGATGGACGAGTCCAGAGGGTTGTGGTGAATGGAGTTAAATCCAGTTGGTAGCGGGTCACAAGTGGTGCTCCCCAGGGCTCAGTATTGGGGCCAGTTCTGTTTAATTTTTTTATCAATGATCTAGACAAGGGGATTGAGTACACCCTCAGCAAGTTCACAGACGACACCAGGTTGGGAGGAAGGGTTGATCTGCTTGAGGGAAGGAAGGCTCTACTGGACAGATCTGGACAGGCTGGATTGATGGACCGAGGCCACTTGTATGAGGTTCAACAAGGCCAAGTGCCGGATCCTGCACTTCAGTCACAGCAACCCCATGCAGTGCTACAGGCTTGGGAAAGAGTGGCTGGAAAGCTGCCCTGCAGAGAAAGACCTGGGTGTGTTGGTTGACAGCCGGCTGAACATGAGCCAGCAGTGTGCCCAAGTGGCCAAGAAGGCCAACGGCATCCTGGCCTGTATCAGAAATAGTGTGGCCAGCAGGAGCAGGGAGGTGATTGTTCCCCTATATTTGGCACTGGTGAGGCCGCACCTCAAGTACTGTGTTCAGTTTTGGGCCCCTCACTACAGGAAAGACATGGAGTTGCTGGAGCGTGTCCAAAGGAGGGCAACCAAGTTGGTGAGGGGCCTGGAGCACAAGTCTTATGAGGAGTGGCTGAGGGAACTGGGGCTGTTTAGCCTGGAGAAGAGGAGGCTGAGGGGAGACATTATCGCTCTCTACAACTACCTGAAAGGGGTTTGTAGTGAGGTGGGTGCTGGTCTCTTCTGTCAGGTGGCTGGAGATAGAATGAGAGGAAATGGCCTCAAGTTGTGCCAGGGGAGGTTTAGATTGGATATTAGGAAAAATTTCTTTACTGAAAGGGTTGTCAGGCATTGGAACAGGCTGCCCAGGGAAGTCATTGAGTCACCATCCCTGGAGGTATTCAAAAAGTGCGTAGACAAGGCACTTCATGAAACCCCATGGTTTAGTGGGCATGGTTGATGGTTGGACTCAATGATCTTAAAGGTCTTTTCCAACCTAAACGATTCTATGATTCTATGAGTCTATAAGTTTGCCAATAAAGGCTAAAATCTGTAATGGAGGGCTCAGCGAACTCTATAGGTTCACTGCCAGACTTTCCCACTACTCTACCCAAAAGGAATACACGACCCAGACATGAGCTTAAAAAATTAATTTTGAAACAAACTGAGCACTTCTGGTCAAGAGTCAGTTAAACAGCTCTGTTCACATGTAGGAAGGACACATTGCCCCATATTTCAATACAAGATGAAGAAGGAGCTCAAACCCTAGGACAGGGTCCATTTTGCTGCATGGACAGTGCTCCCATCCAGGCATCTCTGGGGTCAGTTTACGCTCTTTGCCATTTGAGAAGTGCCAGTTCCTCAGATCTTGAAAAGAGATGCAACGTGATATGAATTGACAGAATCAGCCCTGAAAAGATCATCCACAGGTTTTAGAGAAAAGCAAGATACGCAGAACATGTCTTGCATGCAAAAAAGGTCCCCTCTTCCTTCAAAATTATGTCTTCATGGAAAGAAACATCAGACTTTGGCCACTAGACAAAAGAATATTAGACCATTTAGATCATATTCCCGTTTCTTTCATCAAAATTCTCCACTTTTAGGCTTGATATTACTTAATTGAAATATACCTGTTTCAATGACACTAAAAGGAAAACTGAAAAGGTAAATAGACAACAGGAATGAGCAAGACACTACCAGTGCCTGAGGCACCTCTGCTATCAGGGAACTAATTAGGTTAAAAATGCCCAGATGAACCCAGCAAGGGAAACACTAGGTCCCCAGGTAAAAGATCTGGAAGATGTAAGATATTAAGAGGTCAGAACTGTCATTTTAACAGCACAAATGCAAAGAAATAAAACTTGAATCAACACCTCAGCAACAGAAAATCTTTCTACAAATACTTTCCTGCACATTTAGTCTCAGCCTAAAAATGCAGTCACACTGAGAATTTAATTCTGTTAATATTAAGGGACTTAAGAACTTCAGATTCATCCCCCTTTTGATTTGTGCCAGCAGGAGAGCCAGGAGGGAACAAGAAATACAGAGCTACATTGTGGTTTCATCCCCATCCTTTTCAAACAAGTATGCAAAAAGAACAACCAAACCAACCCAGAATAAAAGAAGAATAACTGATAAACATACTGAGACCACTGCAAATTGAAGTAACAACCCATTCATTTCTAAAGGGCAGGCGTTCTGAGGAGTGCACAGAATCTATTAGGGACTTGGCATTGCAGATGAGTTTGCATGAATCATGGTTAGTTGCTAAGGAAAGCACAACAGTACAAAGCTCCAACATATGTCAGGAAGACCTTGGAAGCAGAGAGCCCATCAGTTTCGCATCATCGTCAACTTGTTGCTGCGTCTCACCAGGTGTCACTGAGACCTAATTCTTTCACCACCCAATGTCTAGCTTTTGTAGTGCCTCTGAGACCTGCTCAGAACAGCCCAAAGAAAACAAGAAAAGAGGGCCTTTCAGGCTGCTGCCACCAAGAAGCTGTAAGAACCATAATATCTCTGTAAAAATCACTTCAAGTCTGTTGAAGTGTATCCAGACAGCTTAGCCTGCATGATCACACTGCGTTCCCTGGCACTCTTATATTGCATACCATAATGGAAGTCACTGACACTAGCAGGACACACTGCTCTTTCTTACATACATAACAGAGCATCATGCCAGATCAGGCATGACAGCTGATGGGAAAGGGGCAATTTTGGCATGGGAGGCTTCACCTGTGCTCTTCTGCCTATTGATAACATCCCCAAGAGAAGAGGGTATCACCAGCAGTCCTAAGCAGAGATCTGCAGGGATAGCACCAGCACCAGCCACTTCTGACCAAGTGGGAGCCCTCTGACCAAAGTGGCCACCAAGGATGGCATGACCATGAAAAGGTTCAAGAGAAACAAGTTCATGTTCCCTGAAGAAGGCTGAGGATGGCAAGCCCTGTCAGACAGCGGCTGCATCTCTGCAGGGGTCAGGGCTTCCTAGTGCTGCTGACAGTATGACAGCACTACAGTGTGTTTGCCTTCCCCGGCTGCAGGTAATGCTCCCTCTCGTCCTTCAAAACCCAGAGCACTCTGCAGAGAGTGGCTGCAGGAAGGCACGAATGCTCAGAGGCTCTTGCACAGGACTTGTGTGGCCTGGGGGACACACAGCTCCTTGAAATATGGGTCAGGGCATGTAGAAGGACCCCAGTGGGCACCTTCTAGGCTGGGTATCCTTTCAAGGATGCTGCTGCAGCACAGACTCTTCTGATGAATTTCAAGGTAGCATTAAAGGGCCTCCTGTGTAAAAAAATACAATACCATATAACAACACAACAGATACATATTCTCTGCAACATATTTTCATATTGTTTGCATGCTCTTATGTGATTGTATGTGAATAAAGATATTTTGCACTGATTCCACTAAGAATTGTGCCACTGGATTAGTGGCAATAAGATCAAAGTAATAAGCCTTAAATAGATTTTTAACATTTTAGATTTGTTGATTAAGGTTGTTAGGGGATTAGAAACAAGTTTAAGTCACTTAGGGAAAATGATCTTAATTTCTGTTTAGAAATAGATTCAGGTAAATAATTCCTTTCGCTTCAGGAATCATGGAAAAATTTGAGTCAAGCTGTTATTAAATTCCCTTCCTTCTTCACCTCAACATCTTAGAAGGGTACAAATTTATATATTCCTGCAGCAAACATTATGTTGGAGAACTCCTCATGCCTGTAAAAAGCATATTGTTTTCCACTGCCCAAGCACCAAGACTGTACTTCAGGAATTTACTTCCTTCCTGAGATAATTGGGTTTTGTTATCAAGTCATGCGTGTATATTTTTATATTCTATAAAGCACATCAGTATATAGCTCAGCCTCTGTGAATTTGTTTAAATGTTGGGAAATCAAAGAGACAGTCACAGGACCTGCCTACTGATTAATTTGACTTTACCTGATTGTGGGTGATTGAATCCCTCTATTGATGAGGGGGGAGCCAAGGGAAATTTGACAACAAAGTGAGGTCCCAAAAACGTGTCATGTAAGTGAATGCAACTCTGTGTGCCAAGTACTGTGCAGTTCTCTGGATTCAGGCACAGAACTCATGTAAGTGGACACTGTGCACTAGGGATTAGGCTGCTTTTGTTAGTAGCACATGTAAATCGGAACTTTCCTCAAATGGCAACAAAATTAAAATTAGGAAATGTAAGAAGATCAAACATCTGTATCTGAAAAAATAGCTTATGATATTGTTTGTCTTATTCTCAATTTTCAGTGTAATATATTCCATGGATTTTCCTTTTCCAGAATGCAACATTGAGTCAAAACTTAGCTTTCTGGGAGAGCGAAGGAGGGTAGAGGAAAGTAGACAGGAAAGGAAAACAGCCATAATGATACAAAGCAAGAACTCCTTTAATAAAATGAAACAATAATAAAATAAAACAGTCTAGAGCTAACGTGCATACATATGCTCTGTGCATCTATACGCTGATGTGCATATATATCTGTTTTTCTAATGCCTCCACTGACTGTATATAGACCACATGTGGAGGCAGGGGGGGAACACATGGAGAACAATGGGTGCTCTTTTTTCAGTTTGATGCCTGGAATGTAATAGGATTTTGTGGAAATAAATCCTGACTTTGATGTTACATGCAATTTTCTAAACAGCGTAATTTCTTCTAAATGCTCAGTTAAGTAACCAGAGCAGATACGTATTTTATTCATCCCACTCACTAAATCATAATTTAGATTCCTGCAAGGGGTGTATGGGAAACTATTTCTGAACACTAAAGCCAGAGAAAACAAAGCAACAACACAGTATTAGTAGCTGAGAAGTTTCTCACAACTTTTCTTCATATAAAGCTGGAAATACAAGATATATTAGAGTCTCTGTCTCATTAAAACAAATATTTAACATCAAGTCAAACCAACTGCATGGGAATATTGTTTGTCCAAAGTGACTGTGTTCTCATTGCTTGCTATGAAGATCAGTTCTGGTGTACTGGCCTGACAAGTTGTATTTGCATTGGACATGATGCCAGGTTTTAGTGATGCATTTATCAGTTCTTGAGGCAAGTTAAGCAATGGACCATGAAACATAGCAGCTTACTCACAACCAATGAGCCAAAGTCATGAAAAAGTTTCTAAACCTGTCCCTAAATGGACTATCAAAATAAACAGAATAAGCACCATAAAGAACAGAGTGGGTTAGTTCCTTTTTTTATTTCATTCTGAAAATTAAACTTGTTTAATGCTTTCTATACAAACAAGGGTTAAAATCTCAGTGCTGAGTCTAGATACAAAAAGTGATGCTAGACATGGGGTTTTGTTTTATTTTTTTAAATCTCAGAGATTCCTTTCAAAACCTTTGTTTTAAAATCTGGTCTTCTTAATGGCATCTGCAGTAAAGCAATGTTTGTGTGTGGTGGGTTGACAGCTGGCTGCAAGGTGCCTACCCAGCCACTCTCACCCTCCCTTCTCAGCAGGACAGGGGAGAAAATAAAGATAGAAAAGCTCATGGGTCAAGATAAGGACAGGGAGATCACTCACCAATTACTGTCACCGGCAAAACAGACTCAACTTGGGGAAATTAATTAATTTTATTGCCAATTATAACAAAGTAGGATAGTGAGAAATAAAAACAAAACTAAAACCACCTTCTTTAACCCCTCCTCCTTCCCAGGCTCAACTTCACTCCTGATTCTTCCATCTCCTTAAGCATTTTTTCCCCTTTCTTAAATACGTTGTCATGGAGGCACCACCACCCTGGCTGACAGGCTCAGCCATGCCCTGCGGTGGGTCTGTTGAGGTCGGTTGGAGCCGGCTGGAACCGGCTGTGTGCGGCACGGGGCGGCCCCGGCCTCTCCTCACAGAGACTGGCACCGCAGCCCTCACTGACAGCACCCGGGCACCGACATCCCATACACAGTGGTTGGTTTAAGACACATGAAAACTGGTTATTTAAATCTTATTTACAAATTTAAGGAAGAATTGTGAAATCATGGTAATTTACATCTCCTCTAAGTTATTTTAAGACTTTAGATGTGTCCAAAGACCTTCAGAGAGGTCTGTGAAACAGGAAACTGCCAGGAGTTGCAAACACAGGCCTGGCACGCCCACAGCACCTAAACTGTACACAGATTTTACTGAGAATGGGCCCATATAGCTTCTCTTGGTGCAAAAAGCTGCATTTTTCAGAGAAGAGGAAAGCCCTGTAGGACATCTGTGACACAAAGTGGGTGTTCAGAGGGACGAATGGGAAAAACAGTACCTCAGGAGGACAAGGGGAAACATTTTTGCGTTACTAACTTTCTACTTTCTGTCCAGGCCATGAGGAGCAAACACATCTTGGATAGTTGTTACTAAAACCAGGAGCTCTTCAGACAGCAGAGCTTTGCAGGGCTATAACATTTCACCGTGTGGGTTTGGATGGTTGAAATACAACTCCTATCCACTTTGCAAGATTTATTAAAAACACTGTACTTTTGGAGGAGGAGTTGCCCTCTGCAAGTCACTCCCAAGTCAAAGAATCTGATGATCCTTCCAGGATATTCATCTTTCATTAAGCTCTCGGAGTCTGCTGTAGGTACAGATACTTTTCCAGACGCATACGAGCTAGGAGTATGGTAATAGAATCACAGAATCATAGAATGGTTTGGGTTGGAAGGGACCTTTGAAGGTCATCTAGTGCAAATCCCCTGCAATAAGCAGGGACATCTTCAACTAGATCAGGTTGCTCAGAGCCCCATCCAACCTGCCCTTGAATGTTTCCAGGGACGGGGCATCTACCACCTCTCTGGGCATACATAATAGTCTACTTCAACTTTTATAAAAAAGCTATTCACCTTATATATACAAAGAAGTTTCAGTAAATGAATATATTTGCACTTTAAGAAAGGAGAATGAGCAAAATTTTCACACAATTACAAATATGCTTGATTAATTGCAACCTGTGGAAATACTATTTCTTATCAAGAGGCCTACGATAATTAAACATTCCTTCATGATATCCATGCTACGTATACAAAAGTACAGACATTTTTTTTCCAATTCCAAGGCAGACTTTTTTGCCCCACATCTTCCCAGCATTAATACAAACTCACAGACAGTCCAGTCACCTCCAAAGAGGTAAAAAGTCAATAGGCAGAACAGCCTAGGCCACTGTCTGGTCTATGCTATCATTATGTCCTCTGTGGCACTACAAGAGCCGCTCGGAGCTGGAGCAGAGTGGAGTATCCGTTACCCCCCCCAAAGCCAGAAATCTGGTGGCTGGACACAGCAGCAAGGGCAGGGCTTGGCTCAGCCTGTGGTCTGGGGCAGCACCCAGCGAGCAAAGCACAGCTCCGGCCCAGAGGAACTATGAATTTTACATGCTGCTTCACTGCAAATGGTCCCATAAACCTGTGAAAGGATTCCGTCTCTGCCTCCACAATGGCGCCCTTCTCTCGCTGGCTGCCGGGTGTGTGCCTGCCTCTGCACCCACCATCCTGGCTCACAGCATGGCACAGTCAGCAGAGGTGCTACATCACCAAGGAGGAGGATGGTAGTTTCTACTGCTAGGTTGGGTTTTTTTAAGCACAGCTACGTGTGGCTTTTAGAGCATTGTTATCAGGGATGTCACCAAGAGACTACCAAGCCTCATACAGTCCACTGACTATTCTCCGCTGGTGTTGTTTCACGTGGGCACCAGGGATATAGATGGGACCAGTCTGGGGAGTATCAAGAAAGATTACAGAGCCCTGGGAGTGGCAGTAAAGGACTCTGGAGTGCAGGTAGTTTTTTTCATCAATCCTCCCGGTAAAAAGGAAGGGGTTTGAAAGGGCCAGTCACATCTGGTGTATCAACAAATGGTTACGTGACTGGTGCCACAGCCAAGGGTTTCGCTACTTAGACCATGGGACTTGCTTTGAGAAACCTGGTCTACTGGGGAATGACATGGTCCATCTGTCGGAGAAGGGGGAAAGCGTCTTTAGTCATAGGCTTGCCAAGCTGGTGAACAGGGCTTTAACCCAAAGGTGCCGGGGGAGGAGAACCTCAATCCATCCCAGTCCTACCAGTTTGATGCCAGTAGCAGCAACAGATGCCCAAAGCCTGGAGAGGGATCATGGGTCAGCGAGAAAGCACCTGAAGAGCAGCACAAAGGAATTCCAGCCACTCCAGCCAGTAAGTTGGCTTCACTGGGGGTCCAAATTAAATTCCTCTGTGCAAATGCACGTAGCATGGGGAATAAACAAGAGGTGTTAGAGGCGTGTGCACGCCTGCAGGGCTATGATCTTATTGGCATCATGGAGATGTGGAGGGATGGCTTCTATGACTCGCGTGTTAGAATGGAAGGACACAGGCTCTTTAGGAAGGACAGGCAGGGGAGATGAGGAGGCGGTGTCACCCTCTATGTCAATGACCAGCTGGAGTGCATGGAGCTCTGCCTGGGGATGGATGAGGAGCCAACCGAGAGCTTATGGGTCAGGATTAAAGGGAGGGCAGGGACAGGTGACATTGTAGTGGGGGTCTGCTACAGGTCACCCAACCAGGAAGACCGAGCAGGTGAGGCCCTCTACAGACAGATAGGAGCAGCCTCACGTTCACAAGCCCTGGTCCTCATAGGGGACTTCAGCCACCCTGATATCTGTTGGGGGGACAACACAGCAGGCCATAGGCAATCCAAGAGGTTCCTGGAATGCGTTGATGATAACTTCCTTCTCTGAGTGATAAAGGAGCCAACAAGGAGAGATGCTATGCTGGATCTTCTTCTCACCAACAAGGAGGGGCTGATGGGGAATGTGAAGCTCAAGGGCAGCCTTGGCTGCAGTGACCATGAAATGGTGGAGTTCAACATCCTTAGGGCAGCGAGGAGGGTGCACAGCAAGCTCGCTACCCTGGACTTCAGGAGAGCAGGCTTTGGCCTCCTCACGGATCTGCTTGGTAGAGTACCACACGATAAAGCCCTGGAAGGAAGAGGGGCCCAAGAAAGCTGGTTAATATTCAAGGATCATCTCCTCCAAGATCAGGAGTGATGCATCCCAACAAAGAGGAAGTCAGGCAAAAACACCAGGAGGCCTGCATGGATGATCAAGGAGCTCCTGGGCAAAATCAAACACAAACAGGAAGCCTACTGAGGATGGAAGCAAGGACAGGTAGGCTGGGAGGAATACAGAGAAATTGTCCGAGCACCCAGGGATCAGGTTAGGAAATCTAAAGCCCTGATAGAATTAAATCTGGCCAGGGACATCAGGAGCAACAAGAAAAGCTTCTATAGGTCTGTTGGTGATAAAAGGAAGACTAGGGAAAATGTGGGCCCTCTCTGGAAAGAAATGGGAGACATGATTACCCAGGACATGGAGAAGGCTGAGGTACTCAAACAACTTTTTTGCCTGTCTTCACGTGCAAGTGCTCCAGCCACACCATCCAAGTCGCAGATGGCAAAGGCAGGGACTGGGAGAATGAAGAACCACCCAACATAGAATATCAGGTTCAAGACCAGCTAAGGAACCTGAAGGTGCACAACTCCATGGGACCTGGTGAAATGCATCCATGGGGCCTGAGGCAACTGGCAGATGAAATGGCTAAGCCACTATCTATCATATTTGAGAAACTGTGGCAGTCCAGAGACGTTCCCAATGACTGGAAAAGGGGAAACATAAGCCCCATTTTTAAAAAGGGGAAAAAGGAAGACCTGGGGAACTACAGGCCAGTCAGTCTCACCTCTGTGCCCAGTTGGATCATGGAGCAGATCCTCCTGGAAACTATGCTAAGGCACATGGAAACTAAGGAGGTGATTGGTGACAGCTGACATAGCATCACTAAGGGCAAATCGTGCCTGACAAATCTGGTGGCCTTCTATGACGGGGTTACAGCACTGGTAGATAAGGGAAGAGCAACTGACATTATCTACCTGGACTTGTGCAAAGCATTTGATGCTGTCCCACATGACAACCTTGTCTCTAAATTGGAGAGACATGAGTTTGACAGATGGACCACTTGGTAGATAAGGAATTGGTTGAATGGTTGCACTCAAAGAGTTGAGGTCAATGGCTCGACATCCATTGGGAGACTAGTGATGACTGGCATTCCTCAGGGGTCAGTATTGGAACCAGCGCTATTTAACATCTTTGTTGGTGACATGGACAGTGGGATTGAGTGCACCCTCAGCAAGTTTGCCGATGACACCAAGATGTGTGCTGCAGCCAACGTGCTGGAGGGAAGGGATGCCATCCAGAGGGACCTTGACAGGCTTGAGAGGTGGGCCTGTGCAACTTCTTGAAATTCAACAAGGCCACATGCAGGGTTGTCCATGTGGGATGGGGCAATCCCAAGCACAATTAAAGGCTCGGTGGAGAATGGATTAAGAGCAGCCCTGTGGAGAAGGACTTGGGTATGTTTGTTGATGAGAAGCTGAACATGACCAGGCAATGCATGTTTGCAGCCCAGAAAGCAAACTGCATCCTGGGCTGCATCAAATGAAGTGTGACCAGCAGGTCAAAGGGTGTGATTGTGCCCCTCTACTCCACACTTGTGAGACCCCACCTGGAGTACTGTGTTCAGCCCTGGGGTCCCCAACATCAGAAGGACATGAACCTGTTGGAGTGAGTCCAGAGGAGGGCCATGAAGATAATCAGAGGGCTGGAGCACCTCTCCTATGAAGACAGGCTGAGAGAATTGGGGTTGTTCAGCCTGGAGAAGAGAAGGCTCTGGGGAGACCTTATAGCAGCCTTCCAGTACCTAAAGGGGGCCTACAGGGAAGATGGGGAGGGACTCTTTATCAGGGAGTGTAGTGATAGGACAAGGGGTAATGGCTTTAAACTGAAAGAGGGTGGACTGAAATCAGATGTAAGGAAGAAGGTCTTCACTTTGAGGGTGGTGAGGCACTGGAACAGGCTGCCCGGAGAAGTTGTGGATGCCCCATGCCTGGAAGTGTCCAAGACCAGGCTGGATGGGGCTCTGAGCAACCTGGTCTAGTAGAAGGCGTCCCTGCCCATGGCAGGGGGGTTGGAACTAGGCGATCTTTAAGGTCCCTTCCAACCCAAACCATTCTGTGATGATTCTACGATTTTGTACAGCCGGCAGAAAAAGGAAGGGAAGCAGAAAGCCAACCCGTAGTCGCAGCTGGGGCGCAAACCCTCTCCCAGCTTGCCGCACCCTTTCGGTGCGAGGCCGAGGGGCGGAGGGTCCCCGGGAAGGCAGCCGGCCGGGGGGGGACGGCTGCCCGCCGAGAACGGCCGCCCGCCGGGAGGCGCCGCCGCGCAGCGGTGCGGGGCTGCCACCTGCCGGCCGGCCCCGGCCCCGGCGGGTAAAGGAGGGGTTTCACCGAGCCGGGGGGCGGGCGCGGGGGCTGCGGGCTGCTGCCGGCGGGTACGGTGGCGATCGGCAACCGCTGATGCGGCACCGACCCCGCGCGCAGGATCAGCCGAAGGAAACTGGAGACTCAGCGTGTGGGTTCGGCTGTGCCACACTGCCTACCAGGTCTTCTTTTGTAGTAAGCTGTAAAAGAAAACCCACTCTGAGTTGGGTTTATTCAGGAAAGCAAAAATAAATTTTAGTTCCACACATAGGGCTTCCTGGTTTTTGCCTGTTTGCTTTTGTTAAGAGTAAGTCGGCTTGCCGGAGTGTGCCCACAACTTGTAATGACTTCTTTCTTTTAAATAAGCTGATCAGTGCAGAAAATAGTATTTTTCGTGCATGTATCACCTGGTACTTTCAAACCAGCAGTGTGAAATAAGGCACTACAACACTATTAAAGCAGCAGTTTGTTTTTCAGCCAGCAAGCCCTAACCAGTTGGACCCATGCGCACCACAGACTGGCTCCTGTGAGTACACGAGCAATGTTTGCGGCGACAGAATTTTAACTATAACATGTGCAATGGACTGCACGTGCCAAGGCATCTGATCCCCCAAAACATAACCAAGCACTCAGTGTCTCCTCTTGTGTGTGCACTCCTGAAGGGAAGGCAAATCCCCAAGAGGGATCGAGAAAAACATCCGCTCACATATACTTCTTGTAGGAGAAAGACTGTAACTGAAACATCTGTAAGTGAATAAAGAAAATGCAATTACATCCACATGCTAACACAGGCTCCAGTTTACCTGTCCTATGCCTGCTTGTTCAGACTACGTTAAGACCTACAGCTATAAACTCTCTAACTTAGAGTAGCTCTGTTCAAGCAGATGTAAAGAGGAAGGGTGTGCAGATGCTTCATTCACGGCTAATAAAATTGAACGTACACAGATTATTTGATTCTATTCCTCAGAATCCACCTCTGCTAGCAAGGTCTTTCCTGCAACATTGCACTTGATATTGCTTCCACCCCAGTGAAAGTCTTACACAGCTTTGGGAGGGTCCCATGAAGCGAGAAACCTTAATGGTATATAGCAAAGATACAGTCTGCTGATGTAACTTGCAAAGATGACACTCACCTGACGATAATAATTATTTTTAAAAAGCTGAAATCTTTCCACCATAAATAAATGGTGGCGTTTTAAATGGAAACAGGCCAGATTTCTCAGGGACCTGCAAAATAATATTCCCAGGCATCCCTTCAAGGCCTCATGCTGATGGCAGTAGATTTTAGTCAGTGGGGATGAGAAAAGTAATTGGCCTACGGGACAGTCATGCTGGCACGAGTGGGGAAGAGCTTGGATGTAGCAGCCCAATAGCTGGGAGGGAAAGGATGATGTGCCTTCACCACCAAGCCTTCCTTACTTCATGCACAGGCAGTGCCCAGGGGTAGGATGGGGACATGTTTCCTTCTTCAGTGACTGTAATTCTCAAGTGATGTTTCTCAATCTCAAGAACTATTTCACCTAATCCTTGCTGCTGCCCACACTTGCTGAAGAGTTAAATGCAATCTTCTGGGAGCTCATGAACAAAGGCAGATGAGATTTGTCTCATCCAGGGAACCTCCCAGGCATGTGGGATAGAAGTAGGCTCGTTGGCCTGGCATTAAATCAAGTACCTGCAATCTTAGGTCAGGTAACATATTATTCCTATTGATTTTGAAAGTCCTAAAAACATTTTCCGCTTGGTCAATACTAAATATAGGCTTTACTTACTGCAGATCAAAGTTGATGTAATTATTCTCAAACCCACATTTTCAGATTATGACAACATTCAAAATTTAATGCAAACCTCATGAACATGTAAGAGAAAAATCCTCTGCAGCAGGAGGGACTAATAGCATCTCAAGTGATTATTTTTCCTGTGTGCTCTTCATCTTTGCAAGTAAGACTGCTTGCAACTCTTCATGTGCCAAACCACTGGGCTGGAGGCTGATCAGCACTAGCACCTGTGCCTAAGAGTTACTTATCCCTTTCTAGCATGTAATTTGAACTGAGCACAGTTTTGTCAGTTTGCTCTTTTGTACATAGGTCTGTATTCTGAAGAACATGAGGAAACAGATTTTGCCAGCATCCATTGCCAAATTAGAAAAAGACAAATGATAAGGGCACCTAAGGAGACCTTTAGCTTTTCTAGCAATCACTTGTAAGTCTGACTGACATTTTTGTTCATGATAGTTTTCAATCAGACATTTTGTTCCAGGCCTGTCATTTTTTGTATCACCTAGCAGGCAGTGCTAGATGTACACTTGTGTCAGAAGGCTGGAAGCTGTGGTATATTTTTAAAAAAATATCTTTATGGCAAAACAGTCCTATTAAGAAAAAAAAAGAGAAGCAAACAGCTTGAATTAATCCATTTACTCTGAGACTTCTCTGAAAAGAGACTATATCTTGTCAAAACTTGACAAAATGTTTTGGGTGTTTGTGGTTTTTTCCACAGAATTTTGCTGTTTCATCAAGGCTGAAATGTTTCACAGGAATGTATCGATTTCAGTTGAAAGGTTTCTGTAGTTCATGGTACGTTTTTGTCACTTCCAAAGGGAAATGCCAAATAAAAAAATTAATCTTTCCAATTTGAAAATGGATACTTTCACACAATTTCATTTTGTGATGCTTCTTTGAAGGTTTTGGATCTACTCCAGCTCAGAGCAGAAACGCATGGCAAAATGAAATTGCCATTGTTTGGAAAGCTCAACTTGGAAATCCTAGATCTGTGTCAGCGTGGCACTTCTGTGGTTAGAAGCACATAGACATCAACATAAGCACCTCTTTATTTGCATGCACAATAGCAGATTCTTGGTCTTCTTTTAAACCATATTAATTTAGAAACAAACATATGTAAACCTTCCTTCAGAGGCTGTTAGTTAAAAGGCTGTAGCTGTTCTGACAATTTCCATGTGGCCCAGGCAACAGTTAAGAGCAATGCTCTAGAAACGCAGGCTGTATTTTCACATTTCACCATCAAGCAGTGGATGTGGACTCTTCTCCATCTTGGGATCTATATCCAGACCGTATGTCTGTGCTATACCAATCTGTCAGATTTGAGGTATATGAAACTAACCTCTATTGCTGCCCTCCTCTCTCATTTCTCTGATGCTGGCAATTCATGCATTTTATTATACTAATGCAGCATCTCTCCTCCTACAAAACTCCCTATGTCAGATGTAACTCATTGGCTTGCCCGGCCAACATGACCCTGGAGAACAAGGGAGGCTGTGATGCTGCGCAGAGCTGGTTACCATGTGTCTCCTACAAACATTTCGTGTTCAAAGGGTCTCCCCAAAGGAAAAAAACCCCACATTCTTGCTGGTTATAGCCTTCTGTCACAGCCTACCACATGACACAGTGCATAAAAAGTTTAATTACAAAGGGATAAAAAGCTGTTAGACTTAACCCAAACCTGAGAATTCATGTTTAAAAGCTGGACAAAGTGTCCTTGGCCAACATAAAGAACCAGTGACAAGAAGGAAAAAAACCAACCAGAAACCTAAGCCCAGCAGCAGAAGTTCAGCAGCTGGCTTCTAGAGCAAAGTATTTCTCAGGCACTCTCTTCTGCACATCACAAAAATCCAACGAGTCCAAAGAAGGAGGAGATCTAGTTGCAAATGCCCTTTGAATAGATTTATATCACACCACTCATTTCAAGTTTGCATATATTGTTTTCTTATATTGGACTCCTGAGAAAAAAGAAACTTTTCCTCCTGAGAAGTAGCCACAGCAGTAGCAGTTTCAGAAATATCTACCCCCAATGCAGTAATATTTTGCTAATAGTTTTGCCAGGAATCATAGGACCTATAATTTGTACTTTCCACATTCCTCTCATGTAGCTACAGTTTTGAGAAGCACAACGGATGGAAGGAATGTGAAATAACCTTCTTAGTGAAATTCCAGTGCACCTGATGCATAAGGAGATTTATTCTTCAGCACAACAGAAAATTGCTCACAGTAGCAATGTAAATTGGAAGGAGTTACTAAGGTGACAACTGTCATCATCCCAAACAGGGATGACCCTATTAGGGCTAACAGCAAAAAGATTCAAACAAATATATAATCAGTGCATGGAAGTAAGTTTCTCTAGGTTAGCCCATTCTTGCTAAAAACCTCTCCAGCTCTGCTCCTAACATACATTTTCTTTCTACGTGCATTCCCACTGCCCACACAGATACAGAAGCCTGCAGCTAGCAAGCTTACATTCAGAATAAAGAACAAATGGGAAACTGCTGTAACATAGCTAAAAATAAACAAATTTCCCATTCATGCTATTGTTGCACGCAGTGCTGCTGCACTATTCACATGCAGAATGGACTGGGAACCAGTTTGTCTCTAACTCCCTTCCTCTCCAAACAGGCCTTCCTTTGTTTTTCCTGGCAACCATTTAAACACTGCAAAGGCATAAGAAGTATGAGCCCCCTGAATACAAGGGTTTCACGCTCATGTTGCTCTTGCTAGACTCCAGCCATCATGGATAGAAGAAACCATGACAGCTGGACCAACGTTTTGTGTGTGAAAGTTGGGCACACTGCACCAGGATCATCCAGTCTGCCATCACCCATTACCAGAGTAATGGCTTCTTCTGTTTAAAAGCACATTTTGCTTGTTTGTGAACTGTCAAGTGGTATTTATTTTTTCACTCAGAAAATAGTGCCTTCCTAATAACAACTTAGAGATTTTTAGTACAACACAGGAAGAAAACTCCACACTAAAATAAACCCAAAACCAAGAAACACAGTTAATGTAATCTACAATCTATTTTACCCCTAAGAGTACTGTGAAAACAGAATAAACTACAAATATTCAGTTTGATTACCGTATAATCTCTTCTAGGGATCATGCATTATTATAGGCAAAAGTAGACATCTGCTTATTAAGAGAAGTAGACATCTGAAGTTCCCTGGTAAGAATTACGGTAGTGCTGCATCTGCTACAAATTATCAGTGCCTTAACTAAGGGTGCAAGAGTTTTCTTACATCATCCACCTCCAGACAGCTCAGAAAGACCACAGTAAGATAAATAAATACTAAAACATCAGCAGATTTTACACACACAGCCTGAGTGCTATGCAACCTTAAGAGTTGAGGAGTTGAAAGAAGAGAGGAAGAAAAGCTGGGAAATGGATCCCTGCTTTGCTCTGTGGCAAGGTGCAGCAGGGAAGTAAGAGACTAAATGCCTAAAACAAGGCTTGGGTTCTGCTGTTCCTGGAATATTCAGCTTCTCGGTGCACTGAAGGGGGATCTGCGGGGTGGAAGTCTTTTGCCTGCAGTGAGGGATGAAAAGGAGAGAATTAAATCCCCAGCTCTCTGACAGTGTTCATGAGGAGCGTACCACAACAATGGAAGTTTCCAGGTAATTTCCAGGTTCTTTCTCACTTGCAAGATGATCTTGGCCAAAATATTCACTTTTGTTGCTTTTTAAATCACTGATGAAGTGAGACTGGCATGAGTACCCAGTCTATCAGATTGCACTGGGAGCCGCCCTCACAGGAAGAACAAATATTCTTCTGAACAGGCAGGAATTGCTGTCTGAATTCTAAATAAGTTTAAATATTTTAATAAACAACTATTTCTAGCTTTCCTTAGTCTTCACTGCCAAGGAAGAAAAAGTGTTTTGTTTTATAGCCCCAAACTGAGTTTATAGGTTTTAAGCAAACCTTTCAGAAATAGGTAATAGCATAAATAGTTACAGAATATTAGTCTCAAGGGAGAAAAAATCAGTCTTAAAATTCAAACAAACAACACAAATATTTACAGAAGGAATATGGAAAGATGGGAAGGGACAAGGATTACACAAGGGAGAGGCTGAATGCCAATATAATGGTTAGCTCTGTCCTTCTGCAGAGCAGCAGCAGCAGCAGATGCCCCAGCCCCTGCAGGTCTGCCTCTGGGAGAAGGCAGGAGAATCAGAAACTAATAAGATGTTGCAATAATTTTATTTGCACACATTTATACCCTCTGAGGACAAAAGTGGTCAAAGAAGACTTAAAGGCAGTTCCTTTTCTTATTATTTTCATGTCAGACTCATAAACATGCAATGTGCAGAAAGACCACAGAAAAATCCTATGCTACTGTTTCACACACAGACATGTACTCTAAGACTAGTAACGTGCTCAGCTGCTAAAAAAGGATGCTGTCTTATTACTTCCCTTCCATGATATTATTATACAGCAAATACTGAACTGTTTCCAATGCATCATTTAATGGCAGACTCTAGCAGAAATAATGTATTTCAATAACAATATGTTTCCAGTTTTGAATAGCAGTTCTATGGTGGGACTCACTATTTGGATGCTGAACATCACCTGATATAGTAAAAATCTGACTTAAAAAAAAAAGAAATAAATTTATAAAGTAAAAAGGTTATAAATCATTCAGGAAGGTGTTTGGCTTTAACTTTTCCCACTACTTGCTTGTGTCTTATTTAGCTATCAGTGCTAACCAAATAGCTCCACAGAACAGTGCCCTAAACTATCAGCACCAAATTTACATCACATGAGAATGAAAAAAATATGTTTTTCAGAAAAAGGTTTTCATGGATCAAAATATTTTTTTTTTAGAATGCCCCTAAAAATCCCTCAGGGTTTTTTTTTCCATTAAAAAAACCCAAAGATTTTTGTTTAGGAGTTTCTAAACTTTTCATCAAAATTTACTTTAAATACAGATTTTTCTTTTCTTCTGCTTTTCAAGTGGAAATGCTGCCAAACTAATATTCAAATGTGACATCTACTTGCTTAATCTCTCATTTAAAAACCCAAAACTTAAATAAAAAGTTAATAAAATATTCTTTATTATATTTCTATTAAAAGCTACTTTACTATTCAAATTGACTATAGACAATTCAAGGCTTCTGTTTTCAAAATATTCAAAGGTTTCAGGTGTCCATTGGCCATTAATTTTTATGTGGCTTTAAAATAAGACCATTCTTAACTTTTTTGCCAATTTTTTTTTAGCACAATATGACATCTGCAATATTCGCTGAATGAGGCTTTTAGTCCCTACTCCATTTCTGCAAATGCAATGAGTATTCTTCCTCCATTTCAAGGATTAATTTTGCAAATGACACTTTAAGCACTCCGAGCACAATGGAAGAACTCAAAAATAAATCCTAGAAGTGTAAGAGGCCAGTGCAGATGTGCATGAGTCTCAAATGCATTTCATTCCCCATGCTGACAGTCTTATGTGGCCAATAAAAAAAGGCCATCAAGACCACCATAACGGTAATATTAAGCTTCATGCCCTTCTCCAGCTGGAACGGCATTCAGGTTTACGTAATGCAGCTATTTTATTTTCATCACAATTCACTTGCACGGCTGGGAGATCTGGGCAGAAGGCAGAAATGGTTGGCCACCCACACCTTGGAGGAGATCAGCCCTCTAGCAAGGATACTGGGTGTTTCAAAAAAACCCTCATTAAACTGCAAACCTGCGAGTTCCAAATTCTCCCAATTTCCAGCTTCAGGTTTATCCCACATTGTTTCTTGTGCCAGTGCTTTAGCTCATTCCTCCCAATCTTCAACCTCTCAGACTACAGAAACCAGGGTCTGATAGATATAAAAATACCAGACGCCTGAGCTAGCAGAGACTGTCACTGCTCCTTGGGACACAAAGAGAACAGGACAACTGCTCCAGGTCAGTGCCACACACAGGGAATAAGTGCTGCTGAGACAAAGGAGTTCATGCAGAAGCAGGCAGGGTTCCTCATAATTTTATAGCTCCATGTGATTTTGTAGCTAGCACAGACCTAAGCCTCACAACAAGGAGCAGGTCATGCGCCTCACAACAAGGAGCAGGTCATGCCGCCACAGCAAAGGAAGCAACACCACCCAAATCTGCAGGAGTCGCTGGGCAGCTGGGATGTGTGCTCATTCTTTTTAAGAAATGTCCAGTTCAATTCTTTGATTTGTTTTTGAATCCTTACTCACTGGGAGTAAAAAGGTTGACTTATCATTTCTGTAATTTTCTAACTAGTTTTATAATACTCAGAAGAAACCTGTTACAAAGTTTCTAACGGTCAGAATCTTTTGGGCTCACTGCAGGAGCCTGAGTGAGGAAAAGGGACTGCAGGCAGAGCTCAGAGTCAGGGGTCAGTAGTATCGAAGATTGTCTAATAGCCACAGGCAAAAACACCCCGAAGGTCAGTGACGTTCCCCTCTCTATTTCCTGAAAGCAGATGGTGGAAGAGTTTGGAATTAATGGCCCTGCAGCGCCCGGCTCGGCACCAGCTCCCTGCAGAGACGATCAGCCTTTTCTGCTGACAGCCTGCCAGACAGCTCTCAATCCACGTGGCAGTATGTGTGCCCAAGAACCACCCTGCAAGTAAGATTTGGGAAGATATATCATTGAATGGCATCAAATGCATTAAGAAAACCTGACTTCTTGTTTATAGTAGATTTTATTGTGTAATTCTGTCAAAGTCACCAATTCATCTTTTTTTGGACAGTAGTTCTAAAAAAGGAATGAGCAGATTGAATCAGGACCGATCCAGTATTTTTCTCCAACAATCAACGCAGCAACACAAAACATGGCCTTAGAGAGACACAGGGTAAAAGGCCACCCTCTCCTCTCCCACACACACTTTAAAACTAACTGTAAACCTTTAGATTCAAAAGCTAGTTCAAAATCTTTTCTCCTCATTAAAATGTGATAGTATTTACTGTTATCTAAAGGTATCCTTACCACCGAAAGAAAAATTCGAGGCCTCTAAGATTTTTCTTCACTGTTGTCATCATAGTGACTTACCAATAATCAGATGCAAGAAAACTAATTAATGCCAGTCAATATGGCTTTCTGAAAAAGCTTTTGTCCAGTCAATGTTCTTTTTTTGTTCGCCAAGATAATGTGTTTCCAAGTAAGGGTGAAAGATCTTGACTTGGAAAGAAACAGCTCAAAGACAGACATCAAAGCCATGCCTGCCTTCTCATAAAGGTCTGGATCCAATGCTGGGGTAAAAAAAGTTAAATCTTTCTCTTTTCATATGTGATTGAACTAAAACACTACCAGATTAGAATGACATTTCTGATTACAAAGTTTATTATTTCCACTTACTTCCTGAAAACTTCGAAGGAGAACAAAAGTAACCCTGAGGCTGAAAAATAAGCCTTGCAATGCTAAATTAAAGAAGTTCAATCTACTCAGCTCATAAGGGAAGGATGAAAGGTGAATTGTCACTGAATTCATATGATTACACATGGAAAACGCTTAGAGGAAAATTACTTTCCAGTCTTGCAAACAAAGGCATAAGATTCAATAGCTGTAAACAGAGCTTAGATGAACAAAACCTTAAAAAGATGAAATTTCCTGACAGTGAGCAAATTAAACTTTAGAACAACTTATTGGAGGGAAATCCAGTACAGGTGAGCAATGTTGCAGTGGTACTGCTGCCATGCCCGTGCCTGCCTTTGCACCCACGGATCCAGACGCCGACCTGTGAGCCAACCTCCCAGCCTGCCCTCAGACCTGCCCCACCGTCGTCAGCTTGTGGGGTGATGCTGGACTCAGGGCTGACGCTGGCTACCATCAGCAGCCCTGCCCACCCTGCTCACATGGGGATGGCTACCACGCTGGCCTCCCCATGAGCAGCCAGTCCTTTCTCCCCTCCAATTAAGTGCCTCCCCGGTGGTGCTGGATTTGTGCTCACTTGTTGGCACCAAATCATAAGCACCATCATTTTGCAAGATCAAGCATTGCTATGCACTATTGTTATACATCTGCCTATTCCAGAGACAGGGAAAAGAAATTTAAAAGGTGTTGCCAAGCCTGGTGACTCTCATTATCCACAGCGTTGATGCAAACTGGCCTTTATGTAGAATGACGGCAAAAAAAACCAAACTGAAAAAAGGGCACTCATACTGAGTAAATACTTTGCTTCATAGACAATGTATGCATGTTGCTGTCACACAGTCCCCAGGAGAGTCCCCCTCTATGCCACCCTCCTTTTAGCTCCCATGTTCTTCGAGAACAACCAATCTCTGGTAGCAGTCTGCATGTGTTATCTGAGTATCTTCCCATATTTTGCCCAGAACATTCACCTGACATTTAGAGTGTTTCCATATTCTCCCACACAAAAGAGCCTGGTTTGTTCACCAAGTGGTACCTGCTCTGTTTTCATTAACAGAAAGATGCACTGAACACAGCAGGAGTTAGGAAAATCCAAAGCAAGGTGCCTGCACTCTCCGTTCCAGAAAATATTTTTAGTTAGAGGACTGTGAAGAGCAATGTGCAGAAATTCAGGACCTACCTGTGATCTAGCTCAAAGCCTCCCATGTCTTCTATCCACAAACGGAGAGTTCAGCTTTCTTGGATTTGTCACCATGCAGCTGCTGCTTCTTCTGCACTCTGCCTCTCCACAGCTCACAGAATGCCTTACAATATATTGCTGCAGGTACTTTGTACCCCACACCTGCCTTCCAGTGCTGGCACTTTTTGGAAATAAAAGCCATGAGATGCAGTAGACACTGAAAACAGGGTAATATGCAAACGGCAGTGTCCAGCAGAGATGTAGTATAAGAATTTTTCATGACAAAGACGACTGGAAAAAAAATCAACATAGTGCTCAGTTTTGGGGCTATTTTAGTTCCCTAAATACTCCCACCCAAAAAAATGCAATTACAAAGAAGTCCCAGTAATAACAAAAACTACTCCTGAAATCATGGTTAAAAATTGAGGGCTACCAATACAAATTGGTTGCTTGAAAAACAAAACCACGGTCAAGTAAGCAAACAAGTACTTTTCAAAACAATCCAGGCATCTACTCAGCATATCACTTGCAGTCCACTACCAATACATCAGAGCAGTCCTTCTCTCTCTCCAGCATACAGACTAGGCACTCTGCAGGCCTCCTGGCAGCACTGATCACAAGGACTCCGGCCCTCTAAAGCTCAAATACTAGTAAAAGAGCAAAGTCAGACCTTAGAAACTCTGAGAACTGCTCATGAGGAATCCTTGCATGCCCAACAGGACTATTTCATAACCCTTCACAGAACAGTAATTCTAATTATGAATATTAGAGAAATGAAAAACAGCTTTTTTTTTTTAGTCCTACAGACATAATGTTTCACAAAGTTAAGATTTCTAGTGGCACAAACTATTTTTTATCCCAGATTATTTGTATGATTATTAGTCTGCAGAATTATTCCATATGTGACATACTTGAATATGCAAACAATTTATCACAGTGCAGTCTTAGTAAGTAAAATAAACTAGAAAAAATTTTAAAAAACCATCCTTTTAAGTCCCCTTCTTCTTTGCATAATTTATCTGAAGAACTCTTGGTTGAGCATCTCTGCAGATTTTCATATAGTCTATTACAACCTCTGTAAAGTACCTCTCTCATTTCCCAACCCACTGTTATACAAACAGAAAGAGAAGAGATGGAGAAAAACCACCACAATCTTCAAACACAACTAACAAGACAACACCAATCGAGAATTTGCAGGTTAAGGTTGATAGAACATATGATAAGTTGTATAAATACAGCTTTAACATAGGTCCAGAATCCCTTCCTCTGAACTTCCAGGAAAAAATCAAACATCTCAGTGGAAAGAGCAGGAAGTTGTTTTGTTTCTGGAAATTTTATTTAGTTGGAAAACTGGGTTTATCAGAGTAAAATAGGCATCAACCTTTGGGATGGCTACCACAACTCTGCAGTACCTCCCTCCTCTGGGAGTCAGCTACCAAAGCTGTCTGTGAGATGCTGTCTAAAACTCAGTGCCATTCCTACTGGGAGCACAACTAAAAATACCAGTCCAAATTAGCAGTGTGCAAAGGCAGTCTTTAAGTACCTTAACACATTCCTGCCAGAACACATGCAGAGCTTCTACTCAAATTATATTACCATGTATCTTTATGAACCCACAACAGTTCAAACTATTTTTAGGCTACTGCTGGGGGGAAAAAAAACCACAAGAAAAACACACAAACAAAAAAACCCCCAACCTGACAGTGAAAGTACTAAAAGGAGCCCATTCCAAGAAAAGTTGCTCTGTCCTTTCATATATCCATGGGATAGCTGTAAGTAACATATTTAAGTGCATCCACTTTAACAGAATATCCAATATCCTTTACAAAAGGTGACATCTGGAGACACTAAGCTCTGCTGCACTGTCTTCAACTCCACAAACTCTCTTCCTTCCTATTACCAAGAAACACTATTAATAACATAAACCAGATACTGTATTCATGAAATTATTTCTATTTCCTGCCACAGCTGCAGCTGCTCCTGTATCACTGCTTGTTTTTTTCTTCTAAAACCTAAATCTGCATATACGACAGTAACAACATTTTTAATAACAGCAGCTGGTGCAGGTATCTGGCTCAGAATTGCTGAGGACAGCTGATGTCCTATAATTTATGTTATTAGTGACACTGTTTCACCTTACCAGCTAGTTGGTTTTGCTTTTTTCCCCCCAAGCCCATCTCTGTCAAAGCATTGCTCACGCAGGAATGAGGCAGCTTGGGCTTTTGCTAATTTGGAGGATGTTGGTGTTTGGCTGGGGGAGGACAAGGGAACAGCTACTACCCACAGTGCCTCTGATTATTGGGAAACAGCAGCAACAAAGCCAGCACCGTAACTGCGAACCTGCCACACAGTTCATATCAGTTCTATTGCTTCTACTGCTCATTACCTGACTGCCATAACTTGTTTCTGGGTTTATCAGGGTCAGCTCTGCCTCCACCCTCACCTCTTTCCCTTCCACCTGCCATCAAATGGACACACATCTTGAGAGCTCTAACAGCGATCATTAGTAACATTAGTAATACTACCCTCATCCATAAATATTCCTTTATTTCCTTTCATTGTTTTAATGCCATTGTACATCTCCTTGTCTTCAGGTAATGCCAATGTCATTCTGATGTCATTTTCAGCGCCAGTCTTGATGTTGGAGGCTCAGTTACACAGGCGGCAGAGCATTCCCACCCTCCCTTTTGCATTACAAATGCAATTCATGGATTTGCAGCAGAGAAGTGAGCAGCAGCAAATGCACCATATGCTAAACTGCCCGCTCCTCTAGCCAAGTTGCTGCTGCTCCTCTGCTGCCTGTCAATGCCAACTCAGATAAAGACCGCAGATTAATTTTAAAAACTCAGATGGAAGTATCAAAAACTTCAGTTCCCCTTTAAAAATAAAAGAATTCACCTCTTCACTGAATAACCTCAGAGGATTGTCTGGTTCCACACATTTTAGGATAGAAGATGGTAACTGCTACGCTATTTTGTGTCATTTTCTCCTTTCCTTTTTCTTCAGATCCTCTAGTTTGCAACTACCTCACATTCAAGAGAGACAGAAGAGGAAGGGAGGAACCATCATACTTGTTCCCTGCTCTTTATTTCGGAGTTTTGTGGAACACCATCTCTTACAACACGCCTCAGGTGAAGCTCTGCAAGGCTCTGACAATCTGTTTCGCTCAGAGCCACAGACTGGCTGTGCTAGCGATGCCTCCAACCGGCGGCACCGGCACCTTCTCCTCTCCTTGTAGGGGCTGGCTCACAAAGGTAGGGTAAAAAGATCTTTTTCCTCCTGCAGAAGCAGGAGCAGCAACCACCTCAGCTGCTGCCCAGCCTCTGCAGCAGGGGATGCGAGGCCCACTTGACATGGGCCCTGAGGCTCCCAGCACAGCCCTCTCCCACCACAGCTCCCGGCCAGAGCAAGCAAGCACGGCACCAAAGCTGCACAACAGAAATTTTCATGTGTGAAACATCATAAGTAAGCATTTGGGCTAATCCATCTTGTACTGATTTAGTTAACAAATTTGCATGCATAAAGGATTCTAAATTCCGGCGCTCTCCGTGCAGAGACTGGTGCTAAAGGCTTTTCTTTATCTGCCATAGAAATGCTCACCAAGATGTTGTGATATAGCTTGAGATTGTGCCATTAAAACAGAAAGGATGGAATGGTTACTTTCCTTAGCACTCCATCAATAAGCTGCAATCTAATTTAAACTGACATTTTTACAGTTCTTGCAGAAACATGAAAATTAGAGGGTCAACTTGCTTAATAAAATATGACAGGGGTTTATATGACATTTTTCTTTTTTATATTCTTATTAGAAATAATTAGAAATTTAATTAACAATTGATGATCAGACTCAATGTCTCTGCTGAAGCCATTACCATCCATGAATAAAACAGGCTTCCCCATCGGTGCCCTAAAAGTAAATTTAAATTAAGGCAAAAACCCTACAGACAAGATTCTCAGTGAGCTTAAATTGAAGTTTTGCTTGTTTGTAATGGGATGGTGTTGACTTACATGAGCACTTCTGGCCTTCTGCCTCCTGGGTACAATGTTCTGAGTTTAGGTCTCTTGCAGTCTAACCTTCCTTATGAGCATCTTCTACCTTCTGGCTAAAAAGGAACCTCTAATGTTAAAAATACTTTAAAGTATCTGATTTCATTCTGAAGTTCTGTCATTACCTAG